>NW_024881278.1:23440000-23905000 GCF_018691265.1 Tyto alba | reverse complement strand
AAAAACCATTACATTGGGCGATATATTTATATCATTTTATATCATTTAAAGTCAAGGTGGTAGATGAACGGTGACTGAAATTTATTTGGTTTTAGTGTGGCCAGATTCAGACTTACCTGAAGTGATTTTATCTACATGTGTCTAGATAGCTTTAATGGGAGTCTTTATTAAATATAAAATTACACAATAAAAAACGTTTGTTCCTTACAACGACATGCATTTTTTTTTTTAGAATAACCTGATTTCTATCCTACGCTGGTGCTAAATAGAAAAAAATGCATGTCACTTCAATTCTGAACATGTCTATATTTTCCAAGAGCAATTCTTAGAAAATTGCAAGAGGTTATGTCTAAGGTCATACAGACCTACAACAGTGGATTTCTTTATGGTATGTAATAGAGATCTCAGAATTGCAAGTAATAAATATGATTTTGATAAGCACTTCTACACTGGAAAATAAGAAATTCCTAAAAACTTTTCTGTGAAGCACCTTCCTCTTCATGTCCTGTATTACTCTATACTTATAAATAATAAAAAAAGGAGACTGATAACAGTGGCTTTATGTAAGCAAGCTTAGAAATCACACTCAGATAAGTGCTTTTGACCTAAATCTTGTAGCACCTCGATCTGACATATAACCCCACAACTGTGAAATTCTGTATGAGATTTAGCAGTTTGAAGCTGCCAACTGACCCAGCCATAAAGCAGCCAGAGATAAGGATTTAAGGTACGATATGATACAATTAGACATTCACCTCCTATTTATTTCATTCCGTTTCAGTATTTAACCTACTTAAAACTTGCAAGCTTTTTATTAAAATGCAAATGCTAGTGTGTCGTATATTTATAGGCAGCCAACGACAACAAGAAAAGACTCTCATAAATTAGATTTCTATGAATGAAAAGGGTAAACAGGAGATGCTTCTGCAAAACTCTTCTAGACACGCAGAGATAAAGGATGGTTCTACCACACAAAATAATCAGATACAAAAATAGCTGTTCAGAAACAGCACACCTAAGGAGTACTTTAATCAAACATTTAGGTTACCTGCCAAAAGGACCATGATCTCTTCAAAATGCAATGCGGATTAAAGTGTTATCTAACACAAGCAGAAAACTAACCTTGGAGTGGAAGTTCGAAATGTGTTCATCATAATTTTCATGTCTTTGGATAGAGAAACCAGCTTTTTCAGCTAGATTGCAAAACTGGTTTAAAGTATTCCCTCGGAGTGGAGCAAATACCACTGCTTTTCCCTGGAACATTAAAAAGAGAATTTATACATTTTTAAAACTGGAAGGGAACCAGATATAACATACACCTGACTAAGCTTTTAATGTACTCAAGCTGGAAAAGTCAGTTTTCTCTTGGTAAAATACCAAAATAGGGTAATACAAATAATTGTTCAAAATATGCAAGATTTCTGTGATTAAACAAATGCAAAATAGAAAGTAATAAATACATATTTTCTTTAGAAAACTGCCAACTGCCATACATCTGCTCCTTTTCATATAATAATGATGGCTATGAATTACCAAAATAAAACACAGAAAAAGCATACAAAACATACAATCACTGCAAAATCCATTTGTTAGCACATGACCATGCTAAGACTGTAAATAATGATTTTCTTTTTTCACTCTCACGCATAGAAGAGTACCTCCCATTTGCTGTGAGTGGAATTACAACAGTGTAAAACAAGGCAAAACAGGAGGCAAATCAGACCTGATCATTAATTTTTTAAGGATTTTAAACTACTTGAGCAGTGCAACAGAATTTGACATTAAATTGTTAAATTGCATTTAAAGCAGGACTTAATGTTCTCACATAGTAATTCTGGATCTTTCAAGACAATCATGCCATTTATGATGCCCAGGCAATACACTATGGTCCATTAGCTAATTTTTTGTTCATCCTTCTGTATTTAAGAAAACAAAAACTGTACCTTGAACTGACAGATTTTTGACTCTGTGCAAAGTACTAGCCCGAAACCTGACCTACTTGATATAGCATCTCTTGAAATCTTATTTGCAAAATTAATTCTAATTGGCTGAATACCGTGTTCTGTCACATGGAATGAAAACTGGTTGAAGAGCTGTAAACAAAGGTTAATATCAGCCAACAGCATATCACACTGAGGGGAGCCACAAAGTTTCTTGTGAGTTCTTGTATTTAACTTCTATATTAATGAGAGCTAAGACTAATTTGTAAGGAGTTGTAATCAACGAAAGAGACAAAAAAATATTTGTAGGGATCTGAAGAAATAAAATTATTAGATGCTGTAGAATAATATTTGGCATGAGAAAATGCAATCTTGTATACCACAGGAAAGAAGTGATCAGAAGAGAGAATTTCAGTGGAAACTGTGGGAAGTTACAATGCTGACACAGATACTTAGTGAGGAGGGTAGGGAGCAAATCTGTGCGTTGCAGCTCTTGCACACATATGCTGAGACAACGCGCAGTGAGGCAGCAATAAAAACTCTACATCAGCATCTATGGTACTAATGTGTAGTTGAAAGACTCCAGTCATTAATACCACAGCACTATATTTATTCTCACAATGTCTCTGCGAGATAGGAAAATACTGTTGTCCTCATCTTTCTCATGGGAAATTTAAGCACAAAGGAGACCTAGGGCAATATCCAAAGCAACCCACTTCTGTTCATTTGTGTAGCTATAACTTTAATTCTGTGGCTAAATATGAGGTGCAAAGGGGTGTAACTCCCACTGAAGGCACTGGAATTGCTTATGTAAATGTTAGGTCTGAATATAGGCTCAGCTCAGGATGAAAAACATTAAACACAGGAAATTCACAATCAGTTCCCTCACATCCTTGGCATGCTTTAATGTCATCAGACAGAAGTGGGCAGCAAAGGGAGCTTTCAGCTGAGGATTCTCCTCCTCCTGCTGCCGTCTCACACGCTCCCCAGAATGTTGTTCTGCAGAGACCCTTCCTGGCACAAGAAGGATGAGACTCCTCTGGAGTCCCTCATTTAAATGGGCAGCTTCACAGAGAGGTCACTGTCATGGGAAACATGTCCCCTGCCCAGGTCTCACTAACCACATGATTCACACGGGGACTTCAGGAATGGCTAAATGTCATAAATGGAGACTGCTGGTGGCCACACGCCCCACATCGGCCACTGATCCAGCAGCTTTGCTGAAGCAGTGCTCGCATAACAGCACCCCCTTACAGACTTCCACGTGGAGTCAGCAGTCTGTGAGGCCACTCCTTCTTATACTCTCCATAGACTACTTCAAATATAAATACAGTAAGATAGAATGTAACATGGTATGAAATACCTCCTAAAACCAGACTGAAAATCTTGAAATAACTTTGAAGAAGGGGAATGGCTTTTTATGTTAATCACTACACAGTTACTTTTGGACAGCTCCTTAGTGTAAAAACCCATTCATCTATTGAATTTAGTGTGCATCCAAAACATTGGAGGATCTTGTCCTCGCTGATAAAAACCAAGAAAACATAATTAAACTTAATACTACAATAATCTCCTCAAAACTGGCAGGTAGTGTGGTCAATTCTGGTCTATCATGATCTGGGTTTAAAGGGTTTTCTTGTCAACTGCCTGATCTCTGTGATTCTGCTACCTGTCGTGGGGCTGCATTCACATTTCTAATTTGAAAATGGTTTTCATTTCTTGGTTGCTGTACAATAAAAAATTAGACCAGTGGCCTGGGTCTACACTTGATGGATTATCCCAAGATTGTTTTTTTCTAATTCAGATGTGCATCCCAGTTTAGGATGATGTTTAAAGTTCAGAATGATCTTTCCTCAGCTGGGAAAATACTTCCAGTAATCTTGTGAACAAAACATAGAGGAAAATGTCAGTTACAATAGTTTGAAGTGTCACTAAAATGCTGCAGTAAGATAATGGGAGTGACGTTCACATTTTGGACATGACTACCACTAAGTTTACTCATCAATCATTATTTAATGCAGTCTTACTTGCTGGTACTAATCACAGCTCAATATCATCCCATTGACCTCATTGGGATTTTGAATGGATAGGCCACAGAAGAATCAAAGCCTTCATAAAAAATTTCTTAATTAGGTAAATATGCAAACAAGCAACTGCTTATCCTGAGATTGAAATTAAAAGTACATTTTAATGATAGGAAAAAATAAATTTAAATGTTGACAAATCAAGTAGCTTGCTTATAAGAGGAATAAAATATAGTAATTCAAGAGAAATTTGTTTGATGTAAAATTTCAGTGCCTAATTCTTAGAATTGGTTTACAGATGACTTTTGCCTTTCTGATAAATTCAGATAGAAGTTTCAGCCCCCAGTAACCCTGCAAGCTGCTCCTTTCTGCCTGTGTGAATTTCTGGTCCTCTCTTCCTGTGCCAATACAGCTGTCCATGGGGCCATAGTATGAATCAGATGACTGAAATGACCAGAGTCCTGTTTCTAGGAAAACAAAAAGTTACCCAAAACACATCATCATATGTGTTCATATACAAATGTATGTGTGTACTCATGTTTTTGGCAATACAGACCAACAGGGCCATGATTTTCTTGTCTCTTCCTGCCACTCATACTCTTCTCCCAGTGTCCCTTCATGGAGCCAGTACAGTGATGTATGGGGCTACCTGAAGAACCAGGTGTGGACATTAATTCTGGCTGAAAAAAAAAAGCTTTTTGCATTTTTAAAACTGGGATCAGTTTTGTGTTCCAGATCACCTCTGTTCCCAAAAATTATTGCATCCTGACAACTGACAGTACATCATGAAAGTAAGAATGCATCACTCTGGGCAGGAGCTGCTTAACCTTCCCTTGCTGCCACTAACAGAAATGTCTGGGTGACCTTTCACTCAGGGTGGCTGCATTTCTCCTGTCTTCCTGGCAGCCTTGCCCTGCAGCTCATTAAAATAATTCAGTCTTAAGTAACTTGGCTTAGGTCACTCAGGAAAGTCTACGATAGAATCAAGAATAGAAATCTGATCACTCTGAGCAAAGAATGGGATTACTTACATGACTAAAATGACTTGGTTTCTTAAGCCTTTGCACGTTTCATTTTGCAGAGCAAATCTCTTGTACAAAAAGTACAATGCAATTATTAAATAAAGTTTAGAGAATGCATTGCTAACATGAAATACTTCTGTTTTGAAAGGGAAAGTTTACCTTACTGGAAGATTTTTATGTTAAACATGAAAGGTAAAATTCCTGTATCAAATCCCTACTTACAGCAATTACTTCACATGTTTCCTCATACTCTCATTTTGATATCTTCTTTTTAAATATTTGCTGTTAGATTTGAGATTATTTGTTGGGTATAAGTATATGCATATAACAGATTGTTTTGTTTTGTTTTGTTTGTAGGTCTCTGATTTAACAGTTTAATAGATTGAGATCAGTAAAATATTTCCTCAGTGACACTCATGTAGAACATGCAAGCATTTTATGAAGAGCTTAATTTCATTATGTTCTAAGGTATAAAACATGTAAACACAGGGCTTACTTAATGGAAAAAAAGTTTTAGGCTACAATATATGCATAAGGGTTTTGTTCATTTTATATAAACAGAAATGAAAAGAAAAAATTTTCTTTTCAATAAATGAATACACAATGACAAAGGTTACAATTGAAGGGATTACAAATGACAGAAGCCAACATAAAAACTTTCAATATCGTACTTTTACTTTAATATGAAGACATTATTATCAAAGGAAAATACTTGAGAAATGCTTTGATAAAAATAATCTCACGCTATCTTTGAAGCGGTTTCATTTATTTTACTACCCACTGTGTTCCTTATCAGAAGGCCAAGTATAAGAAGTTTCCTAGTTTATGATTAGGAAAGAATCTGATAGATTAGAAGACTCAATTGAAGTTGGACATAATAAGTATTAAAGTATTACATGACATTAATCCTGCCATTCCATTACTCTCTCAATCATTGTGCACAGACTAATTATTCTGAAGCCAGTGTTCAGGAGAAAATAGAAACATACTTACACTGGGTTGGAGTAATCTCTTTATTGCATCAACAAGGCTAGCTCTGTACTGGTCCAGAAACAGGCTGACATTGAGAAGAGAACAGAATCCAGATTAAAATGGGTTTTCAATTCTAATGATACTAATGCAGATAAGTACAAGGCTAATTACATATGTTTACACAATGCTGTAAAAGAGAAACTGTGGTCTACATTTCTGTCCAGTTCAGGTACTTTTAAATATTAAAAATACATAAAACCAAATATCATCTAAACAAAGCTAAAATATCAGCATGAAACATAGCTTTATGTAGCTGAAATTCACAGATCACATTTGCTAGCTATTGAAATACTACCATACCAGAAATCAGGATCAATATACAAAGTTAACATTTTACAATTTTTTTATACAAAGGGAGGTGAGGTGGGGTTTTTTATTATATTTCAGGTGTTGCTGTTAAGGTTTTTTGTTTTGTTTTGTTTTGTTTTTTCCTTTTATCATCACAGTTGTGGCATTAATTCATTCTTGTTCTATTTATGTATTTATCTCTACCTATCCCTATAAAGATTTACAAGCCCTTACCTCCTCTCTCCCTCAAACACTGTTCAAATACACAATGACCCAGATCATACAGAGTTGTCCTCTCTCAACAGTGAAATCCTTCATCTCCAGCATGGGTCCCGTAAGGATAGCAGCAGAGTCAATTTTCCCATGCAATGTTGCCAACATGCTCAGCCCTATTTTGGCGTGATTACCTCATGATTTGAGGGGATAATTCATTCTTCACGCCCCTCAGTACCTTAATGTATATACTAATACTGGCAACCAGGGTGCCAATCACCCTTGACTAGATATTTGTGGACATGTAGTTACTGTGGATGAGAGTGCATTTACAATGGTTAGTGAACAACCATCAGACAGCAACCGATGCCTTTCAGTCCCTACTACCATGGGCTGCATTTATATTGGCGATTCAGATAAGAAAGTATATTGAGCAGGCCACAAATAATGTAATTCTTTCCTCATTATTTTTCATGCTTTCTCTGTAATAAAACTGCTTCCCAGCCTGTGTCAAGCTCAAGTTCTACACTACATGGCATTCTGTCCATTCTCTATGATTTTTGTTCTATACTCCCCTTTCCTTTATTCTCAAACATCTCTTTCTGAAGAGAAGTGGGTAATTTTTTTCTAGGTTTGAAATTTTCTAGAAGAATATAAAGAATATATGAAAACACTGAAGAGAAAAAAGTAGTCTGCCAACGACATGCCAGTCATCAAGAACAGAATAAGTGTGGATATTTAGATAAGGACACTCCACAGCTACCAAGAATACAATATTACATATCATAGGGTTAAGTGGCTGTGTAAGAGATGCGAATTTTTGTTTCTCGGGTTAAAAAAAAAACAAACAAACAAACAAACCTATCAGAAAACTTGTCAGTGACCAAATTTCATCACTAAAAACTGGCACAACCTCATATTGTTGATAAAATATGGTTGACTGGGTATCCATACATTTCTTAAAGAATATTTCATATAGAAGTATAAGCTGAAATTCTTCTTAAGACATTGAAGTATTAGATAACAATTTCTCTGATAGCCTGCCCACAAGAAAATTTAAACTTTAGCAACTGGCATGATGGCTGCCCCTCAGCCTTGATTAATCTTATTGGAAGAACCTTACTGAAAAAATGCTTGTTTAAATTTAATTAATTGAAACAGCAGCTCTAATGTCTCCTGGGAGTTTTAATCACACTCACCTCAGGTAGATCCCTATACACATAGATACCATAAGATACTACTTCACTGGGAACTTAGCCACCTGCAGAAGAGGTGGGATACAGTGCATAAGTCCTCTCCCAAAAGAATCACTAAAAATAATTAATTTTCTTCAACGTGAAACATTACAAACATGCAGATATTTAAGACTTGCAGAGATCCTGTGTAGACAGAAGTACATTTCAAATGAAAAATGTACTTATAATATTTTTATTTCTGAAAGTAGTGTAGTGGAAACAATTTTGGGGCAGATTACCAGTGCTAAAATTCCCTTTTCATGGACCTGCATACCATTCTCTCTTTTTATAACAAGACAGGGGCGCAACTGCTGCTACCAATCTTGTTACTTTACAGTGAGAGAACTATAGGCCTTTGTTCACCAGAAACTGAGTGTCTGAGAACTTAAAATGGTTACATGACCTGCTAGATTCAATAATACCTTTTCTGTCCAACTCCAATTGATATTTTGGTGGTATGGGAGGTAGACTCTTAGCCCTCTTAGCTTGGGAAACTCAGATAACCTTGGAAAGTTGCCCTGGATTTGCTCCCAAATTGTCCCTGTCCTCCAAAAGGCCTGACCCTGGGAACAGGACCTACTTCAATTGAAAATAGTCTCCAATCTTGTGATTTCCAGTCTATTGCTCTGTGAGTCATACGCTCTGACCAGAGGGAGCAAAGAAGGCTGGAAGCAATGTTAATGCAATGCAGTGACTCCAGGGAACATCGCTATCTTTCCTCTGAGTCGGATGATGCCTTGAATGAGGAAAATCCTGAAGAAGTCGTTAGATAATCTGTGCTGCAGACAGGGAAAGCACAAGATTTGGCCCACGCAAGGAGATTTAGTCACGCAATTTCTCTTACAGGTAGAATTTGTATGACTAAACATTACCACAGCATACTGAAAATGTATCTGAAAGAATACTTTAAAGCTCTCAACAGCTCAGTGAAATTAACGTATTGTTCTAAACAATTCGCACTCAGTTCTCACACCCCAATTAAAATTTGGCTTAGCTCACCATTACTTTAGTGGCAATGTCTCATGTTTATGTAGTAAGGATGCTGTGAAAGCAGCAGCTCAGGACAGGAATAGCAAGGTTTTCTCAGCTCAGCAAGGAGGCTTTGGATTGCAGCAGTAGAGAGGTAAGAACACAGCTGATGATTTGGCCTTTGCTTAGGCAGTGCTCTTAACCTGTGAAATCTGGCAATCTCGTGACCTCTCTCCTCTTGTCTTTTTTTAATTTGAACTTACAATTAAAACCAAAATGAAATTTTATACCAAAACTGTATGGAAGTAACAGTAAGCCACAGGAAACAAATTAAAATAACAAGTAGATTCTCAGTTTGATTCATGCTGATATCCTTTTATATTGTGCTTCGCATCAAGTGGCATACACTGATATTTTATAGGCTATGATGTGAACTTATTTTTCTTTTTGCACACTTTGCAATTGGTAAAAATCTTAGTTTACAGGCGTACTTCAGACATGATCACATTCATGTATAGTGCCCAGTGTATAGAGCCATTTTTTTTTTTGTTCGCCTTCAACTACACGGCTGACATAAACTGAAAAACCCTTACTTTCATGTTGTCAGATTCCAATGCACTTGAAAGTGTGTGCAAGAAATCAGGCTTAAAATGAATAATAAATTTAAACTGAAGAAGGACAGAGATCTTATTGCATTCTTGCAAAAAGATTTCCTTATATTAAATGAAATACACTAATGGAGACTAAATAGACGTATTTTAAGATATTTAAATAATACTTTCAGTTCAGTTCTACATTCCTGGTGAATCCACAACTCCCCATGACTTCAACAAAAATCTCAGCAGTGAAAGTAATGTGGGATAGCCCCCCCCCCCAGCCTCTGTTGTGCAAATACTTATGCATATGCCAGACTTTAAGAATATAATCAGTCCCAGTAAGTAAAGTAAAATATTATACATTTCCAAAATGATGTGGGAATCTAGACCTTGTACCATCTCTACATTAAAATTTTTTTGGGAAAACTTGTTTCACAAGAATGTGAAAGAGAAAGATTTTTCTATTGGCTCCGTCCTACTGGTCATAACTCTCTCCTTGGATTAAAAATCTCAGCAACTTTTTTCTTAATAAAGAAAAGGATATACACTTCTTTTTAAATAATCAAAAATCTGAGGCTCTCAAGAGCTTTAGAAGAGTCTTGGTTTTGGCCTGTTATTCTTCCTCCTCTATTCATACTCACTCTTACAATTCCATCACCTGAATAACTTTATATCCACAAGTGTCGGTCAAACGAAAGTCTAAAATTCTGGGAGCTCTCACCTGGCCTTGAAGTTCCCCCTCAAAAATATAACGTGGGTGGATATGCTTTAAAAATTCCACTGTTTCAGTATTTTTTTCCAGTGTATCCTTCTTCCAGGTATGGCCTCACCAGGATGTTCTTTTTTCCTTATTTTTATCTCATAGTTGACATTTTACAAGTTATTTCGGAACTGCTGAACCATGAAACTATTTTTATTGTCAAAATCCTGAATGCTTAAATAATGACTAGCTTTCACAGTTTGCCTCTTATTTATTTTATAATCTAGTTGAGCTACTAAATTTAGCTGTTAACTAATAGACTGTCTGTTCTGGGAAATAACTTATTTTCCACCCCTGCACACCAGGTTTATGAAAGTCTGGCTGTAAATATATGAATATAAACATATTGCTGCTTTTTGTAATCATGTACATTTTTACGTGAACCTCCATGTGGATTTGGAATATGTTTATGAATAGAGCTTGTTTTCATGTAAATGGGATCAAGCAGTACCACTGGTTAGCTCTTCAGAGAATCAGACAATATCACCGTTGCTGGAAATACTTCAATAAAAATTTATCCATGTACCTAATATTTGAACTCGGATTTTTTGCTTTCTAGTTCTCTGTTCTAATCTCAGATTTTATTGACTGACAATGAGCTATACGATGGTGTTAAAATAAATGCAATCTATTCTATCTGGTTTTATCGCTGCATACTTCAGGTTTGAGCTGAGGAGCTATAAGAAAAGAGATATTTTTTCTTCCTCTTCAATGGTAGCCCAAAAAATTCAGAAAGTAAAAATCCTGCCAACAGTTCTCAAGCTGATTCTATATCTAGGAAGAGAAATACATGAAAATGAAAAGAAGATTCAAGTTTGATAAAGCATAGAACATTTTTTTCCCCCGCCTCTTCATGTACCAGAAAACCTAGTGTCCATAACTAAAAGAATGATTTCTAAAAGAAACAAACAAGAAAGGGATTTTTTGTGCTTATTAAACTATAGATATGGGCACTTGCAACAAGAAAATGCAGACAATTTGTGAATAAAAACACGTACTTTAAACTAACCTTCACATTTCTATTTATTTTTTAGAAAACCATAAATATTTATACACTTACCTGCATCTTAAGTGCTTCAAAATAAATGTACAAAAATGCAGGGATTGCAAATGCATTATGTATTTTACCTGTCATGTTTGATTCTTTGTTTCCTAAAGAAACTACACTATTTCCAAACAGACTGGGAGGACTATTAGGCAAGAATATTACTGAAAAAAACAACTTAAGTCTTCCTCCACTCTGCTGTACTCCCAGCACAAATAGGATGACATGGTGTGAGTATCAAGAGTACAAGAGATGGCACAGCCAGGTTGTTTTGATATTTGTGTGAAGAATAAATTTAACTCTAAATCTCTTGGCAAGACCTTGCTTCACCCACATAATCTGGAGAACATCCATATGTGAGCCTTGTCTAAGCCTCTGAGAAGACTGCTGCCCTCCTGCTCATGTCCGCCAGCACTCTGATCTGACTTTCATACTTAATCTGATCTAATCCTGCCCAGCATTAACTTCATCTGTGCAATGAAACCTGGAGTATCCATTCTAATATTTGGTGAGGAAGGCATTTACTAAATTACTTGCTGAAATCATATGGTGTTGTTTAGCTCCTTATTTTAATCAGATGATGCATCTCTGAGGCACATTATCAGCGATTAGTTAGAAACCTTTCTCTGTCCTTTTTGGGAACAAAGAACTTTTCTGAAATTAAATGCTAAGAGAAATGAAGCACTGTTGCATTTTGTCAACAAATAGGTATTAGAAAAAGAGAAAAAGATGACTAAACACACTTTCTCCAGTGCTATACAAATCCAGTAACTTTTCTGAAATAAGAAGAGTTTGCTTAAATAGCAAAATATCAGAGAAAAAAAAAAAAGCTTTAGAGGAATATTTTGTCAGAAGCCACTTAAAAAGAACATTGTTTAAAAAGACAATAGACAGCTTCATACTTCCCTTTGCCTTTTTCCTTTAACTACTTCTTAGGAAGCTACAGAAATCTACTGAACTGAGCTGTCCTGGAAAGTCCCTGTTTTCAGAATTTGGTCTCTCACAACAGTTACGTGCAACAAAACATAAACAGCTTTTTGTTTTTGACATTTAAAGGGTCAAGAGCATATATCCATGAAGGAAAGACAGATTCATTTAAAAATATCTACTCTCCTAAGTGGAATTTGCACATCTCTTTTTACACTGTCTCCTTTTATATATCACAAATAATTTATAATGTACCATTTTTAAAGTTAGCATGCAGCAAATAAAACACAGCACAGTTCTGTAAATCCAGTATCAAAAAAGGGTTGTGTCAATAATGAAACCTCTTTGCATAAATTATTAAACAATATACTATATTGTAACATGTAACTACCTTTTCATAAATTAAGTGCGGTACTCTTATTTTTTTACTAAGAATTCTCTTACAATTAACATGTGCCTGTGTAAATAATATAAAGCTTATGTCTACAAATATTGCTGTCAAACTGGTTTAGGAAACAGAACGTTATGGAGGAAAAAAAGGTTTTGAAAATCTTTTTCTCCTCCGAAAGATTTTCCGGGGAGTAAAAAATATATCCCCTTATATCAATAGTCAGATCTTTCCTAAGAAGTAAGCTAATTGAGCTGTTTGTGTTGATAAACTCCCTTTTCTCCAGACTGTTCCTCACTGAGCCATAATTATTTGCAATTTGCCTAAGTCGTCCATTTACTGATACGTCAAGCATGAAACAGAGGCAATTCCAGAAAATGGAAATGCTTCTCAAAATCAATCTTTGGGAAATAATGTGGTAGAAGTTACTGTGTGATAGAAGACTACCTTATAACTGTCACATGGAGATGAATATTAATTTGTTGAGGTTAAGGTGGCTTTGTGCTTCATTTGTTGACTTTGCTTAGCCATCAGCAAGCAGCACAGTACAATTACTCCAGCAAAGCTATTTTTCTAACATGAGTTTTATGATTTTTATGTACTTACCAGTCAGCACACATAACAATGTCAAAATGTCCTTCCAGTTGAGAGACATCTGTCTCATTATCCCATCGTAAAATGCTAGAGGAAAAAAGATTAAAAAAAAAATGAAAAGAAAAAAGGACTTACATTTTTCATCTTGAGATTTTAAAAGTATTAATATTATTCTTATTTGACACAGAAGTGTTTTAAAAAGTACACACTTGTTACTTTCAAAGATGAATGTAAAAATATTATTCTGTACATTTTTAAGGTTCTAAATCTCAAAGCTAAAGAGCTGTTTTTTATTATAACAGAAAGGCAATCCACACAGGTTCTGATGAGTGGATCACCAAAAAATATGCATTTCTGAATTAGTGGCACATGTATGGCTTCAGATTTTTACCCCTTAACACCACTGCATGAGGAACTGAAGTCAACAATCTGAATGAAACACAAATTTGCAGAACAGATGTGAATTCATGGATCTCTGTTACATCTGGCAGGCAAGTCAGTTGTGTTTCTCATTGATGAAGTGAGCATTCACTTGGGCTGGAGGAGGGACAGGGTAAAAAAATGCCAAGCTTAACTTCAATGCCAGCTATGTTGCCTCAGGCAAACTCAAAAATACAGCAGTGCTGACTCTGTCAACACTTATTCTCTCACAGGTGATAAGTTATTTAATTCTAAGGTACCCAATAGTAGGTAAAAATGCACATATGTACAAAGTTCTTCTTTGCTTAGAAATGCTGCTGATATATGTAGCTGACACAAAGAATTTCAGTACTTTTCTTCCATTTAAAAAACAGCAACTAGTACTGGAATTTACTGCATACTTAAAATATCATTACCCCAAAGATTTGAAGCTGCATTTCTATTTCTAGGCTATTAAAAAAAAAAAAAAAAAAAAAAAGAAAGAAAAAAAGAAAAAAAAGAATCTATCCTTCTTTTTAATTTCCTGGTTATTTATAATAGAAAGTATATAAATATTTATGGGAAAAGCACTTGTGGGGGAAGGGTCTAATCTGATCTTGTCAGGTTGTGCATGCTTATCTCAGTTTTGTATGAGTCTTGACCAAATAGACCCTTTAGTCTTCCTGCAGCTATAATCTACTTCTGGTTAAAAGCCATCTCCATTCACATCCTACTCCTAATATTTAACTGAGGATCAGTTATAATGTGTTCATTCAGAAATGTTCCCTAAGTATACAGGAAAAAAGGAAATTTTATACATTGACTATACTATATGCAAAAAAGGCTCGTAAATACGTAGATAGAGAGATATAGAGCCATAAAGAATTAAGGTACCACAACATGTGTATCCATTGCATACACAAAATTTAAGAGAATGCTTTTAAAAGATGGAAATTATGAAAGGAGAGGCCCAGTTGGTTGGGAAAGCTTTGATTATGGGGGCTCAGTGTAACTGAACAGATCACGACTCATTAGCCCATTTGCCCTCCTGGAATTTACTGTGACAATCCAAAGAGAAAAAAAGAGTAGATTAATTTAATTTTTCCCCCTCAAATTGAAAGTAATCCAGATTTTAGAAGCCTAGGTAGCTTTGCACACTGGCACGCAGCAGGCATCCAGTAGTGGAAAGTGACAAAGGAGAGTTCTCACTCTCAGCTGCTGGCTGCCTGCTGGCTACCAGCAGCTTTTTCAACCCTGTTTCCGTGGAAACTTAGGTTAGAATGGTGAAAATTAGGTAAAGGTAAGTTTTGTGGGTTTAAAGCACGCACTCTAATACTTTAAGAATCCTGAAGCAGAACTGGAAATTGGTAGATGAACTGTGAGCCTTAAAAGGCCACCTTTGGTTCTCATTGCTACAGAAACAGAGATCTGATCAGTACCACTATAGGGATTTGAATTATGATTTTTTTAACCCATATATTTACTATACTTCACACATGCAGTTTGGAAGGCAGCACAGGTGCCTCCTCCTGGAAAAAAACCCACCTCTCTCATGTTACTGTCAGGTTCCTGCTGAGCACCCAAAATACAGCATTTTCTGTGCACACCTACTGTAGGCACAAAGGAGTTTGTGTGGGTAGGTAAAAGCTCAGAAACCATAATGCTGAGCAAAACATGGAATCGATGAGTTGCCAGGAGCACGAGCAGTGGTGCAATGTGAGTGGTGTGTATGCTGTTAGGAGTGATCTAAGGGCCCTACATCCAGTCTTAAACCAGTCTTCCTCCATTTTCCTGATCTAGCACCAGGGCTGCTCATGGTCTCTAGCTTCAGTACAGTTGCATTCCTGAAGACATGATCGTTATGCAAAGGCCAAGGATAAATTTACACACAAGATTTTCAAAATCAACTTTGTCATAAATTTGCAAAAGGTATAGGAAAATAGTTATTCCTGTAGGGAAATAACCATGTAAACTAAAGATAATTTCTATTAAATAAATACCAACAGGACTCATTTTTATCTCAGTCAGGATATATGCACACTGGTGGGAGAGATGCAACAAGTTGTATATATTTATCCCTGCTATTTTTAGCCAAGTGCAAGTATGACTAGTAAGGGAAGCACAGCTAGGGTATGTGTAGCTCAATACTGGCTGCAACCTCCAAAACTGTTTTGGTAGCTAACTCTTAGCTACCACATCTACACTGTTATCTGTTTAATGCTTCCACAAATTTGCATGAGCTGCAATCTGCACCTGCACCTGTAAAGCAGACATGCCCCCGCTGAATCAGGCAATTGGAAACAATTCTGTTCAGAGTCAGCATTATTACATCATTAACACTAATGTCAGAATCAGTTTGGTTCTGAATCAGCATCAGCTATCAGAATTCAAAAATTCTAGTGTTAATGAAAGTAGTGAATCAGTCAGGACGTATATAAATACCATCACTAGCCATACAAGTTCTTGTAATCCAAACAGAATTCCTGAGTATGAAGTACGTAAAAATCCACTGATACCACAAAACATCTCTGAGACAGGTAAAGATGTGTATATGTGTATCTAAATGCATGTATCTATATGTAGTAAGGGGGTGAGGAACAATCATTTTTTCAGGGATTATTGAGGACATGACTCTTGGACTTAGTGGTCAGACCTGAAAGAAATACCAAAGACACCACTGAAGTAAGTGCTGATTGCATTTCCATTTAAAGAAAAGCACTACTAGGAAACCCAGAAAAGTGTTAGCAACAGAAATCTGAAAATGTCAGTCTTTATGAAATTTCCTTTTAAAATAATAGATGTAAGTGTAATAATACCATATCACAAAGTCTTTTAAGTTGCTAGTATCATGTTGAGTGCCAACATGAAAAAAATGCAAGTCTTGTTAATATTTTCCTCTTGTTCCATTTCCAGTGATGCTAAATTAGTGGACATAAACCACTTTTTTCTAAAGTCACTTTTCTTCTATCAAAATAAGAAGTTTTAAAGCTGTAATATTTTTATGTCTTTCTTTTGAGGCAAAACGCTAAAGTACTAGCAGCTGAAACTATTTTGTAAGTTTGAAAAATGTGCTTTACTCTGTATTTCTGTCCAAGACACACCTTCAGTGGCTTTTTTTGCAAAAAAAAAAAAAAAAAATCAAACAATCAACATATCTACAGCTGTGTAAGGCCCACTCTTGATATCATTTTGTGCTGACTTATTTAACTTGTGCAGGTTTAGTTTCTTGCAATTGAAAATGGGCAACTCAGTTTCAGCAGAAAATAGTCTGAAATCCACTGAAAATATAAACCCATTTGGGAGCGTTTTTTTGGCTACAAGAACATTGCAAAATGAAATAGGATGTGAGGGAAAAACACTACTGCACTGTTCAGCTACTACTTAGGTCAAACTGATGGTGGCTGAAACTTGGTACCCGCTAATGACTGCTTTATGGCCTGTATCAAATGAATTTGACCAGTTTTCAGAGCAAAAGTACCTACATCACAAAGCTATTACTATAATTATCAATCTTGATGGTAGTTCTAGCAAAAAGGACAAGGACTGAATGAGCTATGGAGAATGAACTATCCTCTCACATTCAGAGGTGTCTTTTCCAGGTCAGGGATGAAGCACACTATCAACATAGTCTGAGAAAATACATATTGATGCTTTAGTTTCCTCGGTTGTCAACCTTACATCATTGTAAAGTAACAAATTCATTTTAAAAGTCCCATACAACACACAACACAATCCATGAAAGTATTTCTTTCTTTTTTTTTCCCCCCTTGCTTTATCTTTTAAATTGACAAGCAAGGCAGAAATGTGATTAGGTCAAGATAAAAGGAATTATAATGATAATAGAACAAAAATATCAACAAAGAAAATTAAGACTTTAAGTATTACCAATGTACCTCCAAATATCTTCTTGTATTTTAAAGAAAAAAAAAACCCACATCAAATTAGCAAATACTGCAGGGATAGTTATGGCAGCCCAGGCTGCACTTCCCTTGTACAGTAATTCTAATTTATGGAGGATAGCCTGACAAATGTCGACACTCTTTTTCTTACACTGGTAAAGTATCTCATCAATCTATAACAAAAGACCTGATTTTACCAGGTTTTTATTTCTTATGCAAAATTCCTCATTATTATTATTATTCAACTACTGTTATTCAGTGTTTGTCTTCCTAGTGTGTCTAGGCAGGTAACTTACATGAGGAAAATCAGGTTAAGTCTCTGATTACTAAAACTTGAAACATTTCCAAGTCCCTCAGAGATGTTCTTGTGATGAATGGCATAGGCTAGAGCAGCTCTCAAGTTAGCAGAAAAGTAGTTGTGCAGATAAAGAAAAAAAAATCAAAATTAGGAAAATGGACAAAGGCACAAAAGCCTTACTTGCTTCAAAATCTATTAGTAGGTTTAATAAAGATTAAAAAATGTGTCCCCCTTAGCAGATTAACAGATACCAAGTACTGCTACCTACCCACCTCTTCTTTTCATATTTTAATTTAGGCTTCAGTCTTTGAAAAGCGTTATCATTGGTAAGTACACAGGTTCAGGTAAAAGATTTTGTCTGGGGATTTATATGACTTTTTCTATAACATTAACCAAGCAAGTTCATTAACACATTAACAAAAGGCATCATCAGGATGTTTCTTCTCACCTTGATCTCTGTTTGAGATTCCTCAGTTTTGTATAAAGATCAAAAAGATGGGCTTTAATTTAACAACAGAGTCATTGTTTACACCTATCATTACAACTCCTCTAAGGAGTCTTGAAAATTTGCCTACCATCATTTCCTCATCTTTCTCAGTATACTATAATTAAGTTGCTCTTATTTCTCTACCTTCTTTCACCTTCCGCCTTTCTTAGCCTCACTACTTCACCTTGCTTTGTATTCTTACCCATTATCTCATTCCCTACAGTGCATACCTGGTTTGAAAGGACCAAGGCTAAATTTTCAACCACAGGTACCCAACATCAACAATTCTCCTTTTCCTTTCACATTTCTAAGCAGTTTGAATGTGATATTTACAATTGCTTATGGACACTCCCTTCTAATGATCTCCTTGCAGGTTTTGGTAACTTCCACATCATTTATCTGCTCTTGTCAAAGTATACTGATGATTTTTCTCAGCTAGGCTCAAAATCTGCACTTTATCCTCACTCTCCAGGACCCTTCTTCTCTCTTCAGCCCAGTAAAATCTTGTTATTCATTAGAATTTTTAATTCCACTATTTTCTGTTTGGGTTTTTTTAATTGCCTCTTGCTGTTTTTTCAATGTGTTCTTCTAAAGATTAACTTCAAACCTTTCCCATATTTCTGATAATTTCACAGTGTTCCACCTCAACCTCTTCTTCCTCTGAATTTTACTTCTGAGCTATCTCATCCATAAAAGCTAAACCCAACTACTCTTCTAATTCACACTGTGTATCTAGACTTACAACTCAGTACTTTTCACAGCCTCAGTGAGTGAGAAGTTCATCACCCCTGAAGTACAAGGCATTGTTATTACCACCTTTTCTTGATCCCTTTGGACACAACCATTAATTTCAGTCTGTAATCTATACTTATCTTAGACTTTCCTCTAAATTTGCATACTTCAGCTCTGTTCAGATTTTGCTTCTTCTCTCTGCATAGCATCTCTGAGAAGTTTCTTATCTACCCACTCAACTTAAACTCTTGACCATGTCATCATCACTTACATCTTAACATCACAATACTGTTCTCTCTGCTCTTGGAAAATGCAGTCTTACCCTATTAATATTTATTCAGTAGGCTGCTGCAAAGATTGTTTTTCTTGCCTACAACCCTGATCTTGTCACCTTTCTCTTTGTACTCCTCCAGGTAAGTTGCAAGTCTTCTTTTCCAAATGCTTCACAACAGTTTGCTTCCCTATTTTTTATCTCTCATTCAATATTGAAAGGACAAGTTCCTTCTATAATCAGCCCTAATGTCAGTCTGCATCTTCCACTTAACTTTTCAAGCAAGCACCTTTACAATTTTCTTCCACTATGTTATCCATGAACATCCACAAACTTACTCCATTATCCTTGAAACTCTCCTTTAAAATAGTGCCTACAAAAACTGAAAAGAGGCTAGGCTGCTCTTGTGCCTCCAACACTGTCTATCATACCGACTACAGTTATGTTGTTATCCTTCCTCACCATATCTACCTCTGGTTTTAGACCACAGATTCTCTAACACCAACTGCCTTTTTGCTCGCTGTTTATACAATGCCTGGTACAACAATTCATGTTGAAACCTCATCACATTAATGTGATAACACAAAGGAAGAAAAAACACCCAAATCAATTATGGTTCCCTTGTAACTTGAGATATTCTATGATTCTATCTAGGTTTTCCTGCCTTAGAGTTCATTTTTTAAAAGTGCATGATAAAGTTATGTGCTTTCCTTATTCCTTATTCTAAGAACATATTTTTTCTCTCTTATTCCATACAACATATTTTGCTAAAATTCAGATGGGAACATTACAGTTTTGTCTTCAGAAATAACAGTCCTAACACACATTAGCTGAATATCAAAAGCTACTAAATTTTGGGGACATAATAATTACACTGCATGTAAATACAACTGTTGCAGAATAAAGTTTTCCATTTTGTAGACACACCACAGTCCAACATTCAGCACAAGTGTGGCTATTTTTTTAAAAGAAGTGAGAATATCTTGTATAAAAATGTTATTAATAAAAAAATACCACTGGTGTTTTTGAATTTGCCTTTTCACATCCCTCCTTTACATCAATACATTCTAAATCAGTCTCTATTTAGGAGATTGACTCCTGTTTTCATCAAGGTTCATGTAGTACATTATGCACAAAATGGATGGTTCTCACATTCTAACTTAGACTGATATGGTATAAAAACCCACATTATTTCAAAATGCAAGACAGCAAAGCACATGTGGCAAAGCCATACTGGTAGGATGAAAAGTGAATTAAGGCTTCGTAAAAGTTTGTTTTGTATAAAAATATGAAGGAAAATAAGACAGTTTATTGTTCTATGGAAAGCAGTCCATGCATTAATATGGGGAGGATAATCAAGGGAACAAGAAAAAAGAATGTGTAGTGAACCAGGCAGGTCTAGGAGGACTAAATGGAAGGAAAAATTAGAAACAGCAGAGAAGATGTAATTCACATGTGCTTAAATTCTGAGGGCAGAAGAGATCACAGTAAACATCCAAGATTTCAAATGTCTCTATCAAGCCCATATATCTCAGGATATTAATACACGTTTCAGAAAGATATCCAACTTGATTTAAACACATTCACTGCTTAAGAAACTACCACTTCCCATGGAAAGACGTTCTAATGTATTATCAGTCTGTCAAATCTCTTTTTTTTTCTAGACTGAATTTGTCTAGCTTCAATTTCTACATCTTGTTAGGTACTTGCAAGCTAGATTAAAGAGTGATCTCCTATTAAAGATTTTTTTCTCAACAAGAGACTTTCAGATCAAAATCAATTCATTTCTTAACAATCAAGTCATTTCTTTGACAAGTTAAGTAAATAGAGCTCTTTAACTCTCTCATTTCCAGACTCTGATTCACTCTTTTGCCTCTTTCCTAAACCCCATTCTTTTTTCAGTATCCTTGGTTAATGTTTGAATAACTGAATATTAATTGAATATTAATGAAATAAAGATAACACACACTGTAAGCATAATTTTGTCAAAATTTGAAGTTTGTCTCAACTTTCCTATGTCTGTGGCAAAGAGCAGCTGAAAGAACCTGTGAAGGAGAGAGCCTTACCTTGCAGTAAGGTAAAATAATCACATGTTGGCACTTACAGAGAAAGAGGTAATTAATATAAGAACTGAACCAGGACAATATAGTTCAGTGCTCTGTCATTGAGACCTCAGCCACTATTACACTGGATGCCATTTACTCTTTAAAAGATTTGTTTTCTCTTTGTGTTTAATTCTGAAAGCTTGTAAATTCATCACATTTGTAAGGAATAGTAAAATCTTGGTAAGTTTGTAACCTATTAACCTTTAAGGAGAAGGAATTGTCACTTTTGGTCACATGGTCATACATTCTTGATGTGGGTTCTAAAGTTGACTATAGAATGAACAAAGAGTATATGATACATTATTACTAATCAAATCTAAGGGTGCATCATCCACAAGCATTTCTCTCATGGACTTGATGTTACATGTACTTGTTTACACTCTTATGTGTAATGTAATCTCTCTGAGGCAACTCTTAGCAAAAAAATAGACTTGTCCACAGCTAAAACTCACAGGTCCCATATCAGGACTAAGTATATACATTTTGTTCTTAACAGATTCGTCTTCTCAGACAAGGGAATCTGAAGGAAGAACAAATTCCCGGGTAGGTAAGACAGACAGGGTCTGTTAACCTTTAGAACGTATTACTAGCCTTCCTCTTTGATATAGCTATTCCATCATGACATTTGTAATAACAACAATTTTTCAAAATTCTACTACCCAAACCCCTGCTTCAGGAAGATTTCCACATTAAAATAAAGAGAAGAAAAAGAGCAGAGATGTCTCGACTTTGTTATTACTAATTTAATCATCGGTGGTCATGTTCAAAACAATGATATAATGCACATCAAACTAATAACAGTTGATAGTAAGAAGACTGCTATCAGGATAACTCATATTTTAAGTTATGGGGTTAACAACATGATTCATGGGTAATTTTTGAATTCTGAAAAAAATAAAATCATCAAACCCATACATGGTTTTAATAATTTGTCACACTATGGCAAGTCATTATTAGTAACTTGGTGGCATCATTGTACCTATTTCCAGTAGGCATAAGCAAGAAATTCTGAACATACTCATGGAAGCTAAAAATAAAATAGAACTGTATATCCACTGCTGAAGTAAACTGTTTACTAAATATCTATTATTACATTATAACACATAATATGACAAACTGCCAGTTTGGCTTACATTACTGTGCTTTTAAACAATAATCAAGAGTTGGCAGAGAGCAGATAAGTGCTCATTTACTGCATTTTGTATAAATCTAAATAAATAAATGTATGGCAGGTTGTCCTAATCTAACTTCTCCTGGCTGATACTGGATTGTTCCTTTCTGCGCCATACACGTTTTGGCATATTTTCCAAGTCCAGACTTAAATGTCTGGAACAGTCGCAAACTGACTCTCATACTGATAATTTCTGCTCCATGTGCAAAGAAAAGAATACCAGATCCCAACAGGAGATGAAGGTACAGTGAGAAAGGTCTATTCTGAATTACCTTTTATATGGAAAGAATCTTGTAATTTTGCACTGGACACTGCAAAGTTTCAAGACTGTACACTGTTCAAATGATACGTTAGAGTGAGGAACATGCCTTCTCCAGACTAAATTAATGTTGCAGTAAGTCACTTAAATACATCACTATATTCATTTGTCTGCAAGCTCTGATCAGTGTAAAAGAAGTCACTTAGTGTAACTTTGCATGACAGTGTTGCATTCTTCCCTACAAAACTCTACATTTTCTTGCATTTTTTTTTCTGCCATTGTCATTATACAACTAAGGTTTTTGGTTGTAGGAAAAGTGAATCAGGGTTACGTAATATTTCAGATTTTGCATCAGCCTTTTAGTTTCTTCAAGGCCTTAAGAAGTGATCAAATAACTTTGTTACTGCCTTTATCACATGTCACTGTTGAATTGGAAGGACTGATCAATCCATTAGCACTTCTCAAATAACTAACCAAAGCATAACCTTAATTTTGACAGGAGAAATCAACTATTAATGTGTATAAGATAGAGAAATGCAAGATGATAATTATTTTGGGGATTAGAGATTCATTTGAATACTTATTTTATAAGACTTTACACTGCTGCAACAAATCTGCAACAGCCTTAAGAATGTAGAAATAAAAATAAAATTATGTGTTTATTATAAAGAGCCTTATATTTTGATATAGTAGTTCACTTTATTTTGTAATTTAATTATTTTATTTATGCAAATAAGGCCCAAATGCAAAGGCACTCAAGAAGTTAAACACTTGACATTTTTACTCCTTAAAATGCAACATTTTATGACGTCTAGATATGTTTATTAATTAGTGATTATTAACACCCAGTAAACAACATCATGTCTTGTAAAAACACAATCTTCCTTCACAGCGTGAGGCTGAAATCTATTATTCACTGATTCCATATGCTGAAATACACTCAAATGATCACAAATGACCTTAAGCATTAGATAAATGTAAATTAGGACAGAGTAGAAAATGTGCTTTTGATTGATATCTAAAAGACCAGGTTTGAAGTCTTGACAAGGGATGAAATCTGAAATCTCATACAAAGTAGACAGCAATTGGAAATCCACAAAATCTAAGCTTCTGGATGGACATACTACACAGCCTCTCCTCAGCAGGGATGAATGTTTGAGGCTGCTCACAAGAAGTGTTCAGCACATGGAACCTGAAAGACCATTCCTGGGGCCCGTGTGGCCTTTGTCTACTAGGCAGGCACTTATTAGGATGCAGAGATATATCTCTAAGTTATATGCACGTACACTCTAATGAAGGCAGAATTTTTCTAACCCTAAGTGCTCACTTAAAAGAACTTCTCTACACAGAATGGCTACATAAGCATAGGGATAAATGATGTGAACGATAGCCATTAAAATTGTATGGGTATAACCCTCTATGTTAATAAGCTTATTCTGCCGTAACAGCTTGCCTTTCTCAGCCCTTTTTCAGCTTTACTTTTGTCACTTTGAGAAGGACTGCGAGCCCTTCTGGAATGAGAATCATCAAAAAAAAAGATTTAGTCACACAAATAAGAGTGCACTATTTGTTCCTAGGTAGTCATCTCTAAGTACATTCTAACTCTTAACCCTACACCACAAATATGAAGTACTTACAATTTGCTTTTAAAAATACTACAAGAGTTGGTCGCACTTCAAGTTTTCAGCTGCTTCCAGTCCCTACTGTACCTGGAGATGCCTCAATGAAACAGGTGGGTGAACAGCTAACCTCCGTGGCACCACCTATTACAGGGTGGGTCAGAAAGGGCTCTGGAGACAACTGAAACCAAATTCTCTGAACTTCTACAACACTCAGCCTTCAGAGCATGCCTTTGGGGCTAACTCGGAGACAACAGAGCTGGGCACTATGAGAAAAATGCTGGGTGCGCCCTGCACCTCAGGACATAGTCAATGAGAAAAGGGCCTCAGCACGCTGTGTCTGTATCCCAGGCTCCCCGTCTGTCCTTGCAGCAACAACACGATACTGATTTCACAGGCAGGATGACCAAAAAATCTACCCGGGGTGCTCTGACGACATCCACCTCAGGGGAAAGTGGAATTTGTTGCCTCCCTGAGTTCTCAGAGCTATTTAAAATGAAACCTGCCAGTGATTTAGGTACATTTGTTCCAAGCTTCATATTCAGTACAATGGGTAATGTTGGCTCTGAAGCAGCCAGGTTTCAACCATGCGCTAAACCACAGCTTGAAGAGACTTAGTTCATGTTAAAAAAATTAAAAGGAAAAAGCAGTTATGTCACCAAGATTAATCATAATGTATTTGCTATGTTTAAAAGCAAACAGATTTTTTTTAATACTTCCAAATTTCTGTCTTGCATCACTTACCTACTTATATATACATCTATGTCACCATCAGTAATATAGGACACACTTTTACACTTTTGCATTTCACTTATACATTTCACATTTACATTAAATGCACAATGATATGAAAGAATCATGAAAACATTTTAGTAGAATCTTACCAGCTTGACACTTTCTGAGCCTTAAATACTCCTGCATTGTGGTTTCTGGCGATGATCTCACTTACATCTGTAGCACATTCATTAAGAATTATCTACAAAACTATAGCAGTAATAAAAAGAATAAAAAATACTTTTTTCCTTTGTTAATACCTTCATAATGTCTTTTATCTGTTTGGTCTTTTTAATCTTTTAAGAATCAGCCTTTTTGCAGAATTCTAGATTTTTCATCGCTGCTCCAGCACATTAGCCATATATCTATGCAGCAAACAAATTGCACTTGCTTCCTACCCCTATTTTACTGTTTCATTTAAAGAACTGCTAGCCCTGTAGCTACAGAGGGAACTGAAAAGACTTCCCATAACTTATATACATTTAAAGGCAACTATTTTTTACAAATATAAGAATTACAACTATGGTGAACAGAAATTTTTTAGCATGGCCACTTAACATCCAGTTGTTTAGTTTGTGCTGCTTTTGACTGTATCACTGGATCACAGTGCTTAAAATCTGGGGGCTTATGGGTTTTGAGTGACTGCTCTGCCATAAGACACATACCTTTGTTCCTGGCTCCATCTGGGTGAAGGCCAACACACAACAGGAGCACCTTAACCTACAGGCAAGGGAGTTTCTAGTCCATTTGCTTTCTTGAAAATGGCTTTAAACCACCATAAAATATAGTACAAAGCAATAAATGCCTTTTCTTCTCCACTGGCACCGCAACAGTGCCTTAGCCTCATGTCTCAGCTTCCTTCAGTTTGGAAGATCATGTCACAAATTTGAGTAGCCATTCAGGTGGGCCAAAGCAAGGGCTGTCAATTAAAAGTTTCAAGGGAAGCTGTGCCCAGTCATCTATGCCTAGAAAGATAACCTTCATAATCAATCATTTGTGGTTAGTGAGAAGCCATGGGAAAGAAAAGGTGCAGCAAGTAACTGAAAACTATGAGAATACTAAATGCAACCCAGTGTGAATCCATACATATTTGAATGATTCACTCTCAAGTATAAAAATTACCTTGAACGGACATTTTTATTAAAGATGTCAATGATCCCTCTTTCTTATTTAAGGTACAGGAAATCTGATGCTAATTAGGAGGATGTTTTTAGGTGTACAAAATATGTTGAATTCTTTGCAAGTTTTCTTATAAGAAAATTGAACACTAGTGTCAGGCTAATTTAAAATATCACTGTTGTGTCTTTTTATTTGCTTTGTTGAAACCACATAATTGGCCTTCCTAACATAATTGGCTATTTAAGAAAAGTTATTTTAGGAAAGCCTCTATCCAAACAACGTAAAAGAAGAGACAACTGGTATTTCATGAAGCTAAAACCTAGAAATGGAATGACAGAAAACTGGTTTAAACAAATCTCTGTAGTTTGGACGTGCCTTTTAAATCTCGTCCACAATATGCAATGAGAAGTAATAATGAATGGTCTATACCTGTGAAGCAAAAGGAAAGCATAAATAATTCCATGAGCAAATCCTGCTATTTTTATGTAGAGGCAGAAGTAATGTTGATAAATTAGCTACACCACACTTAAGTTATATATCAGCAAAACTATTAATAATTGTTTTAAACATGTTAACACTAGCTTTTCTAAATAATTTATGAGCCCCTGTCTTTAGGCATTCAGGCTGAACATGACCTTTCTAACCTAAATTTCCCAGGACTGTTGAAAGATCCATACACTATATTTTAATGGCCATTATAGTGCACTGCAACAATGTTTTGTATTATTGATGCTTTCAGACAGTAGTTCAAGTCACTAGTGCATGGTGTGAAACAGCAATGAGGCAGAAGGTACACAGCTCCTCTTGAAATAGGAGACAATTTTTACTAAAAATGAACCACTTCCTTGGATTTGGACATGTCATACTGAGTATAGATGCTTCCAGTGTTCTGGAGAAATATAATTTAATGTTCATGGTTATGTCATAGATATTACTTAAGTTGAAAATTTGTATCTTAATGTGTATCACCCAAAATTACAAAGGAGGATGATAGCTTTGCCTATATATATCTTCATTATTCACTTGAAATATCTGTATTTTTCTTTTTAATACTTTATTTAAATGGTCCTGAAAGAACTTAGATAAAACATACTACCCCAACAATAAAGTTTTGAACAAAGCTGCAAAAGCAATAACATCTGTCTTTATTCTATTGATTTTGCAATATAAATGACCTCTTAATCAAATAAAATATGCCCACAATAAGCAAAAGGAGTGAGTTACAGTGAAGTCTTTTAAATGGGCTAGTAACTTAAATCATAATATCCCTTTTTAAATGTCCATAAACCTCATGCATAAGACCATTGATTAATATAAAATACAGCTATATACTTCACAGTGAAATGTTTAAAATGACAACAGTGATTTGAAATTAACATATTCAAAAATTGTTTTAACTTCTAATATTTCAGTAACATATCCTAGTATAGAAAACATACATAGTGAATACTTTTGTGGTAGTATGAAATGGAGAGTAATAGGAAGAAGCTTAAAAATTAAAAGAAAAATCAAATCCTCAAAAGCGTGAGAGTTCACAAAGAAAAGCTGTTAGTTACGCTCACCGAATAGCAATAACAACAACAAAAACAACAATAATTATGATGATGATGATAATACAAAGGCAGATTCTCAGATGCAATGCACTATTGCCAGGTCGATTTTCAATTACATTTCACTGATGTATTCATTTGTTTCTTAATGTGCTCATCTTGCCCATTAAGAATAATTAGCAGGCTTGCTTGGTGATTTCCTGGCTTCTGACAGTGATTTTTTTTTTCTTTTTTGTTGACAACCACTTTTACTTTTTGGAAAGTAATTTTTGGATATTATAGTATGACTGGCATATAATTTAAGCTTCCTAAGAAATTTAAAGGGAAGATGTAAACAGTAATTTTTAAACAAGATTATTTTAATCTGTAATACCTACATAAAAAGCGTAATACTAGGCATTAAGTATTCCTGAAGAGCAGAATCTAGAAAAGAAAACAGTATTTTGTCCCACATTAATTTAATTTGGTATGCTAAACAATTAAAAAATACCATCAGCAATAATATTAGCAGAAATACATCATTTATAGTCTATGGCACTTGGGGCCAAATACTATTTCTAATTACAGTAAAAATTCTTACTGATATCAGTGAGTCTGGTGTGGCTGAAACAGATCTAAATTTAGCCTAAACTTCTGTTATAGCTAGTCACTACATAAAAGAATGCAAAAGAAAATTACCATAAGACAGATCATAAAATTACTACTGAAGTCCATAAAACACATACAATGCAACATAAATTTTATTATGTGCACTTTTAAGAATACATTCCACCTACACTGTAAAGTTCTTAGTCTGCTGCACTTTGGCACCCTGCTAATATTAAGCCCATTGTAAAATCCAACACAATAAAGGCACTTTGAATGCTGAGCCTTCAGAGCACCAAATGTTAAAAAAGAAAAATAAATTCCCGTTAGAGCCTTCCACCAATCACTTCTCTAAAAGGGATTCATCGAGTGAATACAGATGAAGACTTCTTGTAAGACTTTTGGAAATAAAAGATATTTCTAAAACATATTGTGAAAAACTAAGGTGTGCTAATTAGATGACATTAACATTATCTTTTTCAGGAATAAAAGCACTTTAATTTGTTTACTTCCAAAGACTGTGTGAATACTTTTAGCACTCACCAATTTTCCTTGCTATAAAAGACTTCTAAATTTCAAAAAAGTTCAGGTATGTTTATGGAATCTGCTATGCAAGATATTTGCTGACTTGATGATTACTGAGCTCACCTGAAGCTGTTGAGAGGTAAAATGACCTTTTGTTAAATACCTACGCTTCTATAAAACATCAGTTTGTTTTGTTAGGCTAGTTTTGACAATTTTTTTCTCTCACATTTTTTATTTTTATAATGACACAGAAGAAAGATTGGAAGGGGTGATGCTGATTAAAATACACAGAATAATGAATACTTCCTCCTCAAGACATGAGTATAATAAACCAGAATTTGACAAAATAAGAATCCCTGGAACACAACCGAGAACTTGCATTTTCAAGAAAAAGAAGACTTTTATAAGGCTTCCTACAAGTTTTAAAAGATATAATGTAGGATTGGCTGTTTTTTACATGAAATTATAAAGTGTTGCAAGCAATTACAGTTACCTCAGTTACCTCTAAGAAAGTCTTTTTAAAGGTAGTAGCTAATATTATTGCAGTGCAATGTCTCCTGTTTTAACAGTCAGCAGCAGCTGCAATTTTTTTAAACCACAAATTAGTTTAACTTGGATTTTTTTTCACTAAGTACTCACTATGTTAGCTCTCAAATACATAAAAAACTCAGATCTAAATAATTTTGATGATGCAGTGGCCAAAACCTGAAAAACTAGTCTGCCTTAAAATGCAAATTGAAAGATATCTTCCTTTTTTTCCTCTCCGTTTCTAAGGGCTATTAGTATTCACTGTATATATCTGTTCTTGTTCTGCACTGATATTTAATGTGGCCACAAATTATGCTCACTCATTCTCTCGCTTAGCCAAAGTCCAGTTCAATTTTCTGAAATATGTGTTCAAATTAGAAGGGCATAATAGCAATTTATTTTAATATAAGAAATATAATAAAATACTTTCTACCGGGGACAGAGGAGTTTCACAATCTTACATCAAGAGAAATAATGATAAATTGATAATTGATTAAGCACACTAAATGGGTAATTTGCAGGCAGTTATAACTTAGCAGCAACAACGAAACCATGCATTTGAATATACACTGGAAAGCTATGACAATATACAAATACTGAGTATGTTTTAAGAGGCTAGTATCTGAAAGTGAAAAAAAAAAATCTAGTTCTTCTGCAAAACGAGTATGTGAAGGGGAGCTAATGATTTGATTCACTGCTACACATCCTGTAACATGCAGCATACACACAGGAATCTTTCAGCACTCAACCATAAGACAAATATTTACTACTGTACTTGCTCTATACTAACATGTACATTTTTAATTAAAGAAGAAAATGTGGCATTTACTGTGGGGAAAGCTGTAGCTCTATTCAAGATATTCTACATCTATTTTTTTAATTACTTATGTGGGGACTTTTTCTTAATATACCCCATGCTGCCTGTCTTTATATCGATTGTTACTCAGCCAGTAAAAAGGAACGAGCACAACAAACCAGTTTTCTATCTGAATAAGGATACTTTTGATGGCCTTTTCATTTCCATCAGTTAACAGAACTTCTTTGACATCTGCAGAAATAGCAACCTGAAAAAAAGAGCACAGCAAACAATGAGCAAATATGCTTGTCTGTGTGGAAGTGAAGACAGGAGTGACAAGCCTTCAGTATCATGCTTCCTCACCTATTTCTCTGTAACAATCTTCAATCTTTTTTCATTTTATGTCTGCATTATTTTAATCATTCAATCAAATCAGTCAATACTTTTATCATTCCATTTGCGGGAGCCTCTATCTTGCTATCATTCTGTTCCGTAATTGCATTGTGACAGCGGATGATGGTATTCTGAGAGGCTTTCATTTGCGGGCTTCTGTTTATCTAGTAGAGCCATCATACAAGGCTGTCACTCTGCCTTTCAGCTTGCTTCTGTCTGACTGCCTGATGCCCTTCATATAACTTTGCATTGCAGGCAGATGGCTTTGTAAGGGTAATTTTTTTGTGAGCTTTGACATGCTCGCACATTGGGCTGTAACCTCGACACATTGTATAAGAGCGACAGGTTTGTCAAATGCCAATCAGTGTAACAATATGCTTTTATTTGTAGAGACATAAAAACTTGTCTAATGCACTGCACTGCTACATAATATCTCCTGAATACATGACTCAGAACCCAGAGAATGGTGAACGACTCTCCTGAATGGCCAATCTAATTCAAAAGAATCTAATTACCGAGAGCTCTGGATCATGTTTGTTGGTGTAATAATGCAGGCAAAACATTAGCAGCTATATCATGGTGCTCCAACTGTGATTCGCCAGGCTATTCCTGTATCTTAGCAAATGGGACTATAATCTGAAAAAAAAAAAAATGCTTCGGCTATGGCAATGAAAGACAGACCGTACGTGGCCTGGAATGTCACAACAAGAGATATTGACTACACGGAGGTAAAATGTTTCTGCTCATCGAGGCAACCATAAAATCAATATGATACGAAAGCAAGTCAATCTAGAAGGTCTCTCAAGACTCTGCAGCTTGACCGCAGCTGAGGCTGTTGACAGTTCTCTGACCCAGCAGTTGGAGGCACTGGAACATTTTTCCTTTTGTTTCTTCCTCTGAATGGGATTGGAATTGAGAAAAGACCTACCATGAGCCCAGCCAAGCATGTCATGCCACCCCCTAGCTCACACACAGCAAGGTCCCTGAAAGAGAGAAAGGAAATGGTAGAACCCATACAAATTAGATGAAAATGGTCAGAGACACATATATGTTACAAGAACAAATTGCCATCTGCAGTAAGAACTGAGCTACCAGGAAGTTGTAGAGACATGACTAGGCTACCTCATGTCGTTTTGCGTTTTAAAAATAATTATGAAATAGAAAAGTCACAAAGCAGGCAAATCAGTGGGGGTTCCCTCATTAGTGTTCAGTGCAACATTACCACCGCTGAGCTGAAAAATCTGAGAAGGTTCCCTTTTTTCCCTTGTCAATGGCTCTGTCTTTTAGAACTAAACTAGCTAGAGTAGCGAAAGATAATTGTTAGGAAAGGATAACAATGTTAATCCACATTCATTCTTGCAAAAACAGTTAGAGAAGTAAATGGGGAAATTAATATTATTTATATATCTCGCTAGATAGTTATGCCTAAAAGCCTTTATATATTAAAAAGAGGGAAGTTTTAAACCAAGCCATGTACCACAAAACAATTACACATGAAGAAATCCGATCCTTCAATTAGCACTTAAAACTGCAAGTGAACTACAAACAATGCTGCTATGAACAACGATGGGAACAGCAAACAGTTAAGCCACAGAAAACTAAACGAAGTTAGTGTCAAGGGCCTAAACTGAGCCTGAGCAGAAGGTTGAATACATGGTCTAAAAGGCTGCTTTTAACTTAGACCATACTGAGCTGTTATTAAGGCGTGCACGTGAAATATAATTTGGTGCAGAGAGCGTGCCGGGTGGGAGCTTGCAGGGGGAGCCATAAAGAATGTCCTCCAGAGCCATGGCCTGCCCCAGGAGGGGAGAGGGGGAGTGCTGACCCCGTGCCGAAACTGCATGAAGCGGCGTCTAGGGCAAGGCAGCGCCTCAGTTTAGGAACATGCTGCTTTATAGCTAAATCTGCAGCAACTGTTGCAGCTGACAGAAACGTTCCCATTGAGGCACTTGTGACAGGCAGAAAATGGAATTTCAGCTGTACAGATTTTTTTTTGGTGCACCTTTTCTTCTCCCCTAAAGTACCAACATTTGAAAATCTATTTTTATGTGAAAGTATTATCTCCCTACTCACTCGACACTGGTATTTAGGTAGAGCATCTAGGATGTCATATCAGTATCAGTATACGAATGCTGATACTTTGTTCACTGAGGCCAGCAGACTAGGCTGTATGACTATATACTAATGCTCACTGTCTGGATGGGAAAGATTTATTCTTTTTAGACTCCACAAATTTTATCTGAAAAAAGTTTAGTTGTCTTATTTAATGGAAATGAGACAAAAAATGGACATAGTTCGGAGGAACGAGCTTGTACATAAACCCAATGAGAACGTAAAACAGATGTGAGAAATTTGCAGTTTGTAGTTTAAACAGGATAATTATAGGTTTTTCTTCACATAAGTTTTTATTTTTCTAAACCATATATGTCATATTAAAAGTATATATATGGTTATATATATAAGATTTACAAGGCACTTAATCCTTTATACGAGTCATGTTTATTAAAATAAACACGGAAAGTATCTGGTGTGGGGTTTTCAGTGCATTCTGAACCAAATTCGTATGTACATAATATACAAGCATATACATACGCACATATTTATGCATAGAAATAATTTATTTCAGTGCAAAGTTCTCTCATTAGCAAATTTTAAAAACTGTATCTGTGTCTCAGACAGTATTTAGTGACATTTATCAATGAGAATTAAAATAAGAAACTCTACTCCGAGCATACTGTTGCGAGGGCATAATCCTGAGAAATCAGGTTGTGAACCTGCCCGTTTCCTCCATGTTGACATGAAGTTTGACTGATCGCTGTCTCCAAGTATCTAGGCTTGCATACCAAACTTGGAAAACGCCCTTTCGGCGAGCAGCACAGGGAGGTTTGCCGTGAAGAGCCTCTGAGAACAAGCAGAGTGTACAAGCCTCGGCATGGGGCTGGACAGCAAAGTGCTACCGGGCCACCATGACAGCAGCCAAAGCCACACAATGCAGTGCCCAGCTAAACTCGGAGGAAGGGGCAGTGGCTACCAGATTAGGTGTTTTAGCTGCCTCCCCTCATGGGGTGGGCTTCGTTCAGGTGGCCGAAGGAGTAGAAATGAGGCTTTTATGTATGAAGAAGGGCATGCTTTGGTGCCAGGTCTTTGATTTCAGACAAGAGTCTGAGCAAGCTGTAAGAACCAGCTCACAGATGATACGCTTTCAGCTTTGGTACTTACAAGGGGCAGGGACTTAGAGCTTGATCTTCTCTATTTTACCAACATCACATGTACACAGACTGAGGGATTTTGTATACTCCAAGCTGGTTTACTTGGTATTAGCCTTGCACCCTCACACAGAACACCACTTATTCCTCCAAATGCATTGTTATAATGGCTTTTCTTGCACCCCATTCATCCTCTGGACTAGAATCGTCAAGGATTTCCAAGTGCAAAGCTCTGTATACTCAAGGGGAAAGACAGAGGATGCAGGATGGATTTTATTTTTAGGTGTTCCTGTTGGAGCCTTGATAACTGTCTTCCACAAGTTTAGAAAATGTGAAAAAACAAAAACAAAGGTGCATGATGTCTCAGAATTGTTTCACAACACTTAAATACAGGTGCAACTTCCTCCATCACTATATGCAGTGATTATTATGCATTTTATCAGGTAAAATTTTACTTGCTTTTGCAACAGATGTCAGTTTAAAGAATGTCTTTTATTTTTCCTGACCTTCACAATCAGTACTGATCGATTGGAGCTTCACTTTTGTTTCCCAAAAATCAAAGTGAAATAAAATGCCTTGAGTAGAAATCAAAAGTCTTTGACATATAGCAGAAAGCTTGCTGTGCAATATTAGTACCCAAAGGCAGCTCAGAATTCTTTGTTAAGAGCAACATGCTTTCACCTTGAACATTTCAAATTTAATCTGAAGACTTAAATCATAGCAATCTTTACCATGCAGGTACAATAAAACTAACAGATTGGAAAATATCTCTTTATGTTTAACTCTGTACCTGAATATTTCATTGTGCTTTAGGCAGTAGTAAGCTAGCACTTCTTCTGATGGCCAGAGACCTATAAAACAAAGATATTCGCCTTATTAGAACAGATTTTTTTCTTTGTCTAAAATATTTGAATACATATGATCATTTGCAGACCTCTACCAACTGTTTTGTTTTCTAAATTTGCCATAACACCATGGAATAAAGAAACAAATAAGACATTTAATGAAATACTTCTGTTTTAAGCATTGGAACTGAATATTTCACAGATTTTATCCCAACTAATGATCAGAAATTTACTTTATAGACGTGCGCACAGATACATGTATCTATATACATACATACAATTGTCAAGACTTTAAAAGTTATATAATGTTTAATTCTATGAAACTTCTGACATTTAGACATTCACATGAACATCAAACTGTTTGTGTTTGTTTAGGTCCTTTTCTCTTAGGTTTTGTTAGGTCAGGCATCAGTCTGACTGTAAGGGACACTGACCAGCAACACATGCTAAGCACAAATACAGGACTAGGGCAATAACACAGCAGGATTTCTAGTTGTGGCTCAGGAAGTTCCTGTGAAGGAGAGGAGATACAAGTGACAAGTTCTGCTTAATAGTTACCAAAGGATTTTTCTGGTTGTTCTGAGGACTGCAGTAAGCTTTCCACAACTGCAACATCTGTGGCAGGAAGCGCCACAGTTTTAACATGCTGTAAAAAGAAACATCTCCTCTCTCTTGTTTTGTACTTGCCTCCCTGTCATTTTCATTTGAGGCCCTCTGGTTCTTATATGGGAACAGACAGGAGCAATCATGCTTTTTCACCTAATCTGTCCTATTCATGACTTGACAAGCTTCCATCATAAAACCCACACTGGTCATTGTCAAGCCTGGCAAGTATTTGGAGGCATCCACGCAAATTTACCCCTTCAGCTCCATTCACTCATGAAACTCGCTGTTTTGTCAGACCAGTTTCCCACCTCACTTGAACATCTAACTGAAGTGCTGTGGCCCAGGGAGAGGGCAGCGCAGATCCTGTGTGGCTTGCACGCTCTCCTGCGGGCACCAGTCTCTATTGCTGGAGGGAGCCTGGGGAAAACAGACTCATATTCAAACACTTGAGTTAGGTTCCCAGAGTTAAGGGAGGATGAATCAAAGGCATATGCAGCCAAATTATAGTTGTATGTGTTTTCCATCTGTTGTTGTTCAGCAGTGAAAAAACATGCTTACATGTCTATCCACAGGCAAAACCCAGGGCTTGCCTCCCCCCACAACACAGCATTATGAACTAATGTGACAAACTTAATATTATGAACTACAGACACTTCAACATTTCAGTAAACTTAGAAACAGACATGTGGGAGCATCCTTTAGATATTTCTAGACAGGAAAACTGCATTCCATGCAGCTTACTATGTATGTGCACCCTTAGACCATTTTCTATCTTTTATTCTCAAGACTGAAAACATCATAACATATTTCACAGAACCATAAGTTTGGGAGAAAAACTGTCTTCCTTTTAAATCACTTAGAGCCTGACTGTAACCATCAAATATATAATTCTTCCTTTCCATCCAGTAAATATTCTGAACTACTTGTACTCATAGTGATAATAAATGAAAAATTCTGAATGTGTTCTCTGCATGCATATCAAGCAAAAGCCTAGACAGGATTTGGCCAAAACTTTGAATATCACTTTTGCATGACAAAGATCTTAAAGGTAAAAAAAGTGACAATTCATACGTATAACAAAAACACTAAGGCAATATTGCTATTTGTCCGGCTCATGACAATTAGGCTGATTAGGTGTTTGTGAATTTGCTATTTTGCTTAGATTCACTAAGGGTTAAAATAAAATATTCACACACGACTACCCATTCTTCAGTGAAACATACACTAAGAATTGTACAGGATTTTTCATCCCTCTTTTAAGCTAAAATGACAGACTTTGCAATAAATATAATAACTGCTTAAATATTTTAGTGTATAATATAAAGAATGTTTCAGCTTGCAGTGACTGGTGTATACTCAAGCAACAAAGGTGCTTTTTAAAAATTTAGTGAAGACACAGCTAATTTAATACCATTTATAATACTTACATCTCACATTACCAAAAAAACTCCACATCCACAAAACCAAAAAACCTAAACCCTTGTATAGCAAACTTTTAGCCTGAGTGAGTTTTAAAAATACTTGCCAATTGTAGCAAAATCCTTCAACATCTGATTTTTCAGTAAACTCAGTCAAATGTCTCTCACGTTTCTACAGTTATTATTGGAAGAGCACTTTGAGTAGTGTCACTAAATCTTTTATGAGGGGTCACTGTTCTTTCCCCTGCTACCATTACAATGTTGATACCAGCTGAAACTGCAGGTGTATCAGATAGCTCTGCGCTGAGAGAAAGGTAAAGCACCTTTGGAAAGACAATGCTTTTCTTTAGGCAGATGCTATCAATGCACATGACTCTCCTCCCTGCTCCCTTCCCCCATAGGGAAGGAAGTATCACCTCGGCAGTGATGCAAGTGGCTGGCAGCTAAAGAAGCAGGAGTCAGTGTCCTTCATGAGCACAGGTCTCAAGCGTGAAAGCACACAGTGCTTCCAGCTAAGCCAAGAAGCCAGAAGCCAGAATACCTGCATTAGTTTTAGTAAAAGGAAAAGCTTCTCGTGCTTGAACAGGTAGGTAAGCCTCTTTACCTTCAAAACAGGGATAAGCTTAAAGAACCATGTGGAAGAGTTTGCATTCTATCTTCTTTGCCTTCTCTCTGACCTACACTCACCAACACAATGACCTACATTTTGAAGTTGCAAGTATAAGATACTTCTGCTTCTGTTAGAAAACATACAGCTGTAATGCAGAAATGCAGCGATTCCTATGAGCTAACAACTAGCACTATGTTGTGAAAAGCATAATTTATTTCCTGCAAACACATACATATGGATATTCTTGTGAACACACTTAAAATAATTGTTTCATATTTAAAATAAAATTATTCTAATTTTTATTATGAATTTGATTACAAATACATAACATTGGATGGGTACCTATTTGCACATGTAATTACTTACACTTTATAGTCAATTATTTACACATGTGTAGGCAAAAGAATATTAAAAGGCCCCCAAATGGTGCTTGTATTTAAAATGCTATAAATAGACTACAAGTCCTAGACAGAGGGGCTAAAAATCTCGCTGTACAAGGCAACAGAGAGAAACAAGAATTTCTTTTTGCAAAAATAAATATTTTGTGACATTTACTGTAGGTTTTAAAACTCTATATTACCTTGATAACTACAATGTGGAAAGAGAGAATAGTTGCCAGAAAACATCAGAATCTCTATTGAAACAAATGAAAAAATTAAGTTGTGGTGGTGTTTAAAGGAGAGCCTCAAGAATGACTGTGATTTGGCATGTCTGAACACATGGGAGAGAGACAGTGCTCACAGACCAACGCCTGCCCACATTTCAACTCTTGGCAGGCATCCTTTCACCATGATGATGGAGTAGGAGATCCACTACAAATGTGCCATAAGAATGATGATGTCTACTTCCAGATAGCTTCATGATACTTACTACAGCGGTAAGGGTAGAAACACATTATCACTAAGTAGTACGGTAATGGCTGGAGAAATGCTACATATGCAGAGACATAGAAAATACAGGCATTTCTACAGTGTTTATCACCATATCATAAAGTCTCACCACAGCACTGGAGAAGTTCTTACAAGAACTTGATGTCATAAATAATTTCTGTTGTCCCGATTTTGCACATTAGGAACCAAATTAGGAGACAGAGACATACCAAGTTACTTAAATACACAGAATGAAATTATGGGAAGGCCAAGAAAAAAACCTGAATCATCCTAACACCTTGAGGTATGATGTAACCAAAAAAGACACCCAACCTTTTCCTATAGAGGAACAACACTAGCAAAAAATCACAATAATGCTAACAATACACAAATGAAGCTGGTTTTATTACTCTTATAGTGCTTGCTAATGGAAAGCGTCAGGTCCTTCTGTACTAGCCATGGCACAATAGTTCTTTAAAGCAACCTTCAACTCAAGTGGAATAAACCATGTCAATAGCCTTCTGAGGATGTTTTGTTTTAACCATCCCATTGAGCACTAACAGTCCAAAGCAACACAAAACACCTGTGTTTCTTCCACACCAAATCTAAAATGTTGAATCTTGTACGATATTACAGAAAATTTTCTACCAGAAATACATTATCCAGTATTAAAAAAAAAAAAAAAAAAAAAAAATAGAATTGTTTCTCCTCTGTGACTTTTTACCACATATTATAAAGAATGCTGTCTCACATTTGGATAATAAATATTGAAATCTAATATGAAGTTCTTAATGAACAGCATGTTAGTAGAAAATTCTCTCTAGAGATTTCTCTAGAGTATTGAGAATTTTGATTATTTGAGCCATTATGTCTCTGCACTGCTCTACAAGCACAAAGAAGTGAGAGTAGCTATGGATTACTTTAACTGGAATAGTGCAAGATTACTGGAACTCTGCTCTATTGTCTGCCAATGCTACACACAGGAAACAAAGGGGCAACTGGAGGTGACAGGTGAACTCTCCCTTGAAGCTCTGAGTAGGAGGTACAAAGCTGTCCTACAACTGCTTCACTCATGCTAGGAGATTAAGAAGTTCCTTTCCAAGCTAACCCAAATGGAAGTTTTGTCACTTTTTCCTAGCACTTCACATGGCCACATGTACAGACATCTGATCTCAAAATTAAAATTCTGTCTTTTATTTCCACTGTTAAACTATGAGATGTCTTCCTATTCATTTGAAGTTTCTTGGTTGAAACTTTGCACAAATCCTATCTTAACCCTCAAAAGCAATGACAATTTGAATTTGAAGTCAGTCACTTTCCCCAGATGAATATACTCAAAGATCTCTTTTTCTAATATGTCCTGATTCTTGACTATATGAAATCAACTTATTTGCTTTAATACTCATTAAAGCGAGAAGCAAAAATGCATTATGGACAAAATGATTAATAATGTCTCAAAAGAAGTACCAACAATTGCACTGAGAGATGACGAATTGTTTTCTGACCTTAAGAAAAGTATTTTTTATCCTTCCTGACTCCAATACACATTTTTGGTAGAGAGCAGAAAAACTTTTGGCACCACAATGTACTTTGCAGAGGTGTTCAATGAAGTACCTATCTGGATAGGCAACTATTCCCCATTTCCTCTGCTAAAAGACTGTAGAGTGGATGTAAAATCCCCAAAACTTAGACATCTACTGGAACAGGCTATTCTAGGAATTCAACATGAGAAATTCTAGGAATTTAAAATAAGGTCCTTCTACTCTTACTGTAGCGTTGTTACAATCCTAATTTTACACTATCAAACCTTATTTTCAACTGACTGTGTCTTATATTCAATTTAAAGGGCAGGTAAGTTTGATGATTTTATCCTGGTTAGTTTTTGTGTGGATCACCACCATTGTGTACAGCAAGAACGAGAGTACATCTGCCGGAGGTCCTGGAGAAGTAAGACAGCAGTTCAAAACCAAGGTGCAACAGCATAGTAATTTGGAGTAATATTTCAAAATGAGGCTCTAAGCAATATTAGGACCCCTTCTGTCAGTGGAGCATTACAATTCAGTTCCATGTCAAAGAAAAATATGAAATTATGAATAGCACAATTAAGACTAAGTACAAAGTAGATGCACAGTGTATGTCTGCCAAATATACCTTGCTAGCAACATATAACACAATAGTTCTAATTTCAGTAATTGCTTCAGTAAAGACTACTTGTAATTAATTGTACTGCTGTAGTTAGTTTGCGTGGATAGCTCTCAAAAATTTTTCTAGCCCTCAACTTCAAACTATCAAGACTTCTTTCAATATAATTTTATCATAGAAAATGTTGCTTAGTATAGCCAGGAAGTAAAGATTGTTTTTTCTATTCACTTGTTCACACAGAATGCAAAATGAGACACAGATGAAGGGATAATCAGTAATCCAGGTTATCTAAGATCCCACCTAAGGTGTACTGAGTTTAAAACCCATAAACACATGTAATAAGGCACTAATACCACAAATATTCAAATTTTTATCTTCCATAAAATGCATGTATAGAAGAGCGGAAACCTTTCACAGAAAATCACTTTCATAATAATCTAGAGACAGGACTGGTCACTTTAGTAAAATGAAGAAATAAAGGGAATTGCTAAGTGAGGAAAAAGCCCACTAAAAAACCTCTTGTTACTTCATTCTGTTTGCAGTACACAAACCCCTATTTTCAAATTTGCATTCTCAAATTTAAATTTACACCCATCTACAGCAGAAGAAGATAAAAGAGGGATCATTGTCACTAAGTTGGTTGCAGATGTTGTGCCTGGAATTATAAAACTATTTTCCTACAAAACTTAATTTGAGAGCAGATTTTCAAAAGGAGAACAGCTACATAGTACTGTGCCCTTCTGGACATCTGACCACTTCAAATGTCAACATAAGAGCTAACCTGTTTTGAAAGTCCAATTGTCTAATCTGAGGCTCTTCATTTGCAAGTGAGCAACTTCAGCGATAAAATGCACACAGTGTGAAAAAAGAAAAATATTTAATAGCCTTTACAGTAGCACCTTACACCCGTGCCTTACTACACATTCGCACATGGCAAACCACTTTTTTAAAGTCCAGTGAAGAGGAGTAATTTGAGGCAGGGAGAATGGCTAGTTTACTTTTACACAGCAGGAATGCTGTCAGTGAGTTTGAAAAAGTATAAGAACACCAGAAGAAATAGAAGATATAAAGAGAAACACATCTAACCATTTTTCCCTATGCACATACATTTTATAGAAACTCTTGTCTCTCTTTCAATCTAAAGCAGAATTCATGATATTCAGATCATTGAAAAATATGTATAAGCACCGTCTGAGATCTTCAGCCTAGGCAAAATGGCCTCAGCACTGTATCTCTCACTTTCACTCTCATTATTATTCATGACTAGGAGAGAAACATGATGGTCTGCAATCTGCAAATTTCTTTTAGAGCACAAACTTAAGAGGCTCAGTGGAACTGATGTGGAAATACAGTAACAAGTCAAAGCTGTAAATGTATGCATATCTCTTCCATAAGAAAAATCTGCAAACTGTACAAATCTACTTGTATGATTGTCTTTAACATCCTTTTTTCAAATGAATGAATTTGATTGTGTTCTGTGTGTGTGTGTTTTTTTTTACCTAGTTTTCAAATAGTTATTAAAAATTAAACAACACTGGAACAAACCTTTTGTGATTATAGCCTTCATTCTCCTGCAAAAAAATGGATCTATAAATTTATGTACCATTGTAGATGTAAATTACAAAATTTTATATTCAACTATATTAAAACATCTATTCCAAAAATGATTACCAGTTGTGAAAAGCAGACAGGCTTATCACTTGCTGTCAGTTGTTCATGTCTAGTTAAGCAATAATGTGCTAAAACTGCTCTTTTGTTTTGTGTAAGAATTTTGGCAATAGAAGAAATGAACACTCGTTTAATAAAAACTCAGGCTGCTTTTTGCTTTGATGGAGGAAGCAGCTGCCTGTTTTCATTTGCTGCAGAGCAGCAAAACCCATCAATATAATAAGCAGCTTAGATGCATCCATCCACAGCATCTGTAAGGATATAGGGCTATTCGCTCAAAACCAATCCTTGGTTTAATTTTAACAAAGATGTGTCTGACATATTTGAAAATGCATTATAATAGGGTTTTGAAATACTAGCATTTTCTCTTTTCTTTTTAAATACTTTTCACAGATTTTGAAAGGCAAGTATACATATTGGAATGATAGAGATGATAAAACAAATATTGCTATAGCAAACAGCAGCACTAGCCTAAAAATGCAAAGATGGAACATTAGGACACGCCTTCTGGTTCACAGGCTCTCCTGTCCCTTGAAAATAAAGAAAAACAGTATTTCAATTTTTTCAATGAAGGGTTTTTTCACCATAACCAAGAGCAGAGAAAGATACTAGAAATAAGTATCAAAGAAAAAGTACCCTGCAAAGATCATAGATACATCATACAACTGTATTTCCTGAGATACACTTTTCCTTCCCTCCCTCATGCTTTGTTAAAAGTAGATAGGTTAATATTAATGCTTATTTCCAAAGATATTTATCCAATTGTTTTCTCTTATTGCCTGAAAGTCATATATCTTTTTGCTAAGTTTCAGCAGTGTGAGTTTGTCCCAAGTGAAAACTTCTAATTGCAATAAAATTTTTTAATTCAGAATAGAGTTATAGGACTTTCATATATAATTACAAAAACAGGAAGAGAGAGATAAAAGACCACCTGAGATGTAAAGCATAAAACTCTATTTTCACTCTAGAAAAGTGATATGGTACATTTATATTATTACAAAGTCTTAAAACATTATTATTATTTTAGTGCTGTTCAGCTTTCTAAGACCTTTCTAAGCTGAGCTTTTAGATGATTTGCACATTAACTGAGAAGTCAGATAATTCTTAATCCTCCTCTTTTTCAGATCCAATAATGGATAAGGGAGCATCTTAGCATGATCAACTAGCAATCTGCCTAGCCTGAGTGGTGGTACACCTGAATTTAGGATTAGTCATCCGGTTTTCATAATATCTGATTTAAATGAGCACTCATTCTAGGAAGCATAGAAAAAAAATATTCAATGGTATTTCAACTGTACCATTTAATATATGTAACAATAAATTTTGAGTGCATGCATATTTATTTGCTTCACAAACAAAAAGCTATACAGAAAGGAAGATTTTAAAGAAACATGTCCAGAGAAATAGTTGGATAGTTAAATTAAATAAATGCTTTTTTCAGCATTCACAATAGTTTATAGATACAATCTACCATATCTCAGCTACAGCCTTGTATGTCTATCTAGTCAATTCCAATATCCTAATTTCACTTTTGTCTATAGATGAAGTGAGAAAACTAGTTGGCTTAGGGGTTTTTTTGTGTGTTTGTTTCATGGGGTCTTTTTGTTCTTGTTGTTTGTTTGTTTTGACTGGTTGATTTTTTTGGTCTTTACAGCTATATAATAGGTAGAGAAGGTAAAAAAATTGTAGATTAACTCTTGTTACCAATATTGCTTATCTTCCTCAAGTATTTGATACAAGGAATATGGAAGTCTGGGTAACTGATCTATGCACCCGTAAGTAGTGCTCAAGATAAATAAAGTAGAATTTACCTGGGGGATTTTGATTGTGTTCTGAAGGGGTGTCTAGAGTTTGGATTTCTTGTGTTTGTTTTTTATTTTTTTATTTCTTTTCTCATCAAATTAACTAAGCAAAGACGATACCTTTTTGGTCCTAGTAGCTTCTGATTCAGTATTTTTCTCCTTTATCAAATTCTGACATTGTATACAGTTTACCACACTATTAGAAAAGCATCTGCTCTGTGCTGCCAGGAGATATTAATTGTGTGCAAGTGGAAATAATAACTGCATGCACAGTTCAGTCTGAAGGCTTTGGACCACTTCCCTCTAACAAAAAAGTGTATCTCAGTACTTGGAACTTCATATACTGGCAAAAGGTGACCATGCATGCTACGGAGTCTTAAATTAAATGGTTAAGTCACTATATTCAATGAGCTTTGATTCTTTCTCCGGGGGTGTCTTCAACTGGCGCTAAGTGTGAAACTCTTAAAAGTCTACACTACTGGCAACCATCCTGCAGCAAGTGTCCAAAATCTCCCTACACTACTAAAACTTGTTTTCATCTCTCACATGGGATTAGATTTGTAACGAGTTCTTTAAGTGAGAATGCTGCACAAGGATGAACCACTCTTAGACATCTCATCTATTTATAGATCTACATGGATTTATGCTCCATAGGAATTTAGACTGTAAGAGTTAAGGCAAATGCTATCATTTACAGTGAGAGAAAATATTTAAAAAGTTTCTGAAAGGCCAAGGATTAAATAAGCACGAAGATCCTTCAATCCTTTTAGGTCAGGTTTGACATTCATAGGGCAACACAACAGCACTTACACTACCATTGCTCATAGTTGGTTTTTGCCTGAACAGGTTTCGAGAACCATAGCTGTTGATCTGGCACTTTTAATGAGCACTAAATACAACAGACCAGATCTTCAGCTGGTATTATGTGGTATTATGTCAGTGTATCCCAGCTAATGAACCAGCCCTGAATTGGGAATATGCAGGTCTTTCTGAGAAACTAAGTAGCCTTTATTATATTAGTATACGCTAATAATACTGCTTTGGATCTTTTGGGGGGGAATCAAATCTAAGGGTATTCCTCCCAGGAAATCAATGTTCAGTGGGTTATGTTAAGGGAGGATACAAAAGTGATGAGTAGAATTTAGTCTCCAAAGTGGCCTGAAATATTAACAACCAGTTTTCCCTGATTACTTTCATATTTCCCATGTTACTGTAATAAACTATGACCTAACTGACCACATTCTTATTTCACAAGGCATAAATAATGCAAAAGAGCAACACAGGTGCTACAAGAATTCTGCTGAAAAACGTTGTAGAGCTGTATAAACATCTACTCTTTCACACTCTGACACAGAAGTGCTCTTAGGTCAAGAATAATGTGCTTTGACTAAGATATAAAGCCTAGGGACTTACACCCTTTTTCAGTATTGAAAGAATATATTTCAGAACATCCAGTGGATTAAGTCTCAAAAACAAAGGCACAAAACCAAAGCAAATCATTATAACTAATTTAATTAAAAGAAAGCATGAAAGAGCCTATGAGCTAACCTCATAACAACATGTTTAGGTCTATCATTGGTAGGTCTTGAAATAAAGTTGATCAAATTCTTAATTAAAGTGAGCACATATCCTCTGACTTCAGGAATTGCTCAGCCATACATCAGTACAGAAATTGGGCCCCATCTTTTGATGCTGCAATTTGAGTTGGAGATTTTTCCATGGTTGCTCCATGGAATGGTGACCACAGACCCTTGGGCAACCCTAGGAGTCTCCCAAGGGAGTAGCACAGTTTTACAATACCTAACCTGGGTCACTTTATTCTTTGAGGCAGGTTTTTACTAGTGGCAAAGCCAACACGGTAAGCCATCAGTTCTACAGCATTTCTTGCATAGATAGACCTTGAAACACTATGTTAAATTTGCATGCCAAACTCCCATATTAGCAGGTAGACTCTTCAATACCTAGATTATGTTTTTTCTTAATGAGTTTTGAGCTCAGACTTTAAAAATGGAGAGGCAGGTGTATAATCTTCTGAAATTCAAACTTTTTCCTTAAGGATTAAATGTGTTGTGACACTATTTTCATATAGCTCTCCATCAATAAAGTAATAATACTGTAATAAGGAGGAAAAACATGTTTTTAAAAAGTAGTTCTATGTCACCATGATAGTAATTAGCAGTTAACAACAAATTTTAGTACTTATGTGTTGTTCTCTTATCCTGTTAAGAGTCTGAGTCACAATAAACGACTAATTTCCTGTTACTTCTGGGGAAGGGAAGGGGGGTAGAGGAAGAGGGGATCATGAAATATATGCAATTTTCACATATAACACTGTTGAAAATGTAATTCTCAATGTGTTCTTTTCTGAAAATATGTTCTATATTCCTGGATTGTTTTTGCTATCAGGAGCAGGATTGAAATCTCCACTTTAGTATTTATCTGAGGCTGTGATAGCTCAGTTGTCTGCCTCCAAATGCCAAGATAGGGGGAATCTCATCAACCGGAGACCAGCTGCATGATGGGCAGTTAATAGATATATCAAACCTTAGGATATATGCTAAGCTGAGGAGATGATTGGTCGGTTGATATACTGATTGATTAGCATAGGGAGAATGGGTTTCTTCTTGACAACCTAAGATTATGCTTCAGCTAAGCTCAAATTGCTTACACCTCTTCTATTGGGTTTAAAATTACAGTCCTGTCATCTAAAATCTCTCTTCAATGAAATTTTTACCATATATAAAAATTAAAGGGAAAAAGAAAGTAGGTGCAATGGATAAGAGTAAATGGAGTAGATATATTTCACACTACTGCTGTTGGTACCACTAGAAAAAGTTGATAAGTAAATCCACTTGAAATATGCTACATATTCTGTACACTACTAGAGAACACTTTACAATAATTTAGAAGGGGGGGAAGTTCAAAATACTTAAAAGGAATCAGTGCTGATATTACTGCTTAAAAAAAAAAAACTACAGTAGTTATTAAGCATAGTAATTATATAGTTGTGATACTACCAATGCATTTTTGTACTCTACATATATTTCCTAGGTTTTGTAGAAATGTATTTAAATTATATTATAGATATCTGAGAAATATCATGTAATTGCAACAGAATGCATCACTTCACAGAGTAAGGCTTACATATATACTTCTGTATTTTATCTTGAGAAGTCCAGAATTTGTTTTCCCAAGAAAGCAGATGGAATTAAATTTTATTTACAAAATATTTCAGACTGCATCATCAGTAGGGCACAGACACTTAAAGAAAATACAATATTTTTTAAAATTACTATACTGTGTATACTATATGTTGCCAAAACAAATGCATTTCTTACACATATCATCCATTTAATTTCCAGCATTATAGGTTCTTCATAATACTGGGCTTTGTCAGTTGAGAAAGATACAAATTCTACTAAATAAAACATTAAAACCCCAAACTTTTTATTATCTTCAATTTGATACTTTGAAATACTTCTCTGCTTGGGCAAACAAGAATTTAGTAGTCATGTAACAAAACGAAAGTGGCTCATTGAGAATGTTGAAATCTGCATTAATAAATAAGACCCGGTTTCTCAGATTTTTTTCTTCCCTTTCGTATCTGCTATGAGCGGTAGGGGATCAGCTGCAACTCAAATCCCCAGCTGAACAACCCAAATACAACTGAGTGAGCAGACTTAAAACAAGGCCATTTATTGGTGCCTGTTATGCAAACAAAGCATCCAAGTCTTAGAAACAGATGTCAACTGAAGCATATGCTTACTGTAAACTGGAATTTGAGTCTCTTTATAAAAATAGACTTAAATGGGCCTTCAGAGACTAGACTGCCTCTTGTTGTATACCATTGCCTAACTTGATTCAGCCTTAAGCTTTTTAAAAGATGAATAGACTGATATCCAAGGGCAAAAAAATAAAAGTTAAAAAAATTAAATGGGAAATAAATGATAACGTGTTGGAGCAGTTCCCAGAAGCAATTTTACAGATTTTCTCTAAAAACACAAGACAGGAAGTTCAAAGCGCAGTGCAGGTCACCTATGGCATGTCGAGTTATCAGTTTTATACCACTTAGGGTGAAAAAGGGACTTTATGTTCAAGTGGCAAGTTTAGTACTCTGCTTTTTCTTCTTCCTTTTTTTTTTTTTTTACCTCTTCTCACATCTTGATGCCTTTTAAATGTCACTTATTTTACATGAGGCAGTTGGTGGAGACATGAGTCAACAGCAATCAGAACCATTATCCCCCGCAGCGAGCCCTGGTCCTAATGCATTATGACACCTTAGCTGGCCAGCCACCGATTTACCTTTCTGCTTCTTAGGGAATTAAGTGGCATCATGTGAAAATGGTTGTGATATGAACAGCATGGGCATAACTGGTATTAAATTTACCTCTCAGCCTAAGTGAATTTTCCTCACATGTGACTAATCAAAATGAAAGCTGTGGACATGGGCAGATCTGGCCAGCACTTCTCCACCCCTGGGATTGGGGCTATTTTGTTTTATCTCTTTGTACAAGCTGGCAGAAGTTTAAAGTGAAGGGGATAATCCAGTGCTGGTGTCTTTATGAAATAACATCCTTACATGAAGAGGCTTTTAACTGTCTGTCGCTGTCCTCTCAAAAAAAAAAGAGCGTGACAATCTCATTTTGCTGAGCACCCTCCCATGAAAGGAGAAAATAATAGCCATAACAGCTATGGCTAGTACTGACCTTACATGATCCATTATCCACTAAACACTTTAAAAGTCAGTTTTACATACACTGTGGGGGAAATTAGAGAACTATCACAATCATTTTCACTTTAGTGAATTTGTCTTCTGTTTGAAGTCAGTTACTTGATATCCTCATACATAACTCTTCGTATTGCTCCAAAAAGAGAAAGAGGAAGTCTTGCTTTAAAAATTGATCTTGTGCAAAAAGGTGGGAAACACACCATACTCTTCCTATTCTGATTAATAAAGATACTGACAGCAGTGAAACTCAATTTAGCATGAACTTTCTTCAGAGTAAATGTGAAATAATACAAAAATCATTATATAATTTGGAAGTGTTCAACATCAGTACAAAAATATTTTTATCAATCATTTCAGCTGAGATAAGTAGGTGCCAGAGAAAGTGCAGGCAGAGCAATTACCATCCTGTGCAGTCAGAAAGATATTTATTCACAGGCTAGAGTGACTTGCATTTTACTACAAACCAGCTGTGAATGTTACTGATAATAACGGCAATGCTAGAAAGAGACGATAGTACTTTGGGAAAATCTAACAACTTAATTGTACAGGACAAAAACGCCTGGAGCATTAAGTCCTCTGCTACTTGCAAGACTGCTCAATCTTCTGTGACTGTGAGAATTAACTTCTCTATATACATGAATTTTAGGCATTTACTGTTTGCTGTAAGTTAAAATCAGTAGTAACCCATAGCTCAAATTAGGAGTATTTCTTCTAATTTCATTGAAACAAATGTTGATTATAAACTATGACTCAGTGGCTCAAATTTTAGGATTATCACAGTCTATCTGGACATCAGTTTTAGGTTCAAGCTGTGTAAGTTGTCCTTTCTAAGTATGAAATTTGACTATGCATTACTCTATTTTTTTCTTCCTATGATGTTTTTATTCTGCTTCACACAGCAGGGTTTGCTAAGTCCAGACAGTGCTACAAGACTTTTAACTTTCAACAACATACTACTGTATATAATGCATGTTTGACTAGAGAAAAATAATTTAAAAATTAAAATATAAGCAGAAGAAACCTATCAAGACTAAATTATGGCATTTACAATATCAAAGTATACTCTTCTTACAGAGAGAGAGACATGGAAATACACAGATTTATATCAAAGTATCTATCTCAATATAATACTAATTTTTTAAGAATCTGAACAAGCACCAACAAACACCATAAATATTATTTACATTCATTTTTGGAAACGATTGAAGATAAAGATTAAGAAGGTTCAGATTTTTAATCGTTACAAACACAGGAAAAAAATATTAATTATGCATGGAGCTTGCCTGTGTAACCTTCATTTTATCAATGAGGCCACATAATTAAGGTCAAGTTAATGTAGAGATTGAAATTTAGGGAACACATCAATTAAGATAAACAGGAAAATTACCTCTTCCCAAAAGGATTAGCCTCAAGTGGAAAGGTTGGTTCAGAAAATTACAATCCATTTGGTAAGGAAGACAGATCCACAGTAAAGTTAAATCTGAAGTACACAGGCTGACATATTTTATCCAAAATAATTGCAGAAAAAAAAAAATTTAGAATACAGTAATATTTCTTTTCCCTGTAATATTTTCCCTAAAAAAAAAAAAACCAAAAACAAACGATTTGCACAACAAAAATAGCTGCAATAGGAATGACACACGTCTCCCTCTTTTTTTTTTTTTTTCTCTGTTTCAGTCCTAATTGGACCTTGAAATCCTAACACTCACAGAAAAGCAGAATGTACCCCTTTTCAGTGACATTATACATTAGCGTCACTCTAAAAGTATCTGGTCCAAAGAGATATTTGTAAATATCCACTTAAGATTACCATGTTTTGTACCCTAAACAACATGAAAAATTATTTCAGATTTTGACAAGAAACATGAGAGTGGCAAAGCACAAGCATAAGTGATAATCTCTATTTTCTAGAGGGTGCTTAGCGTCTAGAGGGAAATCCTTAGTAGGCATTTCCCTTTTAGTCATGCCCACTTCGTCTCAAAAATTACTTAACCCCCCCATAATTTCCATTGATTGTATTCCTTTTTTGGTTTACTGCTTTTTTGACAATACAACAAAGAAACTAAGAAGAGTTTGAATAGAATATGGGACTCTGGTAAAATGAGAATAATGATAACTGTTTGAAACATGGAGACTTACAGTGACATTCCTCTGATATCCTCCCCCAGAAATTCTGTACCTAATTGCATGCTACTTCCCCAGTTTTCAAACACAGAATAACATAGGAAACAAAACAAAGGTGGCAGATTTGATAGTGCCAAGGTTCCACTGACTTGAGTAAAAAGGTTAACAATGAAAACATGGCACTGGGATACTGTTTTTTCAAATGCTTATTTTGAATGCTTTCCATTAATCACCTAGAAGCACATCTGGAAAGCTGGGGTTTTGAATATATATATATATAAACCATCAATGTATGCATGTATTTGCTTCCATCCCAGAGTCCTTATAGGAAGCAATGCTTTGCAGAATTATTACTACTAACATCTCTTTCAACAACTATACCTCCAAAGTAACTTCCAAAGCTTCCAGTGGAATTTGCCTCATTAAACCTCCTTGGGGGCAGACATTGCTCTGACAGGTCTGCCAGTACCAGAACGCCCAGGACCGGCCTGACACGACCAATGCAATCACTGTTCACCTTCTGTCCTCTCAGCTTCTCTTTCCACAAGAGTGGCTCGGGAGTGTTACACCGCCCTGACTGCTGCAGTGCCACGTACGTTCACTTCATCTCATAGTCATGGCACACGAATGAACCCAGCATGTCTACTTACAGATTTGCCATCTGACTTAAGTTTCGGCTGACGACAGAATGTTTTTACGCCATCCTTTTTTTAACAACGTTCTGGGACTTACATTCTGGGAATCCATGCCAGCTTGTCTGTATAAATGTGTTCTTATTTAATAATAATTCCAAAGGTTCAGCTTGGATTTTCTCTTTTCCCCCCCCTCCCCCCCTTTATCAAAATTATTTTGTAACATAAACTATTCTTTTTACTTAATTGACATGCACACTATAGGAATTCAAACTATGCTATCCTATAGAGGGGCAATACATTATGATAACCTCCATATAACACTGAGATTTTAAAATTCAAAATAAAGACTAATACAAGTATTTAATCTCAGCAAAGCAGCACTATCACATTTCAAGATCACATTTTTTTTTAAATTCAACTGCAAACTGTTAAAACAAATCGTTCCAATAAAAAGCTATTACTGACCACAAATTTGGGAACATATGTGCCAGATAACACATTAACATTGCTGCAATATTGCTTATTAGGGCAACAAAACTTTTCTTTCTTTTAGGAAAGAAAGATTAAATATGAAAATATAGGAAGGCAAACAAACATATCTATATACCTATTGCTAAAATGGATGAATGGGAAGATGGGAAAAAATACACAAATGCAGCTTAAGGGCACCGTTCCAATTATCCCCTGGGTATTGTTGTACACCTTAGTTTTGTTAGGCATGATAAAGAGGAGAAATATTAGAGCAACCAAGCAGATGGTCTGTGGAAATAGATTACACACTTCAGAAATAAGAGAGAAGCAACGCATTCAACCCTTCTGTTTGGGCAGAAGAGCCGTCTTAGCCTGTCTGACCTATTAGCTAGTAAACTGGAGCGTACCGCCAAGTGCTATCATGCTGTTCCTTTAAAAAGAAAACAACCTCACTTTTTATGATAGGCACTGGATCATTTTAAGGGAATTGTAGGTAATGTCTGCTGCATTAGACAGATGGTCATATCATGAAACCATATACAAGTCACCATGACTAAAACTCATGTTCACTATCTTGTTAATCTGCATAAACTGCAAAAGAAAGTAAACCTATGCTGAATGCTTTCCTTATTATCTAACGGTTCATACACATGCACATATGTATAACACACACATCTTAAATATGTAATAAAGTTCAATGTTTTATTTTACATGCTTTTTCACAGCCTAGTATTAATTTTGTATATATAATTTTGCAGTCTGAAAATTCTGACTCGAATCTATAATGATTTAACCTTTGTATAACTCCACTGACTTCCACTGAGCCAATGATAAAGCAGAGGACAATTTAGATCCAAGAACAGTATGTATCTTCTCTAACCATAAATAAGCTATGTACCAACAGAGTGTAGACTAGTACTCTACCAAGGCCAGGTTTTACTTTACATTTTCCAAAATACCAGGGTTTACTTCTGTGCAGGCTTCAGAGCAGCTAACACTGCAATTGCAGAACGTCATGACTGCCTTAGTATGTTTGCATCTCCCATTCACGCTTACACAAGGAAACAAGGGAGATGTAGCCAGTCTCCTCGGGACTAGTCAGTAAAGGCGTATCACTCCACAAAACTGGGTATCAAAAGATCTGTATGGCAAATATTCACCCCACCAGGGCTGCCATGAAACTGGAAGAACTGGATTTCTGTACTTTGCTTATTTCTGATGCACATTAGAGATATTATTTGGTAATCAATTATAACTACTTGGTAATTAAATCTACATTTTTAGACAATTAAAAATTAATCTTTCTTTAAAACAGTAAACAAAAAAAGGAAATGCTTCCAGCAATTTCAAAATTAGTTGTCTCAACATATAATCCCATGGAGAGTCGCTCAAGGCTAGAGACGGTTTCCCCCTCCCACAACTACAGAGAGCATATACGAGCCTCACCTCGCCTCCTGATCAGTTGAAGAATATGTAAGATAGCACATTTCCTATCTGCTAGGATTCTCTCAGCCACAGAACTGCAACCAAACCCGGCAGACCAGGAACAATTTCAAATTGTACCTGGAGAGTCGCTGGTAACTCTTCCCCACGCGGCAGCCTAGGTGCACATTCTCCACCAAGCTGACCCCAGGCAGTACTGTAAACACGGTGACCGATGCCAGGAAACAAGTCTGAAAAACTTCCAAATGAACAATTTGAGGTCTGCTGCACTAAACGCAGCAGAGTTCCTGGATACTTTCCCGGATAGTTTAACATTTGGAAAAAATATGAATGGGAAACCGTGCACGTGTCCAGGGTGAAGACGTCCGTAAGTGAAGTCAGAGATGCAGACTCTGCCCTCCTGCAGCACACGCTGACTAGCAGAGATCTGCTTTATCTTTTGATCCCTCACCTCCTAACAGAAAACATTGGACCATGTGCAGGTAATGAGGGGAACATCCCAACAAAGTCCCATTGTGTCTCTAAATGGTTCAGCATTCTTCTGACCAACAATATCCCTTGAACTAAAGCGGGAGGGAGAGGGGGAAAGGGAGAGCAGAGGGAAAGGTTTTAGATGAGAAAACAAATGGAATAGATCAGGTTGCTTATGGATCATGCCTTAAATATCAACTGATCAATCACAACAGTGGACATGGCTGGGTTAAAATGCAGAAAAGAAGAGAAAGGAAGAATACAATGACATAAGAAGGATAATAAATTGCGATTTTTGATTAAATCTTCAAACCTGATGGATTAGGTGTGCTAGAGGGTTGAAAACCAGGGAAACACTAATATTTCTCTCTGGATACCTGACCTGTTGCTGAAGTCCATGGAACCTGTATGTCAGTGCGTACAGCTAGTCCTAGAGCTTGCTCCCCAGTGCTAAGGAGAAAATTCCCACAGTGTTGCATAGCTCTTGAGTGTTTCAGAGAGCTGACTTTCAAAGAGCTTCTCTTTCAGATGCAAGATCATCAGTCAGAGGAAAATCTTGCGTTGGCCCTTTCTTTAGCACTCTAAATAAAATACAGGCCTTGTACCTTTGTCACATCTGTGGATTAGAAAGTTGTATCTGCTGTGCAGAGAAGGCCAGCTTTCTACAAGTTGACCCTTTGGGTGTCTACCAGCTTCTCTAAGTTCAATTTTACAATTGTAGCTACCAGAGAACTCAAGATAAACTAAATAAAATTTGGATTTGAATATCCAGTTCTCAAGAGTTATGTACTAATGTAAAATTAAGAGTGCTGCAAATATTTTTAAAATTATAAGCAAAATGTTGTTGCAAGGTGCAAAATATAATTTGGATTCTTGCACAAAAACATTAGCATGCAAACATAATTGATTAAAGTGGATGGCTACTACAAAAGATCTGACTAGCTAACTGTGTATGAATACAGTCATTAAGAGAAAACATTTTGCTAAGATCACCTCAAAGGCCACTATGTTTTCAGTAGTCACTCAGGGTCTACAGAAGAACCATTTTAAAGATTATAGGAAGCATTCTCTATTAGCTTTATATAGATTTGCCTAAGAATTTACAGACTGGATTGTCATGAAGACAACACTTCTGCATAGCTTGAAAATCATATTTTACTACACGATGTCTGATTTCCTCATCTATCTACAGATTTTTACAGGAGAACCCATAAGTCTTATTTTTAAATGACTGCAACACTGAACTCCATTAATTAAAACCAAACCTTGTTGTTCACACAAAAATAAAGACAATTTGTTAAGCATAAGCATTCTTGGGATCCTTTTGGTCCTTTCCATTGCAAAGTCGATGATCTCACTGGTACACACATTATATTCCTCAAAGAATTTCATAATGCAGTTAATTAGATTCTAAAACATAAAATAGATTCTAAGATATGCATAAGGAAAACTGAGTTTTAGTAAGTTATTTCGCATATATTTTTCTTCAGGCTTCACTTTACATATGTCATTATTTCCAAGAAAAATCTTGGTGAAAGTAATGACAGAAAACCAGCTGTTTCTATACTAATTTTAAGATTGACAATTGCCTTAATGGGGAAAGTCTGGCTCTAAACTTAAATCTATATAAAAATCTGAATTTTCCCAAAATTCAAAATAAGCTAGACCCAGCGTGTTTATTTCATCAAGTTGAACACAATGCATTATTACATTGTTATTTTCTATTCTCCATACAGGTTGTACACAATATTAAGCAGACTTTTAATGTCTTAATACATCAATTTTGACTCACTTTTACTTACACTGTTCGTAAAGACAGTAGTGACAGTAGTAACAGATTACAATGTACTTTTGAAAAATACACATGAAACTGGGTTACCTGATACAAAATAGAAATTCCAGATGTGACGCATTTAATTGTAGACAGCCAAAAGGGGCAAATTCACAGGATTTTTCATAGCGTATTTCCTTAGTATCCATTACGTTTCCCTAGAATTACTAACATGTGTGGACTTTGCAAAAAAGGAATTCTTCAAGTTGGTATAGTAATAATAGTCTGGTCAGATCTTACTACGAAAAATCTACATAATATAATTTAACACGTAATCAGGGAAATTCTTATAGTGCAAAAGTATCTGCTTATAAGTAGTATGGGAGAAGAAGCGTGAAACAAACCTGAGAGGTTCTGGCATCCAAGAGGTGCTCTTGACAAGGTACATTAATTAAGGATTACGGATTTCTGCACTTTGTATTAGCAGCAGTTTAAAAATGTAATTCATGTAGTGGTATTCTCCAAATACAGCATCCCAAGTCTGATTTTTTGCAGAACAGTCCCCACTTGACAAGAATATTTACAAGCTAAGAATTTTGGGTAACTCACATAATTCAAAAATATTTTCAGAGGTCTTACTATTGCTGTTAGAATATCCAGTTACTGCAATAGGGTGCCACTCTTGGGAAGCACCAAAACAGTGTCTCAACACAACAAAGTTGGTTGCTGGAAGAAACATAAATGAGTGATTCCTTCCAAGGTCCTCAAGGAAGTAGTGTTTAAAAAGTTATTTTGTACAAAAAATTAAAATATTCTGTAACCCTAAATAGCAATGACATAATAGACAGCATACCATTAATGACAAAAATATGAATTACTGAGAGAACAATGGATTACTTACACACAGAACTTTTTCTATGTTTATGTAATAAGCAATTCTGATACATCAGGAAATTGTACATGCCTTGACATGTGTTTGCATCAAGCACTAATGGAATGTACACCATTGAACAGTTTCACTAATAGGCCAGCAAAATGTCACTCATCTGGCCATGGATCTTGCCTACACACTTCCATTTTTTCCTATTACTTATGTCTTTGGTTAAATAAGTACCATAAAAAAAGTAAAAACAAAAAGTAAAAAAGAATGAAGTCAATATTAAATCTACGGACAAGTTACTACAACACTATATACTTTAAAGTATATTAGTTGGCTTAAATTTGTTCTGAGTTGTGTATTGCCTAAATGGAAATGAAGAATTATTATTAGTAATTATATGAAAATAAAAATCATTATGAGTCAGGGTTCCATACTACATGCACATGCACATACCCATATATGAAAGGAAATACAGTATTTCTTTACTACTGCCTATGGAAGAGTTCCTTACACTAATGCAAAGATAAAAATAAAGATGTGTTGTTATAACAAAGCAACCTGTTCCAAATCTTGTGTCACTGTGCAAATTAGATGAGTCACCCACCCTTGATTCTGATTCACCTCATGGCAAGAACTAGATAAATCATTTTGCTTTACTCCATTCATCTACACTGAATGCAATGAAGATGATATAACAAGCAAAATACAAATAAAAATAATGGTTAAAAGGATCAGAAATTATTTCAAAGGCAGGAAACATAAAATAATTTTTCTTTCTTTTTCAATCTCCCTGCACCTCTTTTATTTTTATTTTTGGTATTTCATATTCCAAACTACTGTAACACCGAATGGTATACATTATTCCAACACTATCACTTGCCTGAAAAAGCTCAAACTGAAATAACAATTAGTAATTTTAGACAGGAATGCAACTGAAGTAGAAAGTAATTAATACATAGAATTACATGTAAAGACCCAGAAAAATAACAATGCAACAAGTTATAGTGTTATTAAATAGTAAAAGGATCCTCACCTACACATACGTAAGAGAGCACTATTTCCAAAGAAACCATGTGTGAATTTACTTCATTACATCCAGCATTGTAACTCAGTTTTGAAATTATATATGCACTTATGATCCACTAGACACTGTCTTGAACTAGAAAATTCTAAATTTACTTATATATACAAATTTAAACAATTTAAACAATCTAAAATAGGTAAGACAAAGAGGTCATTTGATCCATTGACAGTGTTCATAATTAAGCACGTTAAATAAGATCATTCTGTATCATGTGTCAGACTATGCACTGACTTCTGCAGGTTCAGGGAAAGCATGTCTTCACATTAAGTACTGCATGAATGGATAAAATAGAGTAGAAGAGATCCCTACTTTCCTGCAACATGAGGAATGATCACTACTGAATTTGACATGTTCTTTCTGATAGAGTATGACAAATCTTGCTGTTTTACAAGAAAGCATTCAGCCAAATTCTGTGATTCCTATTTAGCAGTTCACAACTCTAGATCCATCAGAAAACTGTCAATTTAATAGAGCAAAAGCAAAATGTAAGTCTTAGATAAATTTGCACTGAAGTCAAAGAATGTAAGAAAACCTTGTATAATTCTTGAATCTGCTACACATGGGCCACGTTACCATGAGCAAGACACTTGCACCTTACCTTCCCCTTTTTCATCTATATGAAAGGCAGAACTTGTCATACTCAATTGTTCTCATGCAATTCAATGTGTGAATTTACATTCTATTACCAGAATAAATTTGGACTTTCTGCATCGCCTTCAAAGAGTAATTTCATTGCTTTGTGGTGAATTCTGGTTCACCTCCTCTTTCTCTTTTTCACTTATTGCTCTTCTTGGTAGTATCTCTTACTACATGCTCAAGTATTAGAGCGTGTTTTTATACCCTAAGTTTAGCCACATTACTTAAACAGCAATGTTAGGAATTTTTTTTTTTTTTTTTAGCCTTGGCGACCTAGATAATCCATGGAGAAAGAAGGGCCTCATCAGAGCAGAGATATAAGACAGGTTTTCTAAATTACTCTCCGGAAATGGCTACCATTTCCACTGACTATAATGGAAACCCAAAGGTCATTAGATCTCTAACCTCAACACCTAGAGAGTGGCAGTCTGTAGACTGTTACAATTCAAATAACTACAAAGTGTTCGGATTCAGTTTGTCCTTTTAACTACTTAGAATTTGGACCCTGTGAATGCAATACTATTTTGGGACATAATCATCCTAATAAACTATCCTTTCTTTAGGTATGCATGAAAAACATCCAGTGTATGATCTCAGTTTGAAATTACTTTCTCAATGGGTCTGTAGTTTATCAGTGTATGGCAGCTGCCATATGTTGAAAACTGTGCTTTTTACTCAGGGGTTCTGCTTTTGTGTTGTGTGCTTCACTTCTCAGCCCAGAAATACTTGCTCTTTTCTCTAGCAAGGCCTTGTATAAAAAGATCATGCTGTCAGGAGAGATAGTTGTGCCTTCAGACTCCACAAATCAACACATCTGATTGTCACATATGCAAAGTTTTTAAACATTATTCTTTCTTAACACTACTCTGATCAAATTAACAGGAACACACTTCTCCAGGAAAAATCCACATGCAGGATTTAGACATAGTTTCTCAAAACTATTTTAAAGAAATCTTTTCATGAAGAGTTCTCAAACACTACTTCAACTGGTCCTGTACCATCACGTTCAAATATATCTAACAGACTAGTGGAATATACTTTTCCTTGCAAGAGCTAATGCAAATTTGACTCTATGTGATCTTCCAGGTGTTAAGAGTTCTGTTTTGCTTACTGGTTTATCCAGCTGACCAAGGAAAAGGTAAAACCCTCTGTCTAAAATCCTCCTGGCCATTTCAAGAAGCCTGAGAAATTGATTAAATTAAGGTACAGTATTTTCTATCCGCCAGTCTGCTATGACTACTTTGAAGAAAAATTTCTTTTTGTTAGAAGCTTGATTCTTTCATAAATAACCTGCCTCAAAATTCCTGAAGATGTACCACCTAGGTTTAATGACTTAGTGATTTCTTAATAGCTCCATCTCTGTACAGTCTCTCAGCAACATTAATTACTCCCCAATTACTACTGGTAATCCATTAGATCCATTTACTCTTTCAAAAATGCCCTATATCCCATGCACTGATTTTACCTAAGTTTCACATTAGAAACTTACTCTGATGCTTCAGTTCCTCATTTACTTTCAGTCTGCTGTAATTTCCATTTTTAGCTACTGGTTTTAGTAGGTTCAGCTTCACAAGTTTGAAGGGCTTCTTTATGGTTGAAAATAGCTTCTTTGCCATTTAATAGCATTTGTTTATTCTTGTCTCCTACTTCCATTCTGCTGAGTACTACAAATGTTTTATGAAAATGAACAAATTATTTTTCTTTTTTAGGTAAAACACTGAGCTATCTCTAAGGTTCCTACTTCCCTTGATCTTAAAATCTTTTTGCCTAAGCAGTTCTATTTATTACTGGAGTTTAGTATCCACTTACTAAACTTTGTTTACACAAACAAATGCTAAATTTAGTTATGCTATGGTCAGTAGATATTATCATATTTTTGAAAGAGCTTGTATTATAAAATAAAACAGTGTTCTACCCTTTGGCCCTCTGTTCTTTCTTTGGGCGGATTGTTAGATTACCCCAGCACAGGAAAGACAACACAATTCTTGGCCCGGGACATCCCTTTCCCTTCCCTTCCATAGACCAAGGATTTAAACATCCTTGGTGAAGTAATTTTCAAATTTTATGGCTATTCTTTTACTGTAATTATACAAAATGAGGTCAAAAATTACAGACGGTCATCTATTTTAGGGCTATGAGATCTTGATAATGCTATTTTATTAGAAATATAAAAACCACCAATGTGAAACTAAGAAATTAAACAGACGGGAGATAATTCTGATCTTTCATCACCAAAATCCAGGGGAGAGATCACTGAAGTCCATTAAGTTGCACTAATGAGAATGACAGGGAATACAAGCATTCCTTCTTTATTCTTTGTTTTTACAACACTCACATTTCTTCTTTTGTGATCATATGTCATAGTCCAATTTTGAGATTACTGTACATGTTTTGAAGTTATCAATACAAGTTTCACTGGCAAAATATCCTGCTAAAGAAAAAAATCCCTTTTGTTTAGCTCTTTAAATATAATATATGGCCTTAGTTTTTAACTGTCATTTTGAAATATATGTATTCCTTGTTTATGCTAACAAATGGCATGAAAAGGGGTGAAATAGAAGAAAACAAGGTCGAAATGCTCTACTGGCATTGTTGCCTCCAGCAAGAACCAGTTTGACGTCAAGAGATCAAGCAGTAGCAAACACTATTTTCAGATACTGAAAGCAGTAATAAATACGTGCAAAAAATGTAACATTATACTCTGTATTAGATTTTTATCCTTTACAAGCATTGTTATTAACTACTTCTTAGTGATTTTAAGTAATGATTACTCTGCTTTGTGTTCTTAAAATTTGTCAGATATACAGAGTATCTTGAAAAAAATTGAAAAAGTTACTATCAGTAACTAAAACGGGGAGGACCATTTTAAGTCCCAAAACATTCGTAAGTCTTACAGTAGTAAATGAAACATCCCTGAACTGCAGTTATTACTGAGTCAAAACACAATCAAATATACTAAATATCTATTAATAAACCAAAATGTGGGTTAAGTTCTTCTCATTTTATTTATAATAACTAATTCATTTCAGTGAGCTACATTTTGGTTTTATTTGATGGTAACTGTAATGAGTATATTATATATTATTAGAATATAATAATTTATTCCTTACATTTCTGAATAATTAAGACTGGTATCTAATTTGCTGTCTTAAAAAAAAATCAAGAGAGCAAATGTTCAACAGCTCCCTCAATAACTATTATATTAAATGAAGGTCAATGAAAAAAGTAAAGTAAAGTGATATTGAAAGGTAAAACTAGCACAAATCTGTTATAGTCACTGAAAATAAAAATTAAAGAATAAAAATAATAAACCCAAGAAATTGTCAGAATTAAAGTTATCACTACACTCAGATACACCTCCCATAACTCCAAACAATTCTCGTATAAGAGTATTTGTAATTTTAGATTAAGTAAAACTAATTTTAAAAGACAAATTAACATCTTAATCCTGCATGTTGGAGATAGTCACTGTTAATCTGGCTAAAGTTTTTTTGCTGTTTCCTGTGCTTCAGGGAAAATTATTCTATCTAAGAGCAGTTCTACTCATATTGGAAACAATGGGAAGCATTAGTCATTTTGCAGAAGTGCATCTTTGCTGAGGGCAACTGTGGCTTCAATCCCATTGAGAGCAATAGGAGGTAGTAGCAATTTTGGAAGAAGGAAGTCATCTATGGAATACTCCATAGGAGAACATTATTCATCAGTTCCCGCTCAATGAGAAAATTTCAGTTCTGAAAAATAACAGTAAAAGAAAATCTTAAAGCCTTTAAAAATCTTTTATACGCAGGATTTTAGTATAAATTGGAGGGAATAGGTATTATTCTGTTAATAAGATCTTCAGTAAATACTTGAGTTAAGAAATCGTATCTTTTAGTAACCTACTGAAATTCCTAACGGATAAATCTTTACACTTACTTTAAGTCAAACTGCTCAACATTTATGCATCGGAAATCTGGAACAACTATTTCTGTGCCTCAAACTACATGTGGAAATTTTAAGGTGGTTTGTTTCATTTGTTGTCTAGGTAGCACTTTCTAAAGCAACAGTGACATAAGTATCCTTCAAAACTACAGGTAAAAATTATGTTCTAAAAATGGTGCTATCATTTACTTTAAAGTCTACTTATTATATCTGCAATTAGTAACCTAAGTGAGGTTAATATAAAATGTTGTAAATAAATATTTGATTGAATTATCATTTGCATTTCCACCTCTTCCTGCCACTGTTTTAAGATCTCTCATTCCTGCTGCTGCAAACAAACTATCAGAGAAAAAGGCAGGGAAAAACCTTCAGCTGCTGCTAATTGCTGAAGAACCAGAAGACATGCATATTCATTTAGCAGACTGACCTAAAATAAAGGCACAGTCTTCAATCTTCTAAAGATGCATGTGCACATGATTTTTCAACACCCTTGCTAAGAAAATTTTTAAACATTCCTGATTCAGAGTATGAAAACTTAGTCCAGAGTTCCTTAAAAAAAATTATATCAAAATCACTAAAATTTCAGATTTACAATTGTTTTCATGGAATCTAATGAATCCATTTAACCCTGACCGAAAGTTGTCACTAGGAAACAGCATGAAAGCACATATAAAGTATTGTCATTTTTCTATATTACACACAGTAGGTTATTATTTCCAATAGCTCACATAACAAAATATTACCAGCAACACTGCATACACACTTCATTCTTAAAAAGAATTACCTGTAGAAGCTCCTCTACTAATGTGCTATAGTGGGATATTGTCTATATGTTTCAGTATCTCCCTTTTTCTTTGTGAAAGAAAATGGTCTTACTAACTCTAGGCAATGGCACTGTGGGTTTTTTTTCCTTTCTCTAGCTTGGCACAACCATCAGATATGCAGAACCTGGAGGATAATTTTATCTGAATAGTATACAGGCACTGCAAAGTCTTTAAAGAAGCAACAGTGATGCACAATTTCACTTACATATAATTTTAATGATGTAAAAGTGTACCGTCACTTCAGCATCCAGGCTGTGTTTTGGAAAGACATGTAGAGTTCATAAGAAACATTTTTAACAGAAACTGCAAACCTGAAGCTGGAGATAATAAAAGAGAATACAAAACCCTCACAGCACTATTTTAAAAGAGAGGGGTTTAAGGTTAGTGAATCTGAAAAAGATTTTTGACCTACAAACTTTCCATTTATTAAATATTTCACATAATGATAAATAAAATAGTCATAAATAGTGGAATACAAATGGTTAGCATAAATTTTGTTGAAAAATTCAAAAATTCATTATACGTCATATCAAATAAGAGACACATCTGTGAGGAACATGATGATGATCAGGTTATGTTAAATACCAAAATTTCCATAACAGGGCTATAAAAAGAGATTATGGCACAAAAGCATAAAATAGTAGAAAAAATGTGGGATGGATCAGAAGGAAAACAATCTTTTTATGTCTATTTGGAAAGGAAATACAATCCCAAAAGGATATTGTCCATTATGTTTTACCTTAGTATTTGCTATAAAATCACAAAAAGAAAAATTAAGGAAGACAGCCCTACTGTACAACAACTGTGACAGAAGCTGATGAAGGTTAACTTTTCTCCATCTGCCTAGATTTAGTGGGATCATGTGTAAACACACCTCCCTCCCTACCAAGAAACTAGGTACTCTTTACAAGCCCTGCACCTCAATTATTAGAGAAACACCAAAAGTGTCAATGTTTGGTGGGGTTTTTTTAACCTTAGGACAGGATTTTTAAGTTAAGCAATTTCACATTAACAATAATCATGCATTTATTGGAAATATGTGCAAAATTTTGATTAAGTTACCTTAGATATGTGAACACTAAATAAACTCATTCCTTTTAATACAAGGTAGATAAAAGAATACCAGTGTAGAAAAGAATGTTTTCTGACTATATTAGGAGATATTGCTGGGAGTTCAATGACAGTAAACCTCTTCTATCAGAGAGAATCGAGCAATATAAATCACTACAATATAAAATTAAGATCAACTATATAAAGGCAAAATGTGATATAACATGAAGGTCAACATAAAGTTGTTCAGTGCATATAATTACACCAATTACATTTAGAAATTATATTTACTTGCCAAGAAAGAAATAGGATTAAAAGGTAATTGTATAAAGTGACAACACACAACTTTCTCATTCAATCTTACTGAATATGGAATTATAGCAAGATAATATTTTATCTACTTCAGAAGAAAGGCCATCAAGTTCTAATTCAAAACATCAACAAAATCAAACATGCAATTTTCATACTCTGTCCTTTGCAGTGTGCAACAAAAACATTTCATTCTTATAAGAAGCCTTTTGAATTGTGATATACTGGTTTCAGATTGATCTAGAAAGGGAGGTCAATTACACCTTCCTGATACACTTACTAAAATTAATTTCTTTGCAAATTTTCAAACAAAAACACATTATGAATTGTGGATCAAATTAATTTCTCAGGAATGTCTGAAGAATTACAATATCTTTATTTCAGATTCATTCAAGGGTGATATTTCAATAGATCAGAGAGGGAGATGAGAGGGATACACCATGGCTGTATAGGATCAGATTTTCAAAGCTTTGTGGACATTTATCTCTTCTTAAAATAGATTGTCAATGATCTTAATCTTTTAAAGTCTGAAACTACAAAGGTAAAGACAGAAGAAAAAAACATGCAAATATATATTTGAAAATGAAAAAAAAATAGATTTGAGAATGAAGAATTTGCTTCTGCATACTAAAGCATGTTTTGCTTATTTATCTTCTGTTCAAGAACTACATTTTCAGAAGTATTTAAATTCTTAGCTGCCTGTATCTTGATACACATAAATGTAGGTATTTTGTCATGGATGGCTACCCAATGAAGCTCAAAATAAAATCTAAGGTATCTGAAGTTGCACACATCTGGTCTAAGACATCTAAATCAAAGCATATAGAAATTTAGACCTATGTTATAGCAGACATGACAAATGATTTTGACAGATTATTATCTGGACAGAACCATCAGGAAACAACATTTTCTTCAAGTTTTCTAGTTTATCAGTGATCTTTTCCAGTTTAAATTCTGTCAGCCTTTGGATATTTTTGAAATTATGGAAAACATTTCAATCTAGATCCTAATCTAAAATTGTCACACATTGACAATCTAAAGAAAGAAAGAAACAACAACTAAAGGAATTTACCTAAATGAAATACTTTATATAAACATTCTAAAACATATAATAGTGATTTTTATTTTTTGTTCATAAAGTTATGTTTCTAAGTAAATGTTAGGTTTGAAGACCAAATTTTGAAATTTTAATGTAAAACCAAAAAAATACTTTTCTGTCTTCCAAACCAGAAAATGCACCAAAACTAACATTTTACACAGAGAATGTGTCACTCCTCTAATTTCCAATGCAGAATATTTTGATGAAAAAATCCTGAGTTCTACATTTAGGGCTTTCTCGCTGTTTACATTGCTCTTCTTCAGAAATAATACTGAGAATAGACTAGACTGGTCAAATTAGGACATGATCCAGAAATCCTTCTTTGTGTCACAGACAGATAACAAGAAACATTTTGGATTTCCCCTCAAAAAACAAACAAACAAACAAAAAAACAACACCAAAGAAGTTCCAGAATAACACCACCTGAATTTTTTATAAAATGCTCTTTCTGTCAGCAGTAAGTCATGAAGCAGGGAAGAATTACAATATAAAAAAAAGAGTATATGCCATTGCCATATTCCCTGGAGGTGATATTGAGGTAATGGGGATAGATTAGATGACCTTTGGAGCTCACTTCTAACCTTATTTCCTACAGACTATGATATCTTCACCAAGTTCCAGAGAGAAGGCAGATAAGAGCTGATTTATTTGGGAAGGTATTAGTTAGACTACAACTACAACAGAATCGCTGCAAGAGTAAATGGATATATCATTCCCCATAACAAAAGTACTGACATTTCAAGGGAGACACACAAAGCCTAAGCAAGGCATTTCAGATAATAATAGAACGTATCGAGTGATGTCAGTTATGAATACCTGAAATTGTGTTGCATTCAAGTTGCTTAAATATTACTGGTTATTAACTTTTGTCTGAGAGAATGATGCAGTTTTGGGATTTGTGACTTATCAGTGGCTTAGTTTTCAGACACACCAAGACTACTGAAAAGACTTAGAAAAGTATATGCTTTACCAAACAGAATAATTACTCATTCCAGTACAGCGGACACAGCATATGTGACCAGTATATCCCTAGTGCTGATGTAGACTCTGTGTAAGCTCCCTCCAATGGTTGCTGTGGTAGCATTTTGTCTATTGAGTGAAAGAAATAATACTTCTGTCTTTAGAAGTTTGAGTTTAGTGATCTGACTTTAGCTAGCCAACCTCTAGACACTCCTTACATCTCTTGACTTCAAAATGCCTGATCCTGGAAACTTACTTGAATGTAATTCTCTGTGAAGACATATTTTCTCTCTCCAGGCTGATACATCAGTCTAACCCAAATTGGAATGACTTTCTCCTCCTGATATTACAGAGTCCTTGTGAAGGTATGGCCAACCATGGAAAATAGCTCCAGAGGCTGTCACTTTTATGAAGAGGCAATGCAATTAAATTTATATACCTCTGAAATTGTTCTTAAAGTGGGAAGCCTGTAGGCAATTTAATTGTTCCTTATTTAAATCACAATTGAGTACAGAAAAGTTACATTTCCCCAAAAGATTTAAGTTGGTTTTGCTGCAATTCGTTCACTGGAAAATGTATTATATTTTCTGTTTAGCAATTTTGCATTAGCTGTTTATAAGATTGATATGGTCCAGAAATATTTGTGGGTTTGAACAGCTTTATGACACCTTTTTATGTAAGCCTGAGTAGATAAGCTAACACCTCTGTATTGTACAGGTACAATTGATATTAATACAATATGATAAGATAGAAAAACTGCAAATAGTGATAAGGCTTTTGTAGGGCAATAAAGAGAAATGCTATTTCTGTCCATTTCAGCACAGCTGCACCAGCTGTTGCCAGAAATGTAGCCTGCTTGCTTTTGTGGCTAATAACTTGCATGCTTAGGCCATCGGTGACCATACAACATATTTTACTATTATACGTATGTTTTACTAGTACATCAAACTTTCTAAAAGGTGATTTGATTGCTTACAAGGATCAACTACTACCCATGCAAACAAAAAAACTTAAAGGCTTATTCAGGAATTTATCACTATTTCAGTGAATCACAACCATATAATACCTTCACTTGAGACATTAAAAATGGCAAAAGAAATACAGCATGAAATGAGGGCTAGTGTTTTCTTCAGTGTGAAGCATTTACAGGGCATGGTTGTCTACATGTTAACTGTGAACTGCTGTGTTTAAGGTAGAACCTTCTCCAGTAATACTGAAGGAGATAGCTTTTGCTAAAGCCACCTTGGTATAAAAGTAAGGGGATAGGAGGAAAATTAGTCAGGGCAGAAAGCTCACAAAACACCATGCTTTAGAGCAAATACACTGGCCAGCCTGATGTAAAGGCAGACCGATGAGGAGGAATGTTACAAATTGAAGCGATGAGCTGCTGTGCAATGGTTTTATCTTGCAGCACATATCACTCCCTAAACAAAACTCCCATGTGTTTGAGCCTGACTCTTCAGAACTAGATCGATTCCCAGCCTTCAGGTCTTCATGCTGCTGCTTGTTGTGCAGTCTGTTTCCCTGATTTTCATTTCTGTTTTGTTACTCCTACTACAGACCTTGGATGTGCACTCATATTCCTTACCCACAGGTGGCAGGACTCTATTCATTGCAAGTATCACCACACACTGGTATTTTTAAGTTATGATCTTTAAACCCTGAAACTACCTTGTTATCTTACTTATTCTCAGCCAGACAAATAAACTTCTAGTACTTATTCTTTCACTATGGCTTCCAGGGAAAACAACAGCTGCCCACTTCCTCTAGTATAACTCTTCCAAATTCATGCCAAGCCCCCAACAGAAAAAGCTCTTCCAACACATATGTTTAACAACTCCATGTAAACAAAGCACATCTTGCGTCACTCCACAGCTATTTTCAACCGTTTACTTCCATCCGTCTCATAAAGAAATGGCAGTTCCCATGACCCCAAATCATCTGTTGATAATTATGCATTGCCATACTTGCTTCCCTACAAATAATTGAACTATGTAGCTCCTCTAATACCATTTTATATCATCAGTTTTAATCTTCTTTTAAACAATATCAACAGGTTGCAAATTGTCGTCTCAAACGTCTTCTTTGTAATTTACCAGTTTTAAGTAGGGATCAGAGTCTAATTCCTTGTCCTTTTTCCAATAGCTGCTCTATCATTTTACTTTTGTATTCTACAACCTTTTGGACTAAGCATACAGGAATGAGAGACGCAAACCCAGTCTACAAGTTACATAAAACTCATAACTGCTAAACTGAAGCCTTTGCCTGACATTAATAACCCTACCGAAAAAAATCTTTTGTCTGCACAAAGATTTACTTAACTATGTTATCATCTGGTAAACTGTCTCAGGGAAGCCTAGCATAAGTCCAACAAGTAGTCTAATTTTGTTTTAGCAAACATATGCAAGTGCATGCATACCCCTTTTTTGGGGGGAAGAGTGGGGACAACAACAATTTCTTGTGTTAAAAATCTGTCCTTTTTAGCAATTTGGATGGTATTTTTAGCATTTGTGACAAGTATTGACAGCTCCTTTGCAGTTACTGTTAATGTGAAAACAGAATAAAATATTTCTGGATAATCTCTTAGATTTATCTATTTGTGGATAATTTTCAGATGTTAATTGAATACTTCAGAGAAAGCTAGTTGCCTATAAACAAAAATCCATTTAGGTCAAGAACTTTTCAATGTACTGAATAGAAGGCCCCACCACTATGAGCTCACAGCCTTAATCATCCCCCAATGGGTCTTAAATTGTTGTTCTGACATACAGCCCATATTTTATCACTGATCAGAAAACAGCATTTTAATCAAAGTAGCATGCATAGTGTAATCTACATATTGCATGTTATTTTGCTTACATACACTAAAAATGTACATATATACAACCTCTTGATTTACCTTAGTCATTTTTCTGAAATGCTATATAAACTTGACTGAAAACAAGAAATCTTCTATAAATCTATATTAAAAGCACATATGAAATAGAAATTTAAAAGTGATTTCGCTGACAGATTTAACAGTGTATTGCCAGGCTTAGATAACACTAACGTAAACTCAGTAGTTAGGCCAAACTAATGCCAACTCACACAGACAGGAATTCAGGACAATCATCCAGCCCCAAAGGAGGATAGATGTTGAAGAGTTTTGCCTGCCAAATTAGTAATGTCCCTGATATGAGCATATGAGGTGACAGAAAGGGCACCTTGATGACATGCATCACCTTTACTCTGGTAAAGAACTTCCTTGTCAACAGAATTCTCTCTGCCAATTATTTATGCTGCGTTTTATACAGCTATGCAGTACAAATTAACAAAAGTAGATGAGAAAAATCACAAGCCAGTGTTTTTAACTTTGGAAGTAAAACAAAATTTCTACATAATGAGGGACATCAATAACTTTCTATATGATGTAACCCCTTCCTCTGTCTCCTGAAGCTGAATGTTCCTGGAGCTAAGGAACAAGGCTTTTTTTCTATTTGAAAAAAAATGCCAAATTCATTGTACTGTTTTAAAGTAACATAAATTTTAATACTGTACAGAGACTTTTAACTCCATGCTCATTTACTGAGGCTACTGTGATTAAACTATGTAAACAGTGAAGCAAAATGGAAGCCTACTGTTTCAGAAGAGGATTTATGACATATCATCCACTGCACAGGAATGGCTTTTCAGAATGATTTCCCGGATGTCAAAAATAATCCAGCCAAGTTTATGGTTAATTTTTACACAAGATGTTACTAAAAGATTAATACTGTTGTGATATCCAGGGTGTAAAAGTTAACTTACTTCACTCACAACAAATCTGCTTTAAGATGATGTAATCCACTACTGATTCTCCTAATTTCTTAGCTTTTACCACAGGCCATAAATGTGTCAGTTCTCTCTTCCTGGTTGCTACTGTAGTACAGTGATAAAACAAGTAGAACACAAGTGACTGTCTAATGCTTTGGTTACTAGTCACAAGTGTTAAAGCAGATTAAAAGTTGTGGAAAGGTCATATTTGTAATGGAAGTGAATGAAAGAAGGACAATACTGTTCTTTATTTCATCCCTTCACATAACATAGCTCAAGCTTTAGAAGGTTAATATGCATGAGGATACTATAATATCCTCTGCTTTAAGAAATGCATTTTTTTAATATCAATTAACCTCTTTCCTCCAATACACATAAACTGTTACAAATAATTAAGGAAAACTTTAAATAGACAGGAATGTCTGGGCAGAAGGTACACAACCTCAGTACTCATCACAAATGAAAGAATTATTAGTCTTAATGTACAGTTGATGAGGACTATGATCTCTGAACTTCTAATGTTTTTCTGATAACATGCTCATTTCTTTTCCTTGTAGTTCTCTCTTTTACAATCCTCTCAGAATTGAACAAACCTGTCTGCTGGAACCAAGGTTTTATAGTCTTGTGGCAAAATCCTGATACGTTGTTATCAGTGTTTCAATATGATAGTGCTAGACCAGTGTCTTTGAGTTAAGGTGCTTGAGCATGTTCCCACTGTGGACCACTGTTACCTGTTTACCTACAAATCCATAATGAGAAAACTGTGATTTCCAATGTACTACTACACTGCTATTCTATAAATTATGCTTAATCCTTTTAGATTAGTGATGTTATATGAATAAGAGGTATGGGTTTTTCTTTGAAATAAACCCCAGCATTACCTACATCACTACCAAGTTGGAAGAAAATGATCCTGACTAAATGGTCATGGATAGTAAATCGTCATGGATAGTGAGCAGTACAGATCAAAGTCCTAATGGGTTCTTATTGTTGTGTGCAACAGACAACCAAGTCACGCTGGAGAACAGGACAACTGACCTCCCCATAAGCTCCTATCACTAAGGTGAAGGGGAGAAAAAAGTTCTGTCTTCACGTTAGGGATTGACATAATGTGACATATGTCAATGTCGTGGTTTGGGCCTGGTGGGCAGCCAACCACTGCAGCCAGTCACCCTCCCTTCCCCCTCCCCACCTGGGAATGGGGGAGGGGATTAGAGGGGTGAAGGGAGACTCACAGGCTGAGATAGGAACAGTTTAATAATGGTAATAAAATGAGAACAATGACAACAATAGGAAAAAAAAATATAAATAGGCAATGCACAGTGTAATTGCTCACCACCCGCTAACCAATACCCAACCCGTTCCCAGCTAGTGATCCTGAAATACCAAGATCCCGCAATCACAATCCCAGAAGCAAGAGAGAGCTCCTTCCCGATCACCCCTCCTCTATATAGTGAGCAAGACATTCCATGATATGGAATATTTCATTGGCCAGTTTGCATCTGGTGCTGTGGCCGTGCTCCCTCCCTGCTCCCTGTGCCCTTGCACACGGGCAGGACACGGGGAGTCGGAGAGTCCTTGAAGTCTCAGTAGGAGCTGAAAACATCAGTGTGCTATCAGCATTCTTCTCATGCCAAACCCAAAGCTAAATCCAAAACACAGCACTCTTCTAGTTCCCGAAAAGGAATATTAACTCTATTTCAGCCCAAACCAGGACAGTCAACAACATGAAACTGCTAGTTCTAAAAATTCATGGAATTTCTAAAACCATATTAAAATGTCTTAATTGAAAAATCATTAAGAGAGTCAACATAGGGAAGTGACACAGTAAGCCTCATCTTGAAAGACAGAGATTGATTGTGGAACTAAAAATCAAGAGACTTTAGAGTCAAGCTATCATAAGTCAACACATTTGTTACAAACAAGACGGCATACAATGCAAACTCAAATACAGATTTGATGCTTTAAAAAGACCAGTTGCACAATGTGAAAATAATTCTAAGGTAAATCAGAGTGAGAAAAGACTTTGAACACAGAAATGCTCACAGGAGATGAAAGCTGTTTAGAATTCTTGTTTCTAATGCCTGTAAAACAATTTTTCCAAACCTAAGAAAAATTTACATTAGATTTAAAAATATGGTTAAAAAATTCTAACATTTAAAGAGGAAGATCTATCAAGTTTGGAAATGTATCAAGTTTATGTGAGAAGCAAATAGATGCAAAAAGAAATCAATTGTTGGAAGATTTAAGGAAAATTTAAATGAATTTCAATACATACTAGGATCAACAGAAGATCTTTAAATTGTATCCATCACAAATCATGCAGAAATGGTTGAAAAGTTCAATAAATAATTATTTTCTTCATTTGGGAAATAAATTAGGATAACCTGCTCTGTTCAAGTGATCAGGATATAGTTTCTTTTCAACAGTATCTCAGGAAGATACTCAACAACAGCTACTACAGTCAAATATTTTTCAGTCAGTATACATATGGTTAACTTGTAGCTAAGAGTTTTTTGATAGCCTAGCAGTTCCTTGCACAATTAATGGTGACTATTATATCTCAGAACTACAGAGAAGTTCCAGAAGACTGGATGAAAACCAGTACTGTATCAGTATTCAACAAACAGCAAATGAAATAATCCAGATAGCTCTGACAACTTGATACTGGTCCTGGATACAGTAATGGAATGGCCACTACAAGATTTTGATTAACAAGAAGTTAAAGGAGGGCAATATAATTAATGTCAGTCAATATAGCTTTATTGTTGATAAAGACTGTGATGATGAAGCTTCTGTAAAGCAACAAATATTTGGATTCTAATATTATACTGAGAGAAATTCAGCATGGCACAAATAACTAAGGTCTCAAAATGAAAGTTACTATTGAGAGCATATATATCTCCTGAGATCCTGGGGTGGTATATTTTTGACCTTATGTCACTTAACATCTTCATCTGGAAACATAAAATCATTACAGATACAATTTGCAGATAGCATAAAAGCCAATGTAAGGGATAATCATGAAGAAGACAGTTCAATGGTACAGTGTGGTCTGCATTTCTTGATAATCTGGATGCATGTAAGCAATTTCTGGTTCAATACCACCAAATGTAAACTCACACACCTAGGAAAAAAGAATTCTGTAAGTGCTTCTGTGATGGGATACTCAGTTCTCCAAAAGGTTAACGTATTCCTATTTGTGGGCAGAAAATATTGCCCGCAAAAAAGGCATTACATTTCCCTCCTAGATAATATGGCTGCTAGCAAATACTAGTGTCAGTGCTGATGTCTGCAACTCAAGAGGCTTGAGATAAAAATTATGAAATAAAAGATCTATTAATTTTGCTTATAAAATAGAAGATGAGGAGAGAGACCACTGAGAATATACAAGCACCTACATGGGGAAAAAACTGGTAGCAGAGGTCCCGAACTGAAAAGGCAAAATTTTGACAATATTCCTCAGCTGGAACCTGAAAGTAACAAACTAACAAAAAAATCAAATAAGAATTTGTCAATAGTGAGACAGTAACTGCTAATTATTTTGGTGGCTTGTATATAATGGAAATTTTCATTAACATTTTTAAAGATGCTTTCATTTTCTTCAAAGGAAACTCAGGAAATTCCCAGTCCTAGAGGTTTAAACAGGGAGTTGAACTGACTGACCACAAAAGTTCCATGAAAATGTGAACACAGGGGAAGGCAGCACAGCCCAGAAAGCAGAGCCCCAGATTAACAGACAGAACAACCCACTGCTCTTAGCACTGTCACTGATAGGTGGCACTGGCTCAGTCAATTCAGTCCTCTGGTCCCACATTTCCCTTCATAATTTGGAGGCAGCAGTGCTTGTAAAATGTCATATATGTACAATTTTCTTATTTATAATTAAGATTCTCTCCTCATATAAATACGCGAATTGGTCCAAAATGCCGCATCTCTTCTCCTCAAAACCAATACTTCTATTAAAAATAACATGCTTCTATTAAAATGACCTGAGAGGTAATCCATGTTTATACCCAGCCCCCAGAAATAAATCTTTGAAGTGTTTTATGGAAGTAACTGAAGCAATTAAAATTCCTTGCATTTCATATAGTGGCCAAAATCTCCACTAAATATTTGTATTTTGCTCAGTAATATCCACTATTTAACCACTAAATGGGGAAATACTTTACACACAGAGAACTCTTATTGCATACTAGAGAAATGATCTTCATATTACCTTTTATTTTAAAGATTGACACCTGTCTAAAACAGGAAACCTAAAGCACATATTTTGCCCCATGAGCATTCTGCAAGTCACTGATCTTCAAAACTGTACTCATCATGGGCTGCCTGCCTCTGACTATAGTCGCATCAATTTTGGGGTTACTGCTTAGTAGAGTCTGGCATAAGATATTTCGAATATCAGATTAGGACAAAGAATGGATGATACTAATTGTAAATATTACCACTCAGGAACATGCAATATTAAAAATCTAATTTTACCATGGTAGATAGATGTTCCAAATCCTTTGCTGGCTTTTTCTGATCTGGGTATGATCACTTTTTGCTGCTATGACAAACAGAAATAATTCCTATGGAAAAATAATATTGTTGCTTGGAGTATTAGTTGGTATACTTTAAATGGTAGTCATTCTCCTGTGTGTTATCCTGCTTTGGTTCTTAGAATAATGTCTAAAACCTGCAGGTGATTGCTCATTTATTTTTTAAAAATCGCCATTCTTAAAAAAGATGAAGAATACTTACTGAGAGAAAATAGTAGCTGAGAATTTTAAATTCAAAGAAATAGCACCAACATTTTCGAAATGAATGCTTGACATCAGGTTCTAAATACAGGTTAAGTACATAATCTGGTGAATAAACATGGATTTAAATGTAGGAGTTTAACCTTACATATTTAGAAGGAAAACTTCTAGCCATAACCTTTAAATGCTGACTATTTAATATTAACAAATATTAAAAGTTACTGTCATGCTAATTTTAACACCTACATGTTGACAGCTTCAATTTATTTCTAGTAATAGTTAGGATTTTGTTTACATTAAGGTAGAAATTCAAAGTCAGCTAGCTTACTTAATTTTTATTTCTTTAGCTCCTTTTACAACAGACTAGCAGCCAATCCACTACAGCAAAATGTCTTTAATGTATTACATAGTTTTAAAAGAACAGCCTCATTGTGATATCCTGCTCACTTTCTTCAATATCCTAGGGCAATTTAATTATGGCAGACTTCATCTTAATTCCTATCCCTTTCTCCTCTTCCCCTCTCCACATCTATCACAACCCCTTTGGATTAGAATCAAAGATTACAAAATGTTTACAAGACTGTACAAGCTGAATACACCTTTCCTAATCTGCAGTGGTCTCAAAACCATTGTAATGTTTGTACAGGTGGGATGGGAGCTTGCCATCTGGAGCTTTGGAAATCAAATGCTGAATAAATTCTTAAACTTCCTAAGTGCTTTATGTTATCAATAGCCACAAGAAACAATGTCACTTCATACAGATCAAACATAGTTAAAGACATTTTTTAGCAACAACTGCTTAGAGCAGCAAAAAAAAAAAAAAAAAAAAAAAAAAAGAAAGACAAAAAGTAGGCAGAATCACTGAGAGCTGTGCTGCTGAACTCTGCAGAAGGCTCCTTCAAATAAATATTTCAAACCTTTATATGAATATTTTAAGCATGACAACTACACATAAACACACAGCCAAAGTGCTCAAATCCACTCAAGAAAGACTATTAAGTCATCAACCTGCTCCTGACAGGATCCACTGAATATGGCAACAGTGAGAAGTCAGGAGACAGTTGGAATCATTTCAAGACTGCTAATTTAACTTGTCTTAAAACCAACCAATGCTCAACGTGTCATCATCAATGTCATCTCATCGCAGTCTGAAAAGCCTTCGACCTAAAGCAAAAAGGTCCCCAAGTGCCACCCTTCTTGTCTACTGGTTGAAAATCTAATTGGTTCTGCTGACAGGCTTGGGAATTGGTAGGAAGGCTGTTCAGTTAATCTCCAAGGGCCAGCAAAGAGCTCAGTATCCATCTCTGAGCTTTGCTCCCTGGCTGTCGTAAAATGACTCTGATGGTAGTGCAAGCTCTTATGCTTCAGCTGTCTTCTGACTTCTGTTAAGTCAAATTCAATAAAGTTTGTCACTCAATAATCTGAGAGCTACCCAACAAAACCTCTTTGATCAATAACAGCTTGCTGCTTGCACTGAGGAAGGTGACCTATTAAAGATTAAAACACACCTGCTGCTTGCAGCATTGAACATCTTTTTTTACTTTTAAATAAAAATTCATCCATTAAAATGAGTTTAACTGCTACAACTTTATATAAATATTACATGCCAGAAAGCTAAAATAAGATTAAAAGAAACATTTTAGCTATAGTACAGTGCTTTTGTTAAGCTTAAATTTGAGTCATTGCTTTTCTTAGAATCAGAAAGGCCTCATCCAGAAAGGCCTTTCAACACCCACATGTAACTTTTACTTTAGTCTTCTCTGTATGCTCTACCTTTTTTTTAAATTTTGTGCCTGCTAATAGCATACAGCTCCGCTTTAGTGACAGTCCAGTAATCGGTTTCTGCCTATTTTCTTATTCTAGAACACAAATATTAATGTTGCCTAGAAATGCAATTTAAAATTTGAAGTATAAACATCTTCTCTCGTAGAAAGGGGCTATGACCAATTAGTGCTTTATAGAGCCCCAAAATGAAAAATCTACAGGCAAATTGAACTGCACTGGGTAAAGAACCACAAGTGCCCCTTTATTAATTTTCTGCACTTGTAAGGCAGAACTACTGCAAGTACCTTAAATCAAATTTTATAAATTTAGAAACAATTTGATAACTGTACATTTTGATAAATATTCTTTTTGTTTATTCCTAGGGAGTATTTCAGTGAAAAGCAGATAGACTTGTTGTTTTCTAAACTGCACAGAACTTTCAGTTTAGGTCACCTGGAACTGGCTGCTTTTCTGTTAGATTTATTCTTAATGATCAAGTATTACTTGAGATACCTTACCTAGATGTTTTATAAAAAACAGATGGAGGATATTGGTAAACAAAGCATGTAATTAAAGGTATAGTACTTATTAATAAATCACTGAAGGATAAATCACATGTAAGAAAATTTGACTGACTGAATCATCAGTGCCTGGTTGGACTGGGTTATCAGTCTCCTAGAAAATCACAGAGTCCCTCAAAGCAGTAAATTCAGGATACACGAGGATGCAATCTCTTGATTGTCATGCTTTGTTGAACCTAGTGTTCTTCATGCATCCATTTAAAGAAGTAAAAAAGCAGCTAGAGGATGACATGACATTTCAAAGCAGCTAGGAGACACAGATCTCTACCTTCAATTAAAATTAAATAAATATATGTCTCTAAATTCTCTGAATTGTTTAAAAAGCCCAAGACAGTTCTGGAACATATTTGGATGGGGTTTAGACTGTCATTAGTTACTACCTTCCTAAGAAAGTAAAATACTAGTCTGTGGATGCTGAAGCTAGACAAATATAAAATAAGAATTACACGTTAGGTAAAGCTACTTCAGAATCTGAAAAGAAGTCTGAATTTACTAACTTACACTATCAGACACCAAACAACTACCATAAACAAATCCCTACTGAGAACATCAGAGAGACTCAGTAATGACTATGTGAAGAGTAAAGTACTTCTGCAGTTTTGCAAGGTTTCTCTCCTCCCTCCTCCTGCACAGGGCCAACAGGTAGGTATCACGCCATATGGGGCTCTGCTATTGGTCAAGACACTTTTTGTAACAATAAGGTTATGGGCCCTGAGCCGTGAGGCTTGCCTGCCCAGAAACACTGAATCCACTCCAATAGGGACAATGCCTGGGGTGTGGGTGGAGATTGGTCGTACAACAGTGCCTCAAAAAAATGTCAACTCTACAGACTAAATTTTTTTTGAGTAGTAAAATCCCAGCAAACCCAACCCAAAACACCAAAACCCCAAAATTAAGGCACGTATAAAGGCAAGTGACAACCAAACCAATCTCTTGATCACTTGAGTTGTGAAGTCTCCTGTAGAAAAAGAATCACATCTTACTGTTACAAGTTTTACAGGAGAGAATTAAGACAAATGCTTTTATTATACATAATAAAATGTACGCATTGTCTACAAATACCCTAAAGAACACATGTACTAGACTCTAAAAAGTACTGCACAAAAAGTTTAGTTCCAAAACCCCTGCCAGTTTGTTGTGGTTTGGGCCTGATCGGCAACCAACCCCCGCTTCTAATCCCCTCCCTTCCCCCTCCCCACCTGGGAATGGGGAGGGGATCAGAGGGGTGAAGGGAGACTCCCAGGCTGAGATAGGAACAGTTTAATAATGGCAATAAAACAAGAACAATAACGATGATGGGGGGAAAACAAAAAGAAATATATAAACAGGCAATGTACAGCGTAATTGCTCCCCACCCGCTGACCAATCCCCAGCCCGTTCCCGGGCAGCGACCCCGAGATACCAAGGTCCCACAATCGCAATCACGGAAGCGAGAGAGAACCTTCCCCACCACCCCTCCTTTATATAGTGAGCATGATGTTCCATGATATGGAATATTTCACTGGCCAGTTAGGGTCAGGTGCTGTGGCCGTGCTCCCTCCCTGCTCCCTGTGCCCTTGCGCACGGGCAGGACATGGGGACTCGGAGAGTCCTTGAAGTCTCGGCAGCAGCTGAAAACACCAGTGTGCTATCAGCATTTTTCCCATACCAAACCCAAAGCTAAATCCTAAACACAGCACTCATCTAGTCCCTGAAAAGGAATATTAACTCTATTTCAGCCCAAACCAAGACACAGTTATATACCAATTCAGCGGGTGCAGTCAACAGGACTTGTTCTATCAGGCTTTCAGCAGGAGACACCAGAGAATCTCTTAATCTTTTCCAACTACCCAAAATTGCCAGCAGCCTACACCAAAAATCATGCTTCTTCTGAATGATCCTTTAATTATCTGAGAGGCAAGGAGCAAGATGCATCTGAAGACTGATATGGGAAACAAATAAAAGATCTGTGTAACCATTACTGCTGCACTGAGGTTTTCCATCTCACAGATCTATTTCTAGCAGCCAGAAGTGGCTGGCCTGGCTCCCGTGTTTGAGAAACTTGATATTTATCAGCTAAACACATACCATTTGCATGCTGTTAATTAATCGGTGTTTTCTTTTCCATGTTGGAAACCCAGAATTGTGTTAGGCTTCTAATGTATCACAAGACTGGGGAACTTATTTATGCCCAGGGGACTCATCAGGGGTCTGTGCAAAGGATCACTAATGTGCACAGGATCTCCTTCTGAAGATGTTTGATGGTGTGTACTCACTGATGAAGGAAATTATAATAAGAAAATGGAAGGCTAAGGTAGCTAGATGCCATTTTTGAACACCGGATGGTATCAGTGCCTACTTTATATGATAGTTGGCAAATTATATTATTTAATGTTCTGCTTCACAACGAATAACTGCTATTCATAAAGTACCTATCTGTGGCCTGATTTGCAAAGTTGTTTGGCACTTGTAGCTAAATAAGAGGAAGCTAGACAAAGAACAAATAAAGTGTTGTAGAACGCTAAGTAGCTTAAAAAAACATACCTTACACATGTCAACTTGGGCATTCAAAATATAGGCTGGCACTTTTCTCTGTGGCTTATTCCTCTCTTAATAATGTCATCTCACCTCACAGGGGCTTTGTGAAAATTAATTAATTACGGTTTGTGAGGCATTCAGATGCTAATGATAGCTACAATGGAAAGAAAGCCTATGGAGAAATTAATAGTTTTGAATTCAATGTAATGATTGAATGCGAACACCACATGTGGGTCACATATTGGCCAATAAGAATAACAGAAAACATGAATAGCTGCTCATTCACTGATCTCTGTAAGTATGTACTCTGAATGAGAGAGGAGTCCTGTGGTAAAAAACATAATATATGTGTAGATAAATAAAAATAGTACTCTAATACAAAAACCCGAAATGCTGAGATAATATCTAACAAGCAAACAGAATTGCCTCATTTCTCAGCTTTTAAACACCAGATTTTGTAAACACTTAAATTCTCAAAATAAAAGAACAAATATAAAAAAGCAAATATAAAATCACTGAAAGACTATATTTTTTTTTGTTGTTTCACAACCTAGACTACTGCCTCTGCAACATAAAAATCCACAGCTGCAGTAAGTTCTGGACTAGCCAGCAGATTTCAGACATTTGCTGAGAGCAGAGAAATGCTGACACTCAGGCACCCAAAGTTCTGCTTGATGTTCTGAGAGGACAGCAGCCCAGCAGTTGCCCTCCCAGGAAAGCCCCTGTTTCCATGTCAGAATCCTACCCTCCTTATTAGCTAGTATATAAATAGATAGATTTTGCTGCTTAGTACAATCTCTTCCAGTGTCTCACACAAACAATTAATTGAGCTTTCCTTCCCGGGACTCTTTTTTTTCTAATAAGGCTCTTGACCCTGAATTTTGGTTAGTATGCAACATGGAAGTTTTCTAACACCAAGGTCCTTATCTGAGCAACTAGCCTTTCCACAAACAGCTAGAGAAGTCTCCCTCCACCACACAGAAGTACTACAACTCTTTAATGAAATGACTAGGGAGCAATAAACCAAAGCCACCTACTTGGCAAAAAGAAAAACAAAAAAACAAAACAAAACCAAACTAAACTCACAAACTCAAAACCAACATAGGTTTTCCTTTAACTCATTCCAAAATAAACTAAGCCAATATAAAACTTCCAAAACCCATTGTTTGTTGGGGGACTTTGGTAGTCACATACTATGGAAAATGCCAGAGGAAACAATACCTATGTAGTGATGTATGCCACTTAGAATTGTTTTGATATTAAATCCTCATCCTCTTTCTATCTTCTCAGTATTTTACATTTAAAGAGCTCCTCAAAGTCCAAATTCCAGCAGTGGGAAAATTCCCTCAGAACACAGGCAGCTCTGCAATTACTCCTTAAGTGGTCCTGCTCCATGTGATTCAAGCTGACATTGGGACTGGGGAGAAAAAGCAAGGAATAAGGCCTTAAACCGCACCATGTGAAGCATGATCCTGTGAAGTGACATAAGGTATCTGCAATTGTCTAACCGACTCTACCTCAGCCTAGAACAGAGCCAGACAGACATCAAAGCTCCCCCATCTCACTGGAAAGATGGTTCTATCTAGCAGCATATTTAGATCTAATTAAATAAAGCTTCCATGTAGCTTACATGAGCAAATATTAGAAAATGTTTTGTAGGTTACTACATGCTTTGTATTTCAAAAAAACTGTCTATGAGGCCAACTTGCGCAATTGGTAATGCCAGTGCAGAGGTGGAGTAACTCCACAGTAGATAATTCCTTACACAGGGACTTTTTTAGCAGCAACCAGAAGCAGAATTTGGCCTTATTTGATGCACTGACAAACATTATTAAAAAATAACACAATATTTTCAAAATGGGTATGTTTGGTTGCAGCCAATACACAGACATGCTGAAGTAAACACTTCAGTCTGGACTTCTTTGATATGACTTAATATGGCTATTGTCCTGATATTACCTCTCTTATGACTACAGTAAAACTATATTTAAAAAAAAACTCTAAACCAAGTGATTCCTCGTATCCTGCTTTAAGAAAATGCCCTGTCACAAAACTGTTCTAATTTTTTAACACCCTCAATATACCCAGTTTGGTACATGCAGATCAGGGCTCTTATTTACATAAACTCCCTATTCCACTTCTGCAGATGCGTTCCTATAGAGAAGACTTCAGTCTAGAACTGAGTCTTCTTTTTATTGTGTATGATACGGATACAATAATTTGCACATTGCTCTGGCTGAGATTTTTGTGATCTATTTTGATTTCAGTCTCATAAACAATTCCCTCTGAGCTATGTATTCTAAAGGCAGTATAATTTCAAAAGTCCTTCACAGTTTATCATATTTTAATACTGTATATTTGTTCTGCTAGCTTCTTTTGTTTTGATCAAGGTTAACTATCCTAGTAATATTTTCGAAGTTTCCTTTTGTGAAGTATTTGCAAACATTTAATTAAAATAATTAGAAGAGGTTACGATGTGACAATAAGAAATATCAGAAACACAAAAACCTCTCATGAAGAGAGAGCAAAAAAACTGAGAGTGCATATTTGAGAGATGAGAGAAACAAGTGAGGACTTGATAAAAGTGCACAACATAATGAATTATATAGATTATGTTTATCATAAGTTTCTATTCATCATTTCTAGTAATACAAGAACAAAAGAATGTGCAATGAAATTGAGAGATAATGAAATTTCAATCTGATATCAAAGAAACACATTTCTAGCGAAAACAAAACAAAACAAAACAAACAAGCCATGCAATTGTTATATGAAATACAGGATTACAGGACAGAATGAAGCCTTCCACATTGTTCCAGGCCACTGTTATAGACAATATATAAGGTATATCATATACAAAAGAACACCTAGACTGGGTCAGACCAAAGATTCACCTAGACTATCTAGTCTGTGATACTAGCCAATAATAAATAGCAGTGGAATAGCATAAAATTAGAATGATTACACACTGATATTCACTCCTATATCAGGCCAAAATTGCATTAAACTGGCATAGGATATTCCTGATCCACAGCTTGTATTCACATCTTTAGTGATTCCTGATGGACTATTTTTCTATGGATTTGCCTATCACATTTTGAATCAATACACACTTTCAGGCTTCAAAAACATCTTCTGTCAATAAATTCCAAGGCTTCGTTCTGTGCTGCCTGCTGACTTCATTAAGGACGTCTCCCTATTCTTGATTTACAAAAACCAAGTGTTTCCTTTTCTCCTTCTCATCCACGATTTACATTTTTACACCACACCACATTCAGCTCTTCTGAACTGTGGGACCCCTACTCTAACTACTCTCACACCAGATGGAAACTGTTCTGTTATTCTGGGCATCCACATTCTTCCTCTCTGTACTTCTTCTCATTCTGCTCTGCCCCTTCTGAGATGAGAGAATCAGACTGTTTGAAATACTTAAGAGACATGCTTATCACGCACAACAATAATGTGATTCCCAGCATTGTTCTCTCTTTCCAAAACCACCAAGCACTCTGCTGATGTTTTCCTCATGTTAGTTTTAACTATTCCAAATTATTTTAGAGCCTACCAATACATATACACATTCTGGGCTGTATTTTCCATGGAGGTTCCTTTGTGTTTATGGATGTTTCATTTAATCCACAATTTTATCAACAGTCATTCAGCACCATGAGTTCCCACTCATGACAGTGTAGCTTGTAGTACTTATCTCTGGTAGATTCTGTTAGTATTCCTCTTCACTGGGAAAACTGATCACTTAATTCTAGTCCTTTGTTTCTTATCTTTTTATCAGTTATCAATTCAAAAGACCTTCTATTTTGCATCATGGCAAACTGGCTAATAGGCCTGTAATTTTTCAGTTCCTTCTCAAATATAAATATCATATTTGCTACTCTCCAAACATATAGTACTACCTAGTAATTTTGTGGATTTGTTTAAAGTATTGATCAGGCCTCCAACTTCATGTGTCACTTCTTTTGAGTTCTGTGATGAAGCACATCTGGTCTTGAATAACTAAGTTCTTTGAATTTCACTTTGGCAAAGATTTGGACCTCAAATTTATCACTATATTAGTTATTTCCACCTGGGTTTTTTGTCTTCATATTCAGTAACATTGTATTGATGACAAATGCATCAAACTCCTCCTCTTTTCATGTTGATCTGTGCTACAAATTCCAAATAGGTTTTGCGAGTTCAACCTAGAAAAATCCACAACTCCTCTACTCTTGAGTCACAACTGACTTTATTAAATAGCTGTTTACCCAAGTTTGCATTTTTAAATCAGTGATTTAGGAGCTAAATTACTTTTATCTCCCCATTTAATCTGAACTGAATGAATGAGATTATTTTCCATAATCAGCTCTTCTCTGATAGACTTACAGTAAACAAGTCTCAAACGGCATCAGCTCTTGCTGACCCAGTGACAGTGTGATGAAGTCTGTGAGCTATCACATTCAGACAGAGAGAACAAATGCTAGGGAATCTGCTAAAAGGGGAGGCAAGATATAGAATAACTGCAAAACTCTCAGCAGCATTGAGCTCTCCAATCACATCCATACTCACAAATGACATGGGAAGTCATTACATAGTAGATCAGTGCTACCTGAATGGAACTTCTTTTACCATTTTCCCCTGAATGTATTTGGCTAAAACAGATTTTCAGAAGTACCAACTCCATCTCCCTATTTCCGTAAAACGTAGAATTTTCAGGAGGAGAATTTGCATCATCGCACATCAAAAAGGCAAGAAAATATATTTAAGGCTCTTGTAAAACATATTATTCTACATTAGCTCATCTTCATCACTGCAATTCATCTTTTAGATTGGTCCTTTAAATAATAACATTGTCTACCTTATTACTGTTATAACATACTCCTGTTTATTCTTCTAAGATAGTATATCCATTTCTGTATATATTTAGATGAACTTGTGTGATCTTTCAGTGTTTAAAATCAGTCATGAAGACTGTACAAGCCTCTGCCAGTCACTTTCCTCATTTCACTGTCTGAAGCTCTTCCTTATTTGTAACCTCAATTCTAAAGGAGGTTATTCCAGACAACCAAGTGGGCTCTGCCCATGCTTCCAACACTTCCTTACCTCATCATACTTCATTCTCCTCTTCTGTGGACTGAAATAAATCCACTGAAAAGTAAATGAGCCCAGCACCTTGTCTTCTCATCTTCATTTAAGCCGTTTTATCTACTCTATCAAGAACATAATAGTTGCTGCTTGGATGTGATGTCTAGGAGTCTTCCATTCCTACCAAGACCTTATGTAAAACAATCTGTGGATCCAAACAAGTCTGTCAATTTAGTGTAACATGGAGTCTTGACCAGGTCCTGTCAGGCACTGCTAGAGCCTTGACCCTTTCTGGTGTGCAGCTCATTGCCGCAATATACAATAAAGTGCTTTCACAGTGGTGCTCTCTGGTATCATAGGAAGGATTAAGCAGTTATGGGAAAAAGGGAAAATGATCCTTCAGCTTTCAGTTGGCATGATACTGATAGGTAAAAAGATGAGTAAAGCTGAAATGTTTCAACTTGATAGTGACACTCTTAGAAAACTGTTAAGTTTGAATTCATAAAAACAATCAACTCACATAATAGCAAAATCTTTGCTTATAGGGTATCATAAAGAAAGGCATCAGTTACATTTAAAAGGCCTTAGAATAGTGTCACTGGTTCACTATGTTTGCAGGTCAGATGGACTGCTGCCACTGTCATCTCTTTGCTGCTATGCCTATAAAAACCTCAGTAAAACAGGTCTCCTTGTGCAAAGTAGGAAAAAACAGAACTACTTAGCTTCTTCTGTTACAAAGGATTCAGTGCTTGGGTCCTTCTTATATAAAAAGATGAAAGAAAGCAGGTGATACTCAAGACTTCGGAGCTCATATTTCAGCTATAATTTAGAAATGCTTCATCAAGCTTTTTCTTTTTTTTTTTTTTTTTCTTTTTTTCACAAATGTCAATTATCTTCCCAAGTACTAATGCAGTCTCCCGAATTAGATGAAACTGCTTTCTGTCTCATACTAGAAGTAAATGCGGTGATGAATATAGGACTGTTAAAGTACATAAAAACCAAACTGGCCCATCCAGCAAAAGCATCTAAATATCCCAGGAAAAGTGAAAAATGAATGTCACAGAAAACGAAAACAAAACCAAGACTCAAATCCATAAAAAGCCCCATGAACAAGAAAAGTATGTCACTCACTAGAGTCAGATATTTAAGTAGACAGTTCATGTCCCAACATAAGTATATTACTGACCTCTTGTTTATTCCTCTCTCTCTGAATGCCTGTGATCATAAACCAAGTCTGTGCATAAGTAACACTGTGATAGACTTACATGTTTTGTTACATATGTATAACAAGTATCTGTATCTTCTTATAACCACAATGGTCTTATATACTACACGTAAGCTTTTTTAAGTCCTGCTAAACTCTCATGTCATTATTAGACTGAAACAGAAGAAGGCTCTGAAGATGCACATGGCTTGTGTTTCACCTTTACATTTTACCAGGAAAAATTAAATTGATTTGAAAGCAAACATGGGGAAAAAAACAGCAAAAGAGCTACGACAGTTACTTAAAGATCAATTATTTTGCATACTTTCAGCACGTCAGCTTTTGGTTCTCTCTGACCCAGTGGTCGCTCTGGGTCAGACTAAGGTCCAGCCAGACCAGCAGCTTGCTTCCAGTGTTGGGAAAAAAAAAAAAAAAAAAATCCCAAGAGAAGAATGCACAATAAAAGCAGGCATTTCCCAAAACATACCAGCACCCTCCAACAAACTGCAGCTCAGCAAGCTCCTTAGACAGCCATGCTGTCTTATCATGATGCCTTTTATAGACTCTTTTTACTTACAAAATGCCCTTTTTTGGGAGAAGGTGACCAAAATGCAGCACATGTGGAACAATTACTAGGTGTGGGAAAAACCAAAAACAAACAAAAACCCAAAACCCCCCAAACAAACAAAAAAATCCCATTTTTTATTATTTATTTTGTTAATCAAATAATTGGTGTCTAATTCAATTTGTTCAGACTGACTCTCCCGATCAGATTTAACTTTCATGTCACAGGGCTACAAAAGTCTTGATTTATTACTACAATACGCTGCAACAGCCATGGCTAAAGATAAGACAATAAATCTGAGTTGAAAACACAGCAGAACTTGGGAATATGTCAAAAGGAATACAAATAATGGTTAAAAAAATTCCACAAGTACTCTGAGAGGATTTGAGTGCTTTTTTTTCCCCTGCTTCAGTACTATCAAGAGATTAGTTATGTGACTTACATCTTGTCAAACCTAAACCCTTTAAATAGACTTTTGAAATCAAAATATTTGACAATGGACTCCATCAAAATATGAGAGAACATTCTACTTACCTTATATCCATCAAAAAGTAATCTAATAGAGCAATATGAGAAACTCACTTCAATAATATTTTAATTGATACATCTCTCTGGTGCCAACAAAATGCAAAACTCAGCTTGAAGACTTTTTTAATTGTACTTTAGCCACCAACTTTTTTTTCCCCTCTAATTTCCTTGATGCTCATCATGTTAATGTCACAGAGAATGATCTCCTGGATAAAATGACCCAGGAAGAACTAGGAGAAGGTAGAACTAGTAGAAACTAGTAGAAAAAGACCTAGTAAAAAGCCCTCATTTTTACTATAATTAGTCTAGATTAAATGTTTACAGTACAAGAAGGGTAACAAAGCTTTGAAGAATATAAATGTAGCACACGATCCCATCTCTTATTTCTTTATTATTTCTATCCCAGATACACTGGATTTACACAAATAACTGTGTTACTTTGAAGAAGAATCTTCAGGCAGATGGAAAAAGTCAAATGATGAAATTCTGAACTAAAGAGGACTTGATCTTTTTTTATGACATGATCAATTTTTTGTTGAGTATATTGATGTTCTAGAAATTAGACAATTAGATCATGGCTTCATGCTAAACTTTATTCAGAGTAACTGTGAACTACTGTGAAAGTTGCATCCTGTTCTGCCCTTCTCTACCTGCACTTCCTCCTTGCATTAAATGAAACAAGGCAGCCACAGGATGAAACCATTGAGCCAGCTAATGCAATATAAAATTATTTAAATTTCAAAGGTGGAGGGAAAAGAAATGAGATCAACCGATTCACTCAACAGTATATTGATGTTCTAGAAATTAGACCATATAATTGAAAAAAGGAGACTAGATTATTTCCAAAGTTGTAACTTTTTATATTAAAATTGAGATACCTGAACTCTAGTACTGCTTTCATTCTACCATACATCTTTAGAGGATACTGGGTTTCATAATACTTTCCTAGCAATGAAGGAGGTAGCCAACTTTGCTTTTATTCTCTTTGCTAAGAGAATTTTTCTAGGACATTATTCAGTATATCAACCAAACTGTGATAATATTCTGTTGCATTTGCTTAAAAAAATTGACATTTATTCCCATAGGAGAAGGAAAATAATATAGTAAACCAGGCAGATGTTCTGACTTCCTGGGTGTCATATTGATGATATTGAAAGAGTAGATTCTTCACATTTTTTATGGTCTGCCACAATCAAACATTTTAGTTATATCTTTTGCTACTATTTCATTAATGTTTTCACAGTGAAAACATCTAATCATCCTTTCCAAACTGCTTATCTTCACAAAATTACAAGAGAGAAGAAAAATAGCTTTGCAATAAGAATCACGATATTTGGATGATTTTTTTTCCAGTGTTATCATATCTGAAGAGCCTCACTGCAAGGTCTGCAAATAATATATTTCCACAAGATGATTTGTATTGGTAAATCTAGAAACAGCTGAGATATCAACATATCAAAATCAATGTAATTTAAATGAGTGAATCTGTATGAGATTATAGAGGGTCCTAAAATATTCTACAAAAATACTGTAACTCTTCCATGTTCTGAATTCTTGGAAAACACCTTCTGAGAGGATTTTTACCTCCTGTCACAAATGAGACAAAAATTGTTATGCTTTTGCACTGAATATGGTTAATTTGTATTACTCTGGACTCTGAAGACTCCTGTGAAAAATAAAAATGTTTTGCCATGTTCAAAAGCAGTCTTCACAGAACCAAGCAGATCAGATCTCAATTTGAAGACTACATATAGTAAGAATCCCAAAATCAGGGGTTTGGCCACCTGCATTCCAGGGTAGCAAACGGTGATTAAATCTGGCAGACAATCTTGGAGAGGACCAGACACTATTGAACACACGGTGACACCACCACTGCCTTTACACTCAGAATGACTGGAAATCTCCCTTTCTGGACCACTCTGTCCAGGAAATTTTTACAGTCTACAAAAGACTGCAAGCAGGATATACTAAAAGCACAAATCAATTATTTATTGGCTAATATATACAATAAATGACAAGGACTTACAAGCTACCATTATATGAATTAATTTGCTTACCATCCTCTTTGAGACACCTTTTAAACCTTTGCTAGCCAAGCAAACACCAAGTCTGGCAGGAAACTTTCAGTGATCCTTGAATCCTTGATGCTACTGAATCATTGTCTCTTCCTTTTGAATCTTTCAGCTGGTTCAGCTGTTTTACCTGTCTCCAATTTTACCTTTCATACCTCATGACTCTACAGACTTCCTCAAAGCTCCTTCTTACAACCTAGTTTTCACAGAAGTCTGAGCCAATGTGACAGAGCTGTGCTGTATCAAAACATGCCTTCAGTCACAGAAAGACGAACCCCTGGCAGAAGAGTTACAAGAATATGCTGCAGAAGTATCTCTTAGTCAACAGCATTGCTAAAGAAGAGAATTAGTAGATTCCTAAGACTGCTACACTCCCCTCTAACTAGTCCAGTAAGTTACCAGCTAAGAATCACCCTTTTTTTGTATAATGATTTATAACAGGCACATCTTGATAAATAAACTTTGTTTTTCCTAATAAGCCACTGGCTACTATTATTACTCTTGCAAATAATATATGTTTTTATTTTCTTGAAAGAACGACATTTTTATCAAAAATGACATCCAAAAATATATATAAACCTCTGTGTGTTGATGACAACCATATTTATTTCCTTCATGTCACAGTTTATAACTATTTTAAAGCAGTTTCTGAAATACAGATTTTTCTCTTTACTAGACAAGCCATCCTTCCCCAGAGATGCTTACTTTTCTTCCTTCTACATTTTGCTTTACTCCTTATCTGGCATATGATTTAATTTCTCTGTCACAATATATTTGTAATTGATATACATCTACAGAGCAAGTCACATGGGTTTCACATTGTCTTTTTTTTTTTCTTATATTTTGATTTCAAAAACTTTATTTCATCTAGTTTAAATACGATGCTTCTTTGTAAAGGCTCCCTTTCATGAGTAATTATTATAGAGATTACAGAAGTACCATCATTGTGCACTTCCACTAAGCCATTTGAATATACTTTCATTTATTTTAAAGGTAGAATCATTGTTTCTGGCAATTAAATTAAGGTCATGCAATGTATATGCAGAGCTATATAGAACCATCTATAGATTTTCCAGCATAACAATAATTAGCTAATGTTTTTACAGCACTTTGAAGTTGTAAATTGCTGTGTAAGTGCTCAGTATTCTTATCATGGCCTCAACAGGCTTCAGGGCAATTAATACTATAAAACTGCTGGTCATCCAAATATGATTACTTGCTGTGAGCAGGTGGTTTAGATACAATGCACAGGTAATGACTGACCTTTACAATACAATGGTACAGTCACCACCAGAGAGCAGAGTACATTAGCCAAACACAGCTGGCTTTACTGAGGGATGTAAAAGTATTCATGGTTTCTACATCACCTCTTGTCATTTGAGTTATAAGGGCTTTCCTCCTGGTAATAACTGTAATGCAAATCTCCTTCTTAAATGCTGTGTACACTAATAACCTTTACTGTTATAAAAGTTGCAATATGAATACCACATAGGAGATTTACTAAACTGATAGCTCATAAAGCTGTATTGACTAATAACTTGTGTCTCTCTCGCACACATTTACATGCATTATTACTTTGTTTCTTTATAGTGATGTTAGAGGTAAAGAAAACAAAAGAAATGAGAGTTTGCAAAATTACTCAACACAGGAGTAGGCTATTTGATTGAGATTTAAAAGTATGTATTTAGAAGTAGTGATTAGTTTGGTCCTCCATGTAATCAGATGGCAATAACCAAAACTTGTGGTTGAATTATACAAATATCAGTATCTTACAGTCTGTCAAGTAGAATTGTTGAATGACCTATGTAAAATACACCATGCTTATGCATCATATACCTATAAATGCATGTCATCCATGACATGAAATGTGTTGCAACTCTTCAATATTTTTACATGTATTTAAAAAGGAAAAAAACCTGAAGGAAAGTCAAGAAACACTGCTGCACAAGATTTTTGGTTTCACTACACACAGACACCTGTGTTCAACCATATCCACAGCAAAGAAGGATGCCATTTATCTTTTATAATAATATGGAGTTCTCTGTCAGAGTAGGGTCACTGAAATGAGTAATAATCCCACCACTGTCTAAGGTACAACCAGCAGGGTCCAGGTCAACAGGCAAGCAGACAATAATTTGCCCAACAACACTGAATTTCATCTGCCTGCAGCCTCTATCTACTGATTATACAATCAATACACCTCAGATGAGAAGAGCTAACAACTGACCGGGGCAGATCAATGCTAGCAAATAAGCGCTTCATGACAAAAAGTTTGATAATTACCATTCTGAAGCCGTGTAAATGTTGTTTCTATTGTAACGACATTCATGATGATACTGCTATGATTGCACTGTTATTATAGGTTTAATGTTAGGCAATCAAGCTGCAGTGGTCTAGATATCAACAAACAGCATCAAAAGAAAACATCAAATTGTCCCTATTCTTCTGACATTGTAGCTGCAACATTTTTCTATGTTAGTGGCCACAAATGAACAATAATAAGTTACAATTTAGTGAAAAATACTATTTTCACATCTTACAAAAGTCATACAATATAGATTGATACAAGTATGATTATTTCTAGACCCAGAAGTAGAAGGCACACCCACTTAAACCAGAGGATTATAATGAATTCAGCATTGTGTTCTTTGTTTCACATGCATCAGTTCAGAGATTTTAATCTGCACTTCAACTAGTCATAACCCAAAAGTATCCACAGCTTTGCTTGATTTATTTATTATCACTTTTGATACTGCACCTTTTTTTTTTTTTTTTTCTTCTTCATTCCTGAAGTGCTGGTTCATTCTCAATACATAAAATTTTAAGAGAACTAGTCCTGACTAACTGTCCGTAGCTATACTGACTCCAATTAGCCTCTCAGACCCTCAGAACAGAGAAACGCTACTGGGACATGCAACTGAAAAGTGAAGAAAATTGGGATTTCATAAAATGAGAGCATGTAGAGCTGTGGCAGCCTCACCTCTGAAGCTACATAAGATAAATACGACATTTAATATTTTATGTTTAAGCCTGCAAGAAGTCATCTCAGTAGCAAAACATGTTCTCCCAATGGCCACATTAAAGGTAGAAGCACAATTAGCTGCATAGCTCTTTGAATACATTTCAGTCAGAGCAAATCATAACTACGATATCTATAAAAATATCTCTGATGTTGGCATTTCATGAATTAAAGTTTTAATCAGGTCTTTCACAGACAAAACACAGATGCCTCCAAAAGTCTGCAAGCTACCTGTCTAAAACTTTTAAATCAGTGATTGGCCAGATTTGCTGTAGCCTAAGGGAAATCACCTGTCTATCCAAGAAGCTAGAGATATCAAACAATAAGAATAAACCCAAACCTTTCACAGACAGCAATACATGTGTGATTTGAACTAGCTTGAACTAAGATTTCCCTTTCAGCATTTCCTCCTCAGAACATCTTCTACCTCACAAGAGATTCAAAGAATTTGATGTATATTAGAATCCCTTCCCTCTCAGATGGGCTCATTTTTATTCAGGGACAATTTTGCTGACTGACAGGTAAGCATTTGGTGCTGAAATTGGACCTGTACAAGAGCTTTGCATTTCATTTGCTCCATTACACCAGTGCATGGATTACTGGGCTTTTAGTTTGGCATCTTTCCATTATTTTCAGATATCTGACATGAACAAAATGACTCATCTGACATTCTGTGTAACAAATTTGTTCCAAAAAGAATAGAACATTATTATACTATTTTTTACATCTGGGTACCACAACGTTCCACAGTAATCTGGCCAGAATTTCTAAGTGTATAAATAGTAGCTGATATTGTTAAAAAAAAAAAAAAAAAAAAAAAAAAAAAAAGAGGCAGCAGTGACAGCAGAGAAATACCATACTGAAGAAATAAGATTTAGTTTTAACACTACAGCCTTCATTGCCCTTCAGTTTCTGAATCACTTCAGACATTATAACAAATTTAATTTTATTTCTGTTAGGAAAAAGGAAAAAAAGAAGTATAAAAATTTCCATAAGCCTTTTAAATTATCTGATATAACACAGCTGTTGACAAACAAGGGTTGCCAAAATCTGGCACCAAAGAGTTAATAGTCCTCATGATCCTTTTGGTTAGTTGATTAATACTGTTATTCCTTCTGTTTGACTTCAACCTCAGATCTGCTTTTATCCATCACTTTCTCAATTTGATTTTCAGAATGAAAAATTTTGTTTCGCCTACCACTCACGTAAACATGGACGAGAACTTTTCTCCATATCTCTTCTGTCATAGAAGGATACCCAAATACCATATTTAGCTGACTTTCTCAATAAGTTTTTCAAACTTTTTCTGGTAGCTGTTGCCATCATAGCACCTTACTTTCAGCTGGAAGAGCAGGTAGAAAAGTCTTTCCTGAGCACCGTGATTTACCCAATGCCTCTACAGCACCACCATGTCAGAAACGAAAACTCAGCTTCTGGGTGAGGTGTGCAGTAGTCCCTCATCTTCAGTTTGGGATACAAGGTCTGCTCTCTAACCATGCCAATTAACAGTACAATACTTTGCAGTCAAATCTTTCTGCTAACACAAGATGGAGAGAGGCTGAGAAGGGGTCAGGACTCTCATCTGCTAATACGAATTCCAAGTGAAACAACTGTGATATAATTTGTGGTTGAGCTTAATAGTCTCACAACTAGATGAGATGATGTAATATATACCTAAATTTCTTTTCAAAGTTGATAATACTTCATGAACCCAGGTAAACAACTTGAACTGCACTAATAGAAATTATTTTTAAAACTAAAAGTGAAAATGTACCAGTTGACTTCATGAGGTGTCAATCTTCATGTCTGTCAACATTATGAATACCTTTTTCTTCACGCAGAACCACCTGGGTGGACTACCATATGAATCCGTTCAGGGATGAGAAAGCAAGAGAGTAAAGGGTGAAAACAGACAAGAAAAGGATATTTTACATTCTTTCCTTTAACAAGACAATTCTCTGAATGAATTGTATTACTGTCTCTAGAGATGACATATTCCTTTTTGTAATTATTCTCACAATTTAGGTGAAAGCTGATTTTTACAGATACATTGGACTGTTTCACTTTCTTCCCTTACAACACCAGTCCATTGTGTTTGAAACAAATTCCATGATATGTGCAGAATAGTTTAAAATTCAGGTGCAGTTTTCCAGAATTTCCATTGCTTACTTGTGAAACAATTAAAAATTCTCAAATACCTTAAACTTAAATTGCCAACTTACTAAATTTGTTTAAGATTGAGCCTTAATTTTTATGTGGCAATGTCTTTATTTGGATTTTCTGAAAAATTGCAGAAATTCTGAAGTATTGTAAACCTCCCAAATGATGTTGTTTCAAAACCACTTAATTTTAAAAACTTTACTTCAAAAAAATAATTTCTATAGTCAGACTGACCAATGACTTACCATATAGGAATAGAAAACAACAGAAATAGTAAGGAAAGGAGTGAGTGCTTAATCCTTGGAGCAAATGCAATCGCATAGTTCATCCAGTTGCAATTTTAGGTCTGTAATACAACCTGGCTTTAGGGGTTACACTGTGACTTACAGTATACGAATGCTAGAAACTCTACTACATGGTCCCCAGTCAGAAGTCTCAATCATTATGTAGGAAGCGTTTAAACATCAGCAGCTGGTTAGGTCACCAGGAATGAAAAAAAGGGGATTCCTTAAGGCAGTTGAAGAGTCTATAAAACAGCAGAAGTGAATTCTCGGCCATGGATGTTTCCCCCTAAATCCTGACCTAGATTTGCAAGGGCTAAGGCTTTCACATGACCTGTGGGGAATGACTGATTTGGTAATGTCTTTTCCACATAAGTCAGGGTGGAGATTATGATATACAAACACATTTTTTAAAAAATCACAGCAAAGTCCAACAGATCTGTGCACATTTGCTCACTGGGAAGAGGACACTGATGGATCTTAAACTGGTGCAAGGTAGAGTTAGACAGAAATCAGGAAAGCATTTCTAATTATGAAGATAAGGAAAGACTGGAGTATGTTAGCTGGAAAATCTGTTAAAGTAGAACTTTAAGAACAGTCTGAAAAATACCTGTCAGAAATAATTTACACAGTTAAATCCCCTTTGGTTCATCCTGACATGATCTCTTCAAATCTCTTTCAGCACTGTTTTCTATGATCTGTGATTTTTTGGTCATTGCTCACGATGTAAATCAAGTCAGTGAATTTCTCCATCACTAAAATAATCAATACAGACCTGCAGAATAAACTTAGAAAGCCAAAGGGCAATAGTCTCAATACCAAGTACATAAAATGAGTGAGCAAAGTCAGAAACAGTTGTGCATGTAAAGATTAAAAGGAAATAGTTTCAGCAGGAGTAGTTAAGATATTAATAGCCTCTGGTTTTCTTGCTAAATGACAATGATCATTAAAACACTTCCATGTGAACTTCCTAATTGTAGTAACAGTCTATGCTTATATCTGATGGGACAAGATTTTGATAATGCCACTCTCCATTTGTAAGATAAATTAATATTACCTTGTAACTCCCCCATTGTTAATAGTGAATGAAAGGAGAATTCAGACAATATTACTGAAGATGACTATGTTAAATTACTTATGCCAAGTTTTTCAAAAGAAGCCCAATGTGATAAATATCAGTATTTCATCAATCTCTGTTAAAAATTCCAGTTTTAGTTACTAGACTTGTGAGTACATTCATTCCCCAGGTTTAAAATTATAATTTCTTAAAGAGCTTGTCACAATGCCCACTACACTACACTACAGAAATTATCTTTTACAATAAAATAGAAGATGGCATAAGACCAAAGGAAGGTAATGTAACAAATACCAGATTGATATGGTATACCAGGTATCAGGTTTAAACAGCAAGTATCAAAGTGGATTGTGATAAAACTGGTGATAATCACAAAACCAGTCCAAATAATTCTAGAATTGGAGTGGTAATTAATAGGAATAGTGTCTTCCCTTACTCCTATGCACAATCAAAATTAACTTCCTTGCTTGTATATTCTCCATTCATACAACAAACAGTACAAGGCATATAATAAAACAAGCCGTCCTGGTTTACTGTAATCATGCACAAATTGAAAGACATCAAATAGTCCAAATAGAAGAAAAGATGAGATGAAAACTGTAAGAATCAAGGGAAATTCAGGAAGTCCATAAATTGACCAGTAGTGAAAGATCTTCTTCTCCAGCCAATGAGACAGCCATTTCTAGCCAGAGCTGTAAAAATGTCCTTTTCCACCCTCATATACAGATGTCAGGAAGTCTTCCTTTTGCAGATGTCCATTTCCATTTAGTTATGACGACCTTCAGACTTAAAATCTATACCACTTTGTTTCCAAGAATCAAATTGTCACCCTTAAAACACCAAGTTACCTTAGAGGCAGGTTATGCTTAGGTTTTCTGGCGTTACCAAACTCATGAGAAAAGGGCTGAAATTACACTCTTACTTACTCCAGCATGAATTTTTTTTTTTTTTTTTTTTTTTTTTTTTAAAATAAGTGAAGCAGAAACATTTTTAAAAAATGAAAGAAAAATCCTTCTGGGAGAGGAAAAAATTAATTACATGTTAAAACTATGATTTTAATAAGCCTAACTATAAGCTACATTTCCATTTGAACACAAGGTATATTTTGATCACTTCTTTGCAGATAAAACCACCTTTCTTTGGGCCTTCTTCTGCCTTAAAAAGCCTTGTTAATGAAGACACCTTCAAAAGTAAATCAAGTGGCAGTTATACATCATTATGCAAATCCACATTTCTACTCATTCAGATTTTATCTCTTAAGTGTCTTTACATATGTAAGAGACTAATGATTTTAAATCTTAAAACTGGTCTTGGGAAAGGACAATATGGTCATTCCAATGCAGTCAAGTAACAAAAGGAAAATGCAACGAAGGCTTTAACCTTTTTTCTGTTCTAAATTCTGGAGTCATGTGGGCCCATGCTAGCTCTAGATTTCTACAGGCTGATAGGCTAATTGCTTCCCCAATAAAGAAGCTCAAAGATGGCCTGAAGGCATCCAAAACCTTCTCATCCCTTCTCACATCTCAGTACCAAACACAAGGTGACCACTGCATTATGTCTTATACGTTTTGTCTGTGTTCATTTTGTGCCTTTGTATGAACAACTGACACTTGAGGAATGTTATGTCAGCGAGACACTTGGCTCAGTCCAGTAGGAGTATTGCAGCAGAAGCTATTTACAGTCATATGTTCTTACTGGCACTGGCTCTTTTATTAGTTTGTTTTGGTTTGATCTTTGATAGCTTTTTCACGGACTCTTTCATATATAGAAACAGATTTTTAAAAAATAAATATTTTGCTTTTTGATAGAAAAAACTCCCTGACTAAATCCCCAAAGGATAAAAACCACAATAATATGTCCTTTAACGAGTGAATAAAATTTCTAATGTGCATTAAAATACCTATGTTTGTTTAAAGAATTTAAATTTAAATGATCTAATTTCATGTGACCTATATTGGGTAAAAGGTTAATTGCTAGGACAATTTCCTTTTTTTTGGATGACATAATACCAAAAAGGTGTTAAAATTTTTACAAGTCAGGTGCAGTGAAATGGAAATAAGAAAACATTCCATTTTAAAATAGTAGTGTTTTACTACCATACAAGTGTGTCCACTTATTTCTTACTAATATTTCCATTATTACATGACATGGATATAAATCCTTTTAATGTATTTTTGGAAAAAAAAAAAAAAAAAGTCATTGAAACTATTCCTATAAAAGGCTTACTTTTATCAAGGAAAAGAGAATGTCATCATGCTTTGTCATAAATTATCAGCCCAGAAGATTTATTAATCTGTAACTTTCCTATAATAAATCTGACCATGATTGTAATTTACTTCTTTATTTGGCACACAAATTTTATTAATTTAACAGGATTATTCATTAATCAAGTATTTATCAGTCAGTGTCTTATAGAACTCTGAGAGACTGGTATAGAGTTCATTTGTTCTGTTTTAACAGGATTATATCAGGTATTTAAGTGGGCCTCATTATACTAGGGAAACAAACATTACTTATAAGGCTGATACAGTTTCGAAATACATTGACTTCTACCAAATACCTGATATGGGAGTAATCCAGTTAAAAAAAATAACCATGAAGCATCTCTGTGGTCTTGATTTTACAGCACAATCCATCAAAATTAATACTTTATAACGGAATAATCCTGAACAAACTAAAATCCCCAGATAAACAGTGACCTATAATAAAAAAGAAAAACTTTTCATTACACATTTTACATTACATTTTACATTACTGAGTGAGGAAAGACAACAAATATCAATTATTTGGTTGGCTGGTATAGTTATTAATTAGAATATTTTATTAATTTATCTTTTTATTAAAATTGAAATCTTTTTTTAAAACCTTTTTGCTTCCTTTCTTTCTACAGTAGTTCCTTCCTAGCAACTTATGAGTTCACAGAATGAAAGCTAACCAGTATTTGCAAATTATGTAGACAATAACTGAAACTTTAACAACCCCTGCTACCTTGATAGTGGTACAGGAAAACTAGAGCAGCCAAATTTCAAACACAAACTATAGAAAAAACAATTACGGTAATTCTAAATTTGAGGTTTATTCTTATCAAACAGTCAAGCCAACTAGGCAGTTACTCAAGACATTTTATATCTCTGAGAAGAAGCAGACCTACCAACAGGAGAAGACATCTTATTTTACTTTAATTTTCATTGTCCTCTACTGTTCTGAAGGAAAGTGGGAAGCCTCAATGATTTGCCTGTGAGCTTGATGTCAGACAAAGCTTCCACTGACTTTTTGTCGTGGTTTGAGTCTGGTCAGCAGCCAACTACCATGCAGCCACTCTCTCTCCCTTCTCTTCCAGCAATAAAAACGGACAGAGAGCCAGGCTGGGGGTTCGAGATAGGACTGGGATGGGGAAAAAATCCCCCTTTATGGGCATGAGCAAAAGGCAGACTCAGGGGAAGAGAAAAAAAAAAGAACATACATTTATTACAGACACTAACAACGCTTAACAGAGTAGGATAGTGAGAAGCATTGCCACATCTTGAGAACACCTTCGCCCCACCCCTCCCTTCTTCCCGGGCTCAGCTCTGCTCCCGATATCTCTACCTCCTCCCCCAGCGATGCAGGGGCAGGGAATGGGGGGTGCAGTCAGTGCTGCCACTTTCTCCCCACAGGATACAGGGGGGTCTCTGCTCCGGCACACCTCCCCCCTCCTTTCTTCCTCCATTCCTCCACTGACCTTGGAGCTCACGCAGCTTCTGCAACTCCTCCTCACAAGTCCCACTGCCCGTCACCACGTCCCTTCTTAAATACGTTATCGCAGAGGCGCAGCTCATTGGCTCAGTTTCCAAACAGAAGTGGAGCTGACTTGGAGCTGGGGGAGCTTCGAGAAGCTTCTCACAGGGGGCCTCCCCGATAGCCCCATCCCCTGCCACCAAAAAAACTCCACCACTCACTCAACCCAGGACCTTTTAGAGTGCAATTTCTCACGTTCAACTTCTCCACAAAAACAGTTTTGTTTCAAACATGTGGTTGGAAAAGATTTCTCAACAACAGCTATAACACAGAACATGAGCCAACGATGTGCCCTTGCAACAAAGATGGCTAATGCTACCCCAGGCTGCGTTAGGAGAAGTGTTGTCAGCAGGTCAAGGGAGGAGATCCTTCTACTCAGCACCAGTGAGGCCACACATGGAGTACTGTGTCCACCTGGAATATTGTTCTGGACTCCCCAGTATGAGAGTACATGAACATACTGGTGAGAGTCCAACAAAAGGCCACTAAGGCCATTAAAGGACTGACGCATTTCTCCTGTAAGGAAAGGCTGAGGTGGGAGAGTTTAGCCTGGAGAAGAAAAAGCTTGGGGGGGGGCGGATCTCATCAATGTATACAAATGTCTGAAGGGAGGGTGCAAAGAAGATGGAACCATGTTCTTTTCAGTGGTGCTCAGTAACAGAACAAGAGACAAAGGGCACAAACTGAAACACAGGTTTATCCTGAACATCAGGAAACACTTTTTTTTTACTGTGAAGGAGACCAAGTGCTGGAACAAGTTGCCAGGGAGGTTGTGGAGTCTCCATTCTTAAAGATGTTCAAAAGTCATCTGGACGTGGTCCTGGGCAATTGGCTCTAGGCGGCCCTGATGGGTGAACAATTGGCTGACAGGTTGGGCTCAAAGAGTTATAGTAAATATGGTCACATCAGGCTGGTGGCCAGTCACCAGTGAGGCTCCCCAGGGCCCAGTTTTAGGGTCAGTGTTCTTTACTGTTTTTATAAATTATCTGGAAGCAGGAATTGAATGTGCATTAAATAAGTTTGCCAACAATACTAAATTAGGAGGAGGTGTGGACTCCCTCAAGGGTAGAGAGACCTTACAAATAGATCTGGATAGACTAGAGAGCTGGGCAGTCACCAACTGTATGGAATTTAACAAGAGCAAGTGCTGGATTCTTCACCTGCAATGGGATAATCCTGATTATATGTACAAACTGGGGGACAAGAGGCTGTAGAGCAGTCCTGTGGGGTTTGGGTGGATGGCAAGTCGCATATAAGTCAACGGTGTGCCCTGACAGCCAAAAGGAACAACAGTGTCCTGGGGTGCATCAAGCACAGTATAGCCAGCCGGTCGAGGGAGTTGAATGTCCCATTCTACGCTGCCCTGGTGCGGCCCCACCTCAAGTACTATGTGCAGTTTTGGGCACCTCAGGATATCAGAATATCAGAGTGTGTCCAGAGGAGGGCAACCAAGATCGTGAAAGGTCTCAAGGGCAAGACTTATGAGGAATGGTTAAGGTCACTTGGTTTGTTCAGCTTGGAGAAGAGAAGGCTGAGGGGCAGTCTGCAACTTCCGCAAGGGGGGCAGCAGAGGGATAGGTGCTGATCTCCTCTCTCTGGTGACCAGCGATAGGACACAAGGAAATGGAATGAAGTGGCATCAGGGGAAGTTCAGATTGGACATTAGAAAAAGGTTCTCCACTGAGAGGGTGGTCAATCACTGGAACAGGCTCCCCAGGGAAGCAGTCATGGCACCAAGCCTGTCAGAGTTGAAGAAGTGTTTGGATGACACTCTTAGTCACATGGTTTAGTTTTTGGTATTCCTGTGAGGATCAGGGAGTTGGACTCAAGGATCCTTATAGGTGCCTTCCAGTCTATGTTGAGCAGGGGACTTGGATCAGATGACTTTCAGAGGTCCCTTCCAACCTCAACCATTCTGCAACTCTGTGATTTCTATCACAATGCCCAGTTAATCTAATCCATACTACTTAAGTATCTAATTGTGTAACGAGGGAAATATTTTAACCTAATCCACACATTTAATTCCCCTCAAGAAGGACCATATCTTCAACACCAAAGTTATTATGTGGCACTTAATATCCTGCTTTGTAGGTACAAGTCATGTTTTCTTTCATTTTTAAATTTTTAATATAAATACATATATGTAAGTTCATACCAAAAACATATACACAGCCTTCAATATAGAAGAATGCATGGTTTCATGGAAAAAGATAAAGTGAGCACCACACCGAGTATTTTTCAGACACATGGAGAAGCAGGATAGAGTGAGACAGCCATCTTATCAAACAAAACATTACTGCCTTCATATACCTTTCTGTTGGATGCAAATACCTGCAGCTAATTACAACCACCATGTGATATTTACAGACAGGGACAGCATAAAAGTCCCAACTCCTCCATCAAACTCAGCTGAAAAGAGATTACTTTATCTGTGTTGGCTTTTGGAAAAGGCTCCGCTCTAGGTGTAAAATAATAAAAAGGCAAAATTAAGGTTGGCTATGATGACAGAATCAAAAAGACAAGAAGACAGATGAGGCAAAAATTTGGAACAGTGGAACACAAATATACTTTTAGTGACATCTATAAGGTCTTAAGAGACCTTTCTACTTCTCTTACTGTACAGCTTAAGCCTAAATGAAAAACAAACAAACCAACCTCACACACACAACAAAAACCCAAAACATTTCCTAATGTACCCCTGTAGGGCAGCAAGTATTACAGAGTCTGAATATGTGAAAACTCCATGCAACTACACATGCAAACCTATTTTATTTGATTAAAATCTAGTAATGGAATTTAGCAAACATAAAGGAAGCAGGAAATAAACAATGTAAATAATGGACTTTTTCAAATTAAAACAGGGTTGAGAGAATTGATACAAGCGGAACAGAAAAGATATATTAAATCTGATTTTCTTATTGTTTGGCTCATTTTAAATAATTTAAAATAGTTACTAAAACTCATTAGTTTTAACAACTTTATACACAATATTTTAATATTACCAAAAACAATTCTGGGAAAGGTACACTGGATTATACCACTCATTAATCTCAAGAACAATCTAATAAGTCCCTCAGAAATCTAATTTTTCAGTGGGATTCACATTTATCAGAGAAAAATAATCATTGAACTTAATGCAAAATTATGTTATACCAAGTATCTTTCTGCCCTTTCTGAAATGAAGATGATCAAAGTCTCTCACACCCACGAAAGTTACAAGAAATGTTCTTTGACACCATGCTCTTTAGAAGAAATACGCATTTGTCAGAGCAACTATTTTCAGTTTGGGATCAATCACATTCAGTCTCTTTTAATACAGACAGCTGCCACCATTCACAAAAGTCAGTATTTTCTAGAAAATGCCATATTGATATATTCATGCACATCTTTATACATATATACACACAGACACTTGCTTGTTGAGAAATGTGTAATTTTTCAGATATCACCAAACGGAATCATGGCATTAAAACAAAAAAAAGTGTTCATGAATATGGCCAAATAAACAGAAGTGTTTGGGGACTTAGTACGCAGAGACTTTAACACGAGGAGTGAGAAATGGAGATTTCAAACCAATTGGCTGATTGATTAGCAAGAATCCTAATTAATCGCTTGCACTGGAACTGAAGCTTAGCCACCCAACAAATTTAAGATTAATGCAATCTATCAGTAAGGAACCCAGAGAGAACAGACCTCGCTCCTAGAGCTGACATGTATGAAACTAACTGAAGGAATCATTATAGAAGTTCTCAACATAACAGTCTGTAGATCTGCCCGTGAGAAGGGGCATGATAATAGTAAATAGTTACATTTGAGGGCTGATTATTATATTTCACAGCCACTATCATCTATGAGTTGCTTCATAAATCTATATACACTAATGTATTTTGATGTCCCATGTTTTCAAAAAAGGCTTCCAAATATACAATGTAAAGCTTCCACATTTCTTCATAAAACTGTAGGTATCATGGATGCTCAGACATTTCAGCTGTTCAGGTATTCAAATTTCATTATTGTGTATCAAAAATGTGATTAACACATGGAAGTTCAGTGTGGCAATCCTGTCACAGAATAAGGAAAATTTTACAGAACAGATGGTATTTTCAGCATTATGCTAGTTCCTTATTTAAATATTGTTTGGCATCTATATCCTATTGAAACTGGCATAGTACCTAGTGAGGGAGGCATGCTGCCATCTCAACATATGGGTACAAATGTTGGTTGGTAAGAGAGGGTAAACAAATCCTATGGGCTTACTGAGGGCAGGATTCCTAAAAGAAATGTTACAATTACTCTTCTTTGATCATTCATATTATGGTGACAGCAACGAGACTATTTTTTTTCAGAAACTGAATAAACAGCCTTTAATAATGATAATGAAATATGGAGGTTTGGATTTACATTAAAATGAATCTTGAACTTAACTAACTGAAAAACATCACAAAAAAATATTAAAGCTGCTAGGAGCTGTACAAGTCTTTTTGCTCTCTTCCTCTTAACAAGTAAGTGTCAAAATTAGCCCTACTCTGATTTAAATTCTACTGTAAATTAAAAGCAACATCAAAAGAAAGGTAGATTAGTACTGACTCCAAAAATTATAATGAAATTTCATCAATTTAAGAAAATCAGGTAAATGAACCAAATTCAATTCTTTACAACGTATAGGGCATATCTTGCAACAGATCCCTATACAGATGCTGTTGTCCTGTATGGACAGGAATAAAATCTGAAGCACAAAATACTAAGGAGCAGTTGCAGCCTATCAAGATAGTTACTAATTCTAGCATGGTGAATTCACAGGCCTGGGGAGAAAATTAATTTGAAGTGCTCTTCACAAAATTTATTCTTCAATGCCTGTTAATTTTTGCATGTAAGAAGACACAGCTTCAAAGGAACAAATCTTAAGCAAAATTATGCTACCATGAATTGTAAAATTCCAAGGGATTAAAATATTTCAGGTTATTTATGGTTTTGTTATACATGACACAATTCTAAGAGTTTACAAAGCCAGTAGCCTGAATGTCAGCTTAGAAATATTTCCTAGCAAAAAGGCAAGAAAGGAATAACATTTAATAATGTTAGAGTTCTTTAAAATTAATTTATTGAAATATTGACAATATAATGCAAGAAATATGGGTGAAACTGAGAATGAAATACTAGGATTATTTATAAAGCTGATGTAAGCTATCTTTTTCTGTATAAGTAATAAAAATAAAAGCAAGCTTCCTATCATTTTAAGCTAAAAAATCCTTATTCACTCATTTTAATGTAATTTATTACATCATATCTAATCCTTTCAGAATAACTTTCTTCCTGAACAATTCAGAACCCTGATGTACTGTCAGGTACATGGAACTGATGAAGTAATATGTTTTTTCTACCTCTAATTTCTCATACTTCTATTGGCAGTTCTATTTCATGTTATAACTGCAGGGTGGCATTCAGGGAGGCATTCTGTACAGCAGTGCACCATCTCAATCCAGAAGGAAAAAGGAAAAAAAAAAAAAAAAAAAAAGACAAAGACAAAGGTTCAACCCATCTTGTCATTCATCCATGTAGCAAGATGTACCGTGAAATACAATTCCAATCATGTATTTGTAACTTTAAAAAAAAAAAAAAAAATCTAATCACGCAATACTCTGAACAAAAGCAAGACACATCTTGAAGTTAATGGGTAGTACTGTATACAATACAGACCTTTCTAGAGGGTTAGATTTCTGGATGTATTTTTTACGAAGTCAGGTATCTGTGGTTTAGCCTCATGTCACAGCCATTCCAGTTACTAGAGAAAGCTTTAAATAAGGATTTAATGTACTACCTACCCATGTAACCTTCCAGGTCATTCAGTCAGCTGTGTGTCAGATGTCAGCTGCTGCACTGGTCAATTACAGGCACTTGAATATTGTGTCTGCCACTTGCTGAAGATGTTGGAATTCTCAGAGACTTCACAATGTCACAAAGTTCACAATTTCAGCATATATCTAATGTTTTCTTTCCATGAAAATTATCACACACAGACACTCTTTACAAAGATTTCTTAAGTGGCATGTGGGTTTTAGGTGCTCTGGGAACGGATGTTACATTACACTAAATTAACAAGGGTAGTATACTTTGATTACTTTTTTGAAGAAAGGTGCTCCAAATAGTGAGATGAAATTGTGAAGCCTTTACAGGTGAAGTAAGGATGAAGGAGGAGCAGTACGTTGTTGAACATGTATATTCAATTTTAATAATTTTTACCACCTTGTTTGCACTACAGGGTTTTAACACTTGACCTCACTTGCCTTTTCCACGACTGCTCCATCTCATCTCTCTATTCCACATCTAAGATCACTGAACATACCAAGCAAAATTATTTACCAAGCAAAATTATTGCCTAGTATTTCCTTCCTCTGACACTTTCCAAACCACAGTCTTCCATCTTGACCACACTGAAGTGATTTGCTCTAGTATCTTTCCTGCCAAAGCTTAAACCCAACACTATTTTCTGAACTTTTTTATCTTGCCAGTCACACTCAACACCAAAGACAATAATCCCTTGAAAATCTTTTTCCCTGTCAGTTTTTGTGAGTTAGTGCTCTACCACTCCTCTTCTTACCACACTAATTACTCTTGTATTTTATCAAGTGTCCTCCTCAGGTTCCTCCTAACTTTTGGAAGAATTTAACAGTAGTCCATCTCAACCCTTCATTTTACTCCTATGTGCTTAGAACCTGGACAACAACATCCATTGACACAAACTTAATTATCATCCCTATGCAGCTAAACCACACACCTATTTGTCTATTTGTCTCCCTTTTTTCCAAGTGGAATTTTGGATTTGTCTTTCTTGGGCAGTCAGTTATAGGTAGAATAACCTCATGTCACAGACATTACAAGTCTATTTTTGGCCAGCCATTCCAGTATCTTGCTATGGCTGCTATCTCATATGGCATAGACAGAGACCTGGGTCTTCCTCTCCAAGTCCATTCAATGTCCCTTTCTCAGGCATGATGAGCAGCACTGCCATCCTCCTGGTCTCGCACTATTATTAATGGGGTATCATCTCTGATTTAACTTCTCAGGACTCAGAGAGTCAAGGAGCACCTACCTCCTACAGAATAAGTTTTTATAACTTCTCTTTCAAGTGAGTTTTTCCCACCTCTCCAACACATTCTGGATTCCTTTCATATAGTGCTTTCCTTCTGTGAAAATTGCCACAAAAGACACTTCATGCCAATATTTCTTGTGAAGGTAGATTTTTTGTTTAGTAGCATAAAGCCACATTAGCAAATGCCACATTATCCTAAATTAACACAAAGTCATAGTATACTACAACTACTTTGTAAGTGAACGAGCTCAAATAAATAATTAGGCTAAAGCACAAGAACTTCACAGTATGTGTTGTTCCTCTAGTATTACATTCATCTTGATGGGAGGGGTTCACAAAGACCCTCTTCAGGGTTTACAACTTACTTGCAATTTCTGTATGCCCTCCATGTGAATTTCATGTGACTAAATGATTTTCTTATTATGTTCTATAAACTTGCATTCTTACTGAAATTGTGTAAACATATGAAAAGAAGGCAAAAACTACAGAATAAGCTCTTTAAGTTATAGGAACTTTAAGAGCAACAATAAAATAGATTATGTCGTGAAGAATGAACTAATCAGAAGGCCTCAGTAAGGTCTATGAAAAGGTAGATATGACCTCACAAAAATAGTGAGGAAAAATATAAAAAATGCAAACCCTAAAACGGCTACCAACTGCAGGGAGTAGATATTATCATACAATTTAAGAATTTCTTTGTTTTCACTTGGCTCTTATTCAGACAGAATGTCCCTGAAATCAATGGGAAAATATTCTCATAAATGCCAGATGAATAATCCATGCTCAATAATTTTGCTTGCAATTCTGTTCATCCTCATTCTAGTGTATCTCATTCTCAAACAGAACTAGTTTTCATCAAATACATAAATATTTGGGGGTTGACAAGATATCTTCCTCCCATCTGCTCAAAATAAACTTGGAACTAAAAAATATCTATGACAACATTGTGATAATAACTAATAACACTCACAGTCTTAAGGGAAAATCTTCCTGTTTTTTCTGTTAACTGGACAAGTAAAATCCTCTCACTAAATATGTACTATTAAAAAATTGGAACCATCTTGTCATAAAGAAGATATTAAAGAATGTTATAATACAAAGCAATGTTTTATTGAATTATTGCAAGGTTGGAAATCAGAGGGCAACTTTTAGGGCTCATTATTCTACCACAAAACTCTTGCAATATTTGCTGGGCAAAACAATTTCTGTGGCTGTATGATGCTGAACTTAAAATATCACAGGAAACCATGCACTGATGGCCAATTATGTTGTCTCTGACAGCAGACTTCATAACTACAAGCATCTTTGGTATGATACAGTAAGTTAAGTCTGTAACTCTAAAGATAATGTGCAAAGTTGAATACATCAATGAATACTCAGATCTCATCACCAAATGAGTGACAAAATGAAAAAAGCTTTCCTGAACTATAAGAGTCTAGTCAATCTAGATAAGGACATGTTTGTGTAAGAACTTAATTCAACCTAACTGAAAGTGTGAAATTAAGGTACATTACTTAAAATACATTTAAGCCCCTCTACAAACATACTTCCTAAGAAGCTGAATGACCTGAATTTACAAACTAAAGCAAACTACAACTAGTCCCTTTCTGAATACAAGTATGTACAATGGAACTCGGTACACTGTAACTAATGCAGTTAAAATTTACATCTTCATTTGACTGACTTGACACAGGGACTATCCATAATGTTCAACACTTCTTTAGAGAGAGTACTACAGAGTGTATTCACGGGACAAAAAAAAAAGTTAATGTTGGGTTGCATTAGCAAGAACTCTTACTGGGAACAGGAATTAATTTTTTTTTTTTTTTTTTGGCCACACAGTGCAAGATTTCTGCCTCTTCTTGCAAGCAGATGCACACTGGATACATATCACAATGATAGCAAAGACATAAGAACATACCTACGAACAATGCTGCACTCACATAGATGCAACACATAAAGAAACTGTTTTAAATTACTAAAGATGCTTGATCACTTAGTAACTACTAGAATTGTCCTGGAGATAAAGTCTGTTAATGGGCTACTAAACTCTTACTTTTAGTAGGAAATGTTTAATGAAAAAAGGAAATTATATGCTCCAGATACTAATACATTAATGTAATTCTAAAAGTGTTTCCTGTGAAATAGAATTAGCAGTAAATCACAGTATTTGGCATGACTAGCAGGAAAATTCAAAATACAATCAAATAGACAATGAGTATGTACAAGGGCACATGCAAAAGTGCACTTCTTAAACCCATCTATAAGCAAAAGAACTCAAACATTAAAAGGGAAAAGGTATAATAGAACAGAAGAAAAGCTAAGGCATAGCAACTCTAAATTTAAGAAGGAAATCTAGTTTTCATGTTCCAAAATCAGACATTTTGCCCAGAGCAGCAAAAGCAAACATCTTTAAATTCTGAAAGTAACACAAACCCTCATTTCAATCAATCATTTGTATTTAGAAATATTTGTCATGAATAAGTACTCTTGATCCACAGCATTATAAAGTCTACTGCAATTGAGACTCCTACCAAGAACCATTAGAACAGTTTATACATTACCAAAGAATGACTACTAAAATTTAGTTCGTGTCGTACAGCTTATGAACATGAATCATCTGCTGCAGTCTGTCTCTAATATAAAAAAAGAGAAAGCGGGATTCCAATATTAATATTGAAGTGGTTTTTACTCCAATGAAACAAGTAAATATCAATTATTAAATTAACAAAGTTGTCCAAGTAGGGAACACCTTAGCACTTGATATAAGGAGACAGTCTCTAGCTTCCCTCTTTTGTTTAAGGGTTCAGAGAAATAACACCAGAATTAAAAGTCTGAGCTGCTACAGTTTTTAGCTTAGGAGAGATACCTCTCTACAGAAACTATAGCATTTGCATCTCCAGAAGATGAGACATGAGTGTGACATATAATACTAACTGGCAGCAGAATTACCCTGTAAACAACATTCAGTAAATTTACGGTGTTCTGTAAAGAACACTCTGGTAAATGTAGTGTATTCATCTAAGAGGGGCTGTTTCCAGTTATCAGATCGTGAAAAGGTAACAGGCAGACAGTACTTTACTCATCTAGAGAAAGTAAAGAATAAATTGCTTCTGTTGACTCAAAGATACTAATAGAAGCAACTTCACACTGATAGACATTTTTTAAAAATTCTTTGTTATGACTAATGCTAAAATGACTAGTGTGTTAATTGGAATTTGCTGAAAATGCTTTTCCCCATCATAAGATGCCTTGGTCAGATTCATCAACACTCAAGTTTTTCTTCAATGTATTGATTTTGAAACTTTTTTCTTTAACTGAATTGCAATCTCTTATCCCTCCACCAGAACCCTGATCCCGATGATAATTACTGCTAGTAGCAAATTTGCATGCAATACTGCATGTAACATTTGGAAACATACCATGCAAAGACAATATTCTACCACAGAGGAACAGATATTCTTCACAAGGGAAATACACAAAATCTATCTGGATAGGTGGGAAAGAAGCTTGTAAATGTGCTTTAACATATCCCAGGACAAAGCTGCTCATAAAAGAACTTCACCTTAAGTTACTGACAAAATCAGTACATATCTTGGAGCTATATTAAAAATAAACTTCATATAACCATTCCGAAAGTCAAAGTCTCATTCTCACTATTACATATGAGGAAATAATGACTATAGAAAGGAAAAAGAACATCAGCTTTGCTCCTTAAAGCATTGCAAAATGGCCTGGGAAGTAGTACTGAAGGAGCAGTCTTCAGAAAAGGATAGGATTGCAATGCAAGCTCTTACACTAGGAAATACCTCAGGATATCACAAGATGGACACAGGGAAACTCAGAGAAAAACATCACAAATTTTCTACCAATTGTTCACAATACTTGTAGATAAAAGTGAAAGACAAAAGGAAAATTTCACATTGAAGCAAGTTTGTTTGTACTTCACACACTGAAGACATTTTGCCAGATCAGAGCACCTACTGACATGAAAATGCAAGTGTTGCAATGCTGCCAAGTTCAGCAAGACCTGTGGTGAACTCCTCTGGTAAAGCAGTCACAGAAAACTAAGCTGCCCAAAGACAGATTCTATTTACTATATCTATATTTTCAACATTTCTAAAATATTAGAAGAGAAGGTCTGGGACAGCTCCTCCTCCTTTTCAAACATGTGGAAATGCCTCATTCCCACACAAAGTTCTCAGACATACAGTCACCACAGTCAAGTGGAAGGGGTCTTGAGACAATGAAATTTTGGAATACCATTTTCTACTTTATTATCACCACACTCACCTCCCATAAAACCTCTACATTCAGACACATTGGGAATAACACAGAAGAGCAAAACCACGGATCTTTTACTTGGTCAGCCTTCTAGTGTACCACATCAACTTCAGAAAAAAATAAATGAGGAAAACATTACAACAGCCCAGGGACACTTCTCCTTAAATTTTGTGATTACATTTTAAGTGCTCTTTGTCACAGATATCATAAACTGATTAAATCATTTCATGGCTGACCCCTACTGACTATGCTAAGCGAAAAGAGAGGGCTATTAATAACTACCCATTTCTGACAGCTGCCCAGAGGCAATGTAGCCCTTTGCAGCAATAAAATGACTCCTCAGCTCACTTACTGAATGCTAAATATTGATTCATATTATGAGCGTTGTCAAACACAGACTGCAGTTCTGAAGATCCGTACTGGCAGGTCATCAGGAATAGCATTAGCAAATGTCAGGTCAGGAATCAAAGGGCTGCTGGACTCTTTAGGGATGAGATTTATCGATTCCATAAAACGTGAAACAGATCAAGTAGTTGTGATGATGGAAACGGTCATGGCAGAATGAGGCTGAGCCTAGCATGATGTCTATCTCAGAAGCAAAGCATCACACAAAAATGTTGACCATTGAAAATAAGTTTTAAAGGTTGGGATGTCCATGACAAGGACAACCCAAGATGCAGGCCTACAAAAGACCTTTTCAGGGCTAGAAGTCAGACTTTGAACATGCATTTGGCCAAAGCCATATATCTAGATCGCACACACAGGAGATCACACTGCTGGTCTTAAGGATCTGTTTAAGTAAATATTGGTATTGTTAAGACTATACAAAAAGCTAATGAATACTATAATCAAAAGTTAAAAACCAATAAACCTTTAAGAGGTCGACGGCAATTAGATGTTCAGAATAAGGTAATATTCTGTGTCTATGATAGTAAGAAACACATCTTCAATTCCAAATAATGCCAAAATGGTTTCACAATTTGCCACCACCAGCAGCATATTCATGAAAATATGTTTCAGGACTACATTTTCATAAGACTGTGATTTCACACAGGCTAACATTTTAAAATTTTCCCTCAGCTAGGAAAAAATCTGGCATCAAGGCATGGAAAGATGACTATGGAATTTTGCAAGGTTGAAGAAAGGAAAGGCTTGAAGTCTCTTGCTTAATCAAATACTGACATTTCATCCCGCTTTCTCCTTTTGCAGCACTTTCTCTTAAGTGAAACACTGGTCCTAGGTAATGATTAAATCACTTTAAAATTTGATAGAATGACTTTTAACAGAAAATCTAACTGAAAGGACAAAGAATGATATAATCCATGTAGCCAGGAATCTTACTAAGGAAACAGCTGTATTCAGGGAATCCCAGTCACTGAATATTCAAAGCAATTAAGCCTATTCTGAAATGGGACATTATGATTTGGATGGAGGAAATACTATACCAAATTCTAATTAAGTAATATCAAATTTTATATTTTGTTAATGTTGCTTGACCATCTTGGTCAAATGGAATATTTTTAAATGAATGAGTAAATATTCAAATATATTTTCAATAATTTGAAACTACTTCACCTCAACTGTACATGATTTTTTTTCTGTATGTTACTTCTTTTGTTGTTGTTGCAAAGTTAGAACAGACAATTTATCAATACCCAGGACACTATTAAAATAATCGCTATAAAGAAGTATCTCCATTTAACTTCTACTTTGGATATTTAAAGGGTAATTAGGATGTCTGTAAAGAGAAAAGTGTTCCTAGCTAGCTAGGGAAGATAATATCCCAATATACTGTATTCTCTGCATTGTATGTTCTCTTTCAGAAAATCAGAAATCAAATCACAAACCTGAATATACCATTTAATGCTTACATAGGACACAAGAACTCAATAAAAGATGATAATTACAAATAATTGACTTGAAAATGAATGGCTTCAACAAAACACAAATTCATATAAAAAAAGATAAACACTGATGATTTAAAATTATAAAGAAACTACGTGGGAACCTAAGATACATCTATTAATGGATAAATAGTTCCAAAAGAAGGCACAGAAATACATAAACCATGTAAGATAAAAAATATCCTCCTTTTGAAATTGCTTAAAATTGAACGACAATGTAAATCCATTTTAAAATTAATTAAACTCATAAAATGTAAGGGTAGAAACAAACTTTAAATAAATTAATCAAAAACTTTTGAGTACAGTTGTAGCTTCTATGATATATGCAGACATTTTGATGCTAAATTCAACTGAAAAGTTTTAACCTGATGTGTTCTGCAATTCTGACTACAATGGATGTATAAGAATTGTATAAAGAAAAAATTAAGAAATATCTAGAATGGATTTCTGATACAAAACTAATTTTAATATTTTCATAAGAAGACTCTAAAGAGAATGTCTTCTCTAAGAGATATATATCTCCTAGTTAGAACGCCCCGCCATGAAGAAAGCTCTTGAGGAAGTCAATTTAGTCTAGTAACACTAACTATTCCAGAAAATATCCAGTGTTTAATTTCATCATTGGCTTCAACTAACCCAAGATGATACCACCACACAAACAGCAGTGCTGGTTCTCTCTCCTTTCCAACAGACTTATCTGCCCATACAATCACATGCTCAGCTAGGGCAGGATGAAAGCTGTTTGCAGTAGTGTTGAGAAAAATCCATTCTTCTGCACGTCGAGTTCCCTGAACATATTCACTTTGGTTTTAAATCAGGGAGGGAGGGAGGGAGGGAGAGACAGAGAGGGAGCATGCTGACAGTACGAGTTCCAGGAACAACACCCTTCCAGGAGAAACCCGTAGAGCAGTTTAGTTGTATTATGAAATAGCTCTCCCAAGGCGCAGTTCTATGATACAGGGTGAGGAGCAGTAGATCACTGCTACTTACAAAGATAGGTCCTCTCCCCTACCAACCCATCCTTCAACTTTTCTCCTTCCCTGCTCCCAGCTGCCATTGCTTTATGCCAGCTCTGGAGCTTATTGTGTTCATCCCACTGCAAACCAACTCAAATCACTACTAGAGAGCAAATCCATACTAAAAAAGCAAGTCATTTTTCTGCCAGGTAATTTAATTGGCTCACAGAAAGATTCAGCCAACACAGAGATGGCACAGAGGAAGGACTACCGGAGAGGAGCACGGTGTGGAAAAGCAGAAGGTGGCAAGCCTTAGATCAGATCAGTTCTCAAGAAACAACAGTCTCAGATTACTGCAGCACTAGACAGGTAGGACAGGACTAAAAAACCTACCAAAGACCTGGAGATATTTGGGGGATTACTTAGCAACCAGCTCTTTATGGCAGTACGGCTATCATTTCCCAAGTTAGTCAGTGCTCCACTGACACTGTCTGGGTAAGCATAAGCAGCTATGCAGTCACTCTTGGGGCAAAGAACCTGCCTTCGTTGTGCACTGAAGTAGACCAAGTGTAAATACAGATGTGGCAGAAGTCCCTGGTCTCTATTTCAGCACATTAGCCACTTAACTCCACAGAAATATCTATGTTCCTCTCTTCAAGCGCAGAAGTCTTATCTAAAAGTAAATTTCCAAGTTGCTTCCAGGAACATTCAGAAAGTCTTACTTGTTTTCAGTTGGGTAAGCAAGCTTTTGGCAAGCACTATCTCTAAGACATTATCATTTGAAAAACAGAAATCTGAATATAAGATTGCAGCCACTTAAAAATCAATAAGCTTAATAAAGTATGCATGACTATTAAACAAAGTAACTGTTAACGTCTATTTAACCTCAAAGGCTTGCAAAAATGAATGTCTACTAAAACACCAAATCTTTATTTACACTTATTTTATATACTTGCAATATTAATTCAAATGTATGTTTCCCATGAAATAATTTATTCACAAATGCTTTTAGTTTTTCTTATTTTCATAAGCAAATTTTTTTAAAAACTACTCTCTCAATCATAAAAGACTTCTGCACTTTCCATTTTCCCTGTAAGTCTTTTGGGGGGTTATTTTTATATTCTGTGAATATGGGGGAAGACATACAATCTGCTCTGACTTATTCTTTGATGCTGGTTCATGCCTTTTCCAGTTTCTTGGACATTTTCAAGTTGCATGAAACATCCCAGAGAAGAAAGGTATCGAAACCATTTTTTCCTTCTAAGTGGCTCAAAGAATGTGTACGTTAAATCACACAGGCTGAATTTTGACATGAATATGTAGCTGCCAAGTTTAATTCATACAAAGCACCTACATTAACACTTTTAAAGAATTAACTATGACCAAAGTTCAAAAAGGAAGGAATGTTATTCAATGGGCTCTTATTTGTGAAATAATTAAAATAATAAGAAAATCTGTAATACAATGTAAGCCCTCTAACTGCTGTATAGACTCAGACCTATCTTCTGTTCATTCTATTTAGTAAGTAAAATATGAGTAAGTTTACCTATAGATTGGTTTCTTTTTTTTAAATTTAGAACCTGAAAAATAAGGTTTTACTTATTTACTGTTTACTCTATAAAGGCAAAATACACCATTTCTTTTCCCAGCTATAGGAACTACCTTCTTAAGAAAAAAAAAAAAAAAAAAAAAATATTCTCTGAATTCTGATCTCTGGCAGTCACAGAGCAGTACACGCAAGTACATTGAGAACACTGTGTAAAAAGTAGTGCAATAACAAATCGTCATTCAGGTTTAACTTGTTAAGTAACATTTAACATCGCAATTCTATGTGATCAATTATCAGATAATGGAAAACTAGGCAATAATGAATATTTCCTCTATACTCTGTGGTGTCCAACTACTTTATATCAACAGAATAAATATTTTTATTTCAAAACACTGGCCACATTTAGATAGTTTAGCGTTTGCATGAGAGAAACAACAAGAAATAAAGAGGCTACAACTGTGTTTGCATTGTCAGACAACATTCAAAAATATAAAGGCTAAACCCACCCTTTTAATAATTCTTTCCAAAGACAAAAATTCATTAATAAGCAAAACATGTCAACAACTTAATTAAATATTTCATAGCCAATGTAAAGTTATGCAGTGTTAAATTTTATTTTTTATGGTATCACATTCACTACTGATATGCTACACAACAGATAATACATTCTGAATTTTTCTTTGTTTATTAACAAGCCCTTGTAATTAACTTCCTTTTAAATCATAAGTATGATACTGTTTTAATTTCCCTCACATTCTCTACCCTATCATTTGGAATCACATTAAGCTGACTCTTAGCAGGCCACCTGGTGTAATTCTATGACATTGAAGTGAGCTGTTCTGGTATGCGGGAAACACTGACAGTCTTCTGTGCTGAAATCCATTTCTCTAACTGATGACAGAACTGGGGGAAATTAATTTTTGCTATTCATAAATACCTGACAGGTTTAATGTAAATGTTTTGAAAAAGAACTCAGCATATGCCGCACATACATTATATATGCAGCAGTGCACTGGAATATTGTATTTCCAACCCATTCAATTTCTAGATCACCACTGCTGAAACTGTTGAAATTTCTCAAATTACTTCCATATTGTAATTCTCTCCATATACATATAAACAACAACAGAGCCTCCACGAAGCCTTTCAGTCACTAAAAAACAGTGAGACATTTAGGACAATTTGTCTGACAGAAATGCTACCAAGAAGTACGGTACCTTGCATGATAAATTAATGAGGAATGAGTTGCTTATGCATATGTGATCAGAGACCAGAGGGAATTCTATTACAAACCGACATGATCAAGAACACTTCCTCGTGAAATACAGAATATTTCACATTCCTGAAACCATGTCAGAAGCCTTTACATTATCTCCAACTCCCCAACCCCACCCCTCTCTACAAAGAAAAAAAAAATTACTTATCTTACCAGTGAAAGCAGGTTTGCAAAGGTCTCAACATACAAATTTATCTGAATGTCTGGAATCTAAACAAAGAACTGCTGCACAGAACTGCTGAGAAAACTGAGACTTCTTGGATTTCATATATATGCCAACAACACAGTCAGCAATGAAAATAAGATCTAGAACTCAGAAAATAAAAAAATGGGGTATTATAGGAGAGGGACTCAACTAGTTAACTTTTTATGTCAAAATATACATTTTTCACTATACATTGTGAGATCTACTGGATTTCCTTTTAAACACTATATGCCAAAATACCATTATTTACAAATACTGAATATAAGACACTGAAATTTTCCTAAAACTAAAGCAGGTTTTGTTAATGATACAAACTTGATCCTAATTCTGTACATAAAAAATAAAAATGGGCTTCTTGGATTCATGACTAGAAACCTAAAAATCTAATGCAGTCCTGATTTTAAGTTGAAGACTCCATACGTATTATGTTTTTAAAAAAATAAAAAATAAAAAAGAAATCACCCTATTTCTGTATTTTGTCTAAACTCTAAACAATTGTTGGATATATCCTAAATCCTGAAACAGAAAATAGCAGTACAGCTAAAGATAAGATGGAAGCTAAGAATACACAGATAAAAACCATGTATTTTGATCAAATAGGAAGAAAAGTCCTATAAGCAAGATCAAGTATTACTTTACTGAATAATTTCTCAACATAACACCCAGTACACATAATATTTTTAAATCTACTTTAGTAGCCTATTTTAAGAGACTATAACCTAATAGTCCCACAGTATTAAAGTATAACAAGAATATGAGATTCTTAATTTTCTATCACATTACTGTTGTGAATGCTCTTTCTTTTACAAGGTAAGTTATAAAATACTTCAGGATTGTAAGAAATTCTGTATGATTTAACAAGTGGTCTATCTAAAGGAGTAAATGCCTGTGGAGATAAAGATGCTGCTTTCCTAAATCAGACCCTATAAAAATGCTACTAAATTTGTAAACCAATTTACATTTATGTTAAGTGAGTACAACTGAAATAACTGAAGTATCATTTCAGACTGAGAGTTTTTGGAGAAAATAATATAGCTTCCCTTCAGTGCAATTTATAGCCATGTTTTCAGCAAGAGATAAAATAATGCCATTTCGCTCATTCCATAGCAGTTTTGTGATACTTGCATTTGGTTGTCAGTCAAAAAAAGTCTGAAGACAGGACAGTTTCTGGTGATAATAATCTGTGTAAGTGGCTTAATAAAGGTCTGTGTCACAGAGAGTGTACTTTGAATCACCCAAAGCTAAATGCTATTTTATAACACACTTTGTACAACTTTCTAATTAATTCAAGATAGGTACATGTATTTTTAATATTATTTATCTGCTCCACTCGAAAAAACATGAAAAAAGATGTAAACTCTAAATATTCAAATATTTAGAATAACCATAGAGAAACCTTTTTTTTTGTACCATATTTGTACCACATAGGTTGAAGAATATGGCTTTAAAGCAATTAAATCAGGTCAAAAAGAATCAGCCCACTTACTCTTCAATGGACAGAGCTGCAACCAACACTAACAATGGCTGAAAAAAAGTCAGCAACTTGCTCTTATCATTGGAAAATAACACATTGTTGGGCAGACGAGCGGAGGCACAACCTGGCTTCCCTTGAAGAGATTTGTTCTAAGCTATTTCTGCAAAATTGCCCTGTGGTGTATTAGGAGGCCAAATGACTCGCAGAAAAGTAGGACTTTTTATGCCTGCACACTAACTAGGTCCAGTCAGAGCAGGCAAAAGGAACATTCCTAGCAATTCCAGGAAAAGTTCGATATTCTCAAGTTTTACTAAAATCTCTCTCCTAGGCAGAAAAAGAGGACCTGTTCAAAGGAAAGCTAGAATATCCCAACAATCCACATTCTCAGGAATATGTATACCTGCAGCAAACTCTAACAATCCCCACTGGCTGGTGTAGTGCAATGGTGCAAAAATGCCGTTCTTGTGCAAAGGCTGCACTAGAACACAGCATGCTAGTGGGGAACCAGAAGTCAAACTGACACATACACTTCTCATTTTCACGAAGGAAAGGTAATTTTCAGCATGAAACTACATTTTCACAACCATGTAAATAATTCAGTGAAATTTTTTACTGTATGTTTTCATATTATTTTAATAAGTATTTTAAAATTTGATTAATTACTCATGAAGAAGAAAACTATGAAAGAACTGCACAACCGTCATCAAGGCAGGTAAACATTATCAGATCTACTCTATAGGGCAGTGAACTGAACTATACAAATGATTGCAAAAAAAAAGGAAAAGCTATCTTTCAGGAAAAAGATTTTTTTTTTTCTCAAGTTAGCTTTTTTGTTCTGTGTACATTGTATCTGAACTAGTGCTACTGGCCAATAAACCAATGAAACTCACTAAACTTGGAGAAATCTATTACTAAACTGAAACAGTTAATCATAGGATCAAGAGAACAGTAGAATACCACTCAGTTTTTATAGCAGAAGGTCTTACTGAATTTTGGAGACAGTTATCAAATCTTCAACACCCAAATTTCATTTAGATTTCACTCTGATCTCAGAAGATGAGAGAGGTCCTTTGTATTACTCCCACCCTCAAGAGTCATAACGAGTTTTCATGTGTATCTTTTCCACTTGTAACATCCACATCATTTTTCTTGGCTCTGTTTTCTTTCTTGGTTTCTTACTTGGCTTGGAACCACCAGGCTCCTTTGAAACCCACCCACTAGGGAAGGATAAATACTTCATTGCTTAAAAATTATATCCACTGGCTTATCTGATTCAGATTAATAATGTGGCATGAATGTCTACAAGCTTTCAGCCAGCTGCTTTAAATCATAGACAACTTAATCATCCTAACTGTTTAATACCACTAACAGTTCTTCATACTTGTAAAATTACTACACACAGGAAAAAATAGCATACTGTTATATACAAAAATATTCAAAACAATAATAAAACACTCCAAAAACCCCAAAATTGTAATGACAGTGCATTTTCCCAAGTGTTATATATCACTACTTGCATTTCCATTCAGTGTTCCACACAAAAAACCTCTGGGTTTGTCTTCTGAACTACTGCATGTTCTAGGACTGCATTCCCATTTGCACAGTCTCTGTCCAGATGTACTTGATACATTTAATCTCAGCATATTTGAGGTAGTTAAGTGTTATATATCAGAAATAAAACAACCCAATCAGACAGCTGAGAATACATGTCTGTTACTCTTTCTTATATGTTACTGTTAAAGGGAAAAAAAAAAAAAAAAAAAAAAACAATAAACCAAATCCATACCTTACTGAGCTCTATGAGATTATGAAAAAGGCACCTCATTGTATAAGGTTCATAATTAAGCCACTAGTGGAGAACTAGATTTCTGGTATCATAACAGTCATTCTAGAAATAACCTTTAATAACTTCAATGTGTTTTTCAAGATTTTCTGAAAATAGCAGGATCATTTATTCAAAGAACGTCATGGTAAGATAATAGCATTGTACATAAAACAGGTAACATCCAATCATATTTGCTTGCATTACTGAATATCTCTTAAATGATTGATTACTTTATAATAAAAGGTACACCTGCTTCTCAGTAGCTGTGTATGTTTAGCCTCACAGAACAAATTGTTTTTAAGAATTGACTGTGCTGTGTGTTGGTGCCTTGAAGAAAACAAACAGAAGGGATGTTCTGCATTGATGTAGAACAGGGGAGGCAAATGTATTTCAGGCAACTGAATTACTCTTCCACAAAAGAGAAACTGCACTCTCTTTTTGAGAAGAAAAGTGGTTCTAAGAGGTTTTACTAAAAACTTGCAAAATATCACATCTAAAATGTCTGACATAAAAGGCATATTGGAAACATGATGGTAGAGAGAAGAGACAATTGGTCTCATTAACACGAGTACAAGCTATACAAGGAATAATAAAGTAGGCTATGCTGCTATTGGACAAACTGTAAAAGGAAAGCAAAAACTTCTTAACACATCAGAAGCTTTGTCAAGAGATTGCAACACCAACCGGTATATCAAACCATTAGTAAAGGGAAGTAAGACCATATAGAAAAGCTATATGAAGTAGCTACAGAATACATGGACAGCACCAACAGTAACAAGTCCCAAGAATCAAAGAGTATTCACTCAGGAGTGCTAAAGAAGTTCAAGGATGAAACAGCAGAACTGTGGTGTGCAATCTTTCACTTAGATCCACCTTTATACGTGAGGGCTGGTAACGCAGATGTATCTAAATATGATATTAGGAAATATTAGGAAAGAACCAGCGCTCTTCTACAAAGAAAAGTCCTACCTCAGAAACCTCTGTTGGAGACGAGTCTGTTGATATAGTCTAGCTGCATTTCCAAAAGATAGGTGATAATATTTCTGAAATAAGAGGTACAGTTCTCATGTAGATTAAAAGACAAAAGTATTATAAGATACAAAATACAAAATTAAGTCAATTGTCTGTTCCTAGAGTGATGGGTAGTCTCCAATATAATATTTCAATAGTCCACCCTAGGACCACGGAAAAGTTTTCAAAAATGCAGGTGAAGCTAGGTTACTCATGGTAATAAGTATGATGTCCAAGTGAAAAATAGAATGACTAGAGTGAACAGATGAAACTGAGACATAGACACCAATGGACATTAAAATGAAAGTCAAAAAGACAATGCAAACAACTGTAAAGCAACTCACAGAGCAAAACCAGTCCTAAAATTCACAAATAAACAATTGGCACAGAACTGGCCATTGAAAGATTATGAGGTTAAAATAGCTAGTTCTGTGAAAGACTTTGTTCAACACTTGAGTAGCAGGCAGAAAGGCAAACAAAAAAGAAAGAATTATTAGGAAAGGAAAAGAGAAAATACAGAGTATCATTATGTCACTGTATAAACCCATAATGAGCTCACATCTTGATAACTACATGCAATTCTGAACAACCCTTTCAAAAAAGTATATAGTAGAATCAGAGAAACATACAAAGGCAATAACAACCAAAGGTCTTGATATGAGAAACAAATAAACAGACTAAGACAGCTATTGCAATGTCCACACAGTTATATTCTAGGGTACTAGAATAGTGTTGCTACAACTAACTTACTGTGTTGCTGTAAATATCTTACACTGTTAGAAACTCTCTAGTCAGAAGAATGAGTTTAGAGTATGAAAATACCATGCTCTATTAGATAGGAAGATGAGAAAGAGATTGTAGACTCATGAAAAATACATGAAGTTTTGATATAAATAGAAAACCCAAACTGGGTCCTAGTACTTAAACATTTTTCTTTAAGAAAATTTAGGTATTTATGATGTGGATGACAGATAATTTATCAATTACCAAAATATGATTGATTTTAAATTTTTTTTCTATTTTCTCCTTGTGGTACCACAAAGGCATTTTAAAAATTGATCAGTGCCTACACCAGATGTTTTACACAAACATGACAAAAAGGCAGGTCATACCCAAGGAGCTAAATTCACAAGGTACTACTATTAAAGAAGCCCAGAGAGTCAACCTATATCAGTAGCCCAGTTACAGACTTTAAAGGTATTAATATAAAACAGGAAAACCTACTTCTCAATAAAAATAAAAGATTTAAAGATTTAATCTCTTTTACCAGATTTGGTCTGTCCAACTTATTTTCTTTCAAAAAAAAAAAATCAAAAAGATTCTGTATTTAACAAGCTCTGTAACTGTTTTTTGATCACTCAGTCTACAATTCAGACAGAAAATTTTAAATATTCTAGAATGAAGAATACTGGCAAACCATGGAATTCTCCAGGTCATTTCTTTTTTTTAATGGATGCAGTATTCTATCTAATTTACTGTCTCTAAGCTATCTTTAACAAAGACCCAAAAGCAGGAATGGCAGTGACAGTGATAGTCTGTAGGATTATATTTGTGGTACAGTTAGACATAAGGATAAAACAAAGCAAAATCACATATCTGAACAGCTTACTCACTGCATTGGGGCCAAGATCAAAATGATACCCACAAGCCATTTGCTTGCTAACTGATCTGCACTTTTCCTAGCCAAAGTAATGCTGCTATTACATCGGCAGGAACAAAACGTTTTTATTGCTCTTTCAGCTATATGTATTTAGCTGCAATCCTTAGATTTTTATAATCTTGCACTGTAACTAAACATCTGTTTGCACAATAAACTTCTGGTCACAGCCAGGTAGCATAGTGTGTGGTGAACTGGGATACAGTAAAAGGGAAAAAAAAAAAAAAAAAAAAAAAAAAAAGGAACAAAAATTTCCAAAATCTACAAGTAAGAAGAAATGTATGTCCATACCTGTGTGCTAAACCTAATATCAAACAACACCACCTAATTGCACATCCAAGATTTCAAAGAAACAGAGAACACCACCACATGTGACTCAAAGTTTACGTTTTTATGACCTATTCTTGTTGTGCACAAAACCTCTTGCTCACACTGCTCACACCCAGGAGTGAGCCCTAAGGGAGTTGTTCTAAGTGAGGGTTTCTGTATGTCTCATTGAGAAGGAATACAAACTGACAGAAAAATAACTCAAAATTGCTATAAAATGACTGGTACTTCCAAATGCACAAGCAAATGACATGCACTTTAATGTAACACATTTCTTCTCATTTTGTAGGAAGTTAAAACATACTTAAGGTTTTTATAAAATGTATGAAAAAATGTTACTTGTGTTAAGAATGAAATGAAACGATAAAGTTTAAAATCGTTGATCTTTACTAATCAAATGCTGCTAGTCCTAAACCATGTCATTTGGCTTGTTAAAAAATTTTTGATTGAAGGAATTTATATTTTTTTACTAATGTAATGGATGAAAATATTAAAATTCTTTCTTTAGAATTTGTGTCATCTTGGCACAGAATTGCACTGGAAAGCTGTCACAATGGGATTTGACTACTCCACATAATCCTTCATGTGGAATGTGATTTTCTACATGGTAGCTGCTATGCAGAGAGCTAGACATAGAGCCCATCCACCACATGACTGCACCAGTAGCTACACATTATTTGCAAGGTGAAAACACTGCACAGCTCCAAGGCACAGGCACTCTTCTACTCTCCAGTGCATGGGGTTGGGTGGAAGATTAGAGCAGTCCTTCTCCAGGAAATCCTGCCATCTGCAATTGTGAGCAGTCATGTGAAAACTAGCAAGATTCTACCCTTTGTTTCTACAATTCCACCTATCTTCTCTGAAGTGTTATAAAAATTACTGAAACTTATTATAAAAAAATTAAGTAGAACCTCTATTTTAATATAAACTGATTTTTCCTATACAGTCAAGCACAGCCAACCAACCAGATGACTGGTGAGTATTCACCCCGCAGCACTGTCAATGGAGAAGAACGTGTAGGGCTAGCAGCACAAGAATGTGACAAGAAAGCCAAATACCCGAGACTTGGCAAGTATGTACCTCATCTGGAGACGACGCAGGACTAACACATCCCACTGACTACAAGCCAAAAAAGTTTTGATGTAGCAATGGTCTTCTAAGCGTATAACAGAAAAGCACATAGATAATGTCATATGGAAATATCAATGAATGATGGTACAGACATGAAGCCCAGTTATTTCCTTCTCTCATGTTTTCTCAAACAGAACTGACTGCCTCATGTTAGAGGCTCACTGATTCCATTTAAATCGATTTATTTCTGTTAGCCCCTGTTTTGAGTTTCTGAAAACACTTCCAACTCACTTGTGTAGGGCAACTGACCCAGAGAAAGTAGAAGCAGAGGCAGAGAAAGTTAACTATCTTCTAGAATAAAAGAAAGACTAACCACAAGGCAGGAAGCAGCTTACATTGACCCAGTGTAAATAACATTTATTTTTTAAGAGCCGCATCAAAAGAGATGATCTTTCATCAGTGAGTACATGGTTTTTGCCTGAGGGGAGCGAGTGTTTCATTTGATTCCAGGCTTGTGACCAGACCTGTCAATAGAACTTCTGCCTCCTCCAATTTCATAATTTAATTATTTCCCAAATTTAACCCCAGATAATTCTGTCACAATGAAATTCACTTTTTAGTGGAATAACTGGACTGTTATAGACAGGAATCTTCAGCTGTAACTAGGTTTTCCACCAATCATCACTGCTTTCCATCTCATATTTGCCTAACATCCAGGGAAAGGATGCCAGGTAGGCTCTGGAAGCACATGTTTATAGTATTAAATCATTCACAGTTTTTGCATTCAGAAAAAAAAATACTATTTACTGAATAATAAGAAAAACAACTACAGCACCCACTGGAACTTTGCTGGGCCATCATCCAACATATGCCAGCCTCTTCTAAGTCCCTCCTAAAGGAAGAGATTCTTGATAACTGTAAATAGGCACTTCTACTTTATTTTATATACATGAATTTTCACCATCTATATTTGCACCACAAATCATTTACACACAGCTCTTGAAAACCTAAAACCACAACCTGTTTTGCAATGTCTTTAGAGAAATTACATGTGTCAGAGGCTGAAAATTTCTCAATGCATTATATCTCTGTGCACAACTAAGTAGAACTCAAGATGTGGCTTGGGTTAGTCAGTAATATAGGTGTATATATGACCTTTATTGTAATTACAGATTGGTTAAAATAACAATAAAATAATTTAAGATTAGGAAAATTCTTATTATGTGAACTACAGTAGACGAAATAAAAAAATAATGAGAAAGGCTATTAGAAGTTCTGTTAGAAAAGCTTTGCACATGCATAAGCTGATCAGTAGCAAAAAAGTGAAGTACAGACAAAAGATGATCAGATTGAAACCTGGAAATGAAAGAGAAGACATAGAAGACAGAAAACATCCTTTCCTTCAGAGCCACCAGATAATTCATTGGCCGTTTAACAACAAAGGAATTAACTCCACTGCAGGCTGAATGAACCCACAACTTCTAGAATATTTCTATACCAATTTAAACTTTATAGACCCCATGATCAACCTATAATCGGCAACCTTCAATTCATTACATTCGGGAATTCTTGAAACCAACATATTTACATCTTCAAAACTTGGCATTTTCCAAAATAAAGCAAAAGTTCTGTGACACATAGCCCCAAGAGATCATTAAATTTTCTCATAAGATTGAATCCAGCTAACCTAAAGAGAACTTATACCCAAAAGGGATGCTTCTTTGAGAGCAGATCACTTCTTTGATCAATCCACAAAGTGGCACCTTCTTTCTTACCACAAAAACAAAATCTCACTGGATTTACATTCTTCCATATCCTCTGTGATACCTACTGAAACTTATTTCAAAAATCATTCAAAAATAAGAACTTAAACTGGAGGAAGATGACATCTTCCGAGTTTTCCCAGTATTAGCTACAAAACTTTACACAATCAGAGTGATAAATTTTCCCTATAACAGAATCATCAGAATTCATGTATTCTTCACTGTTCTTCTTGCAGTGCACCAAATTCCAATAACAACTGATTGAAACATGCAAAATACGTCAAAGAAATTACAGCATACCAGACTAAACTCACACTGACAACTGATAAAGCCCATTTACCAATAGGAAAACATTTTTCATCAAGAAAAAAATAAATCTGACCTCTCAGTCTTGATTATCAAGAAATTCCTGTACACTGTCTTGGAAGAAGAGGCTAAGATCTAAAATTCATAACTTTCCTGGAAAATAGAAATAAGGAGTTAGGTAAAGATGTTGATTTTATAGTATACTGCAGTTTTCCTTCTGTCTGACTTATTTCAAATCCCTCAGCATTTCTGAGGCATAATTGCCAGTCTATCTCCATATCCCAAAGGTCTAGTGACCCTATCACCTTGCGAGGTTCTCCCTCCATTTTTACTTTTTCCTTCCAGATTGCTTCACTGATTTACATAATTATTTTAAATTCAGAGTAACCATTTATTCTAATTTGTATCTGAATTCTGCTGATGCTTCTTTTTCCAAAGAAGGCCCGTGTTCCTAAAAGCTTGTCCATTTTCTCTAAATGCATCAGTTGGTCTAATGAAAGTTACTAACATACCAACAAACCTGCTGGTAAGCACATTAGGAGGATTATATCATGACATAAGAATACAACGTTATACAAATACGCCTTCCTGCCTGCTTCCCTCCCAGTTGATTAGAACAGGATTGCCATTCAGAGGGACCTAGACAATCTGGAAGAATGGGTCAGCAGGGACCTCATGATACTGAGTGAGGACAAGCACCAAGTCCAGCACCTGGGATGCAAGAGCCCCCTGCAACAACACGGGGCGGGGACTGAGAGGCTGACAAGCAGCTCTGCTGGAAAGAACCTAAAGGGTGTTGGTGAACAGCAAGCTGGACATGAGCCAGCAGCGTGCCCTCGCAGCAAATGAGGCCAACTGCACCCTGGACTGCATGACTAGAAACAGAGACGGAAGATCAAGGAAAGCTATTGTCCACTTTTTCTTGGCATTCGCTAGACTACATCTGGCATACTGTATCCAGTGTTGGGCAACGCCAGAAAGACACCAAGGAACAGGAGCAAGTTCAGTGGAGAGCCACCAACAAGGTCGGGTGGTTGGAGCACAAACCCTGTGAGGAGAGCCTGAGGGAACGGGGATTGTTTAGCCTGGAGAAGATAAGGGCAAGGGGTCATCCGGTACCTACAAGGTCGTGATCAAGAAGATGGAGCCAGGCTCTTTACAGCAGTGCATGGCAGGAAGACAAGAGGCAATGGACATAAAATGAAGCAAGAACAGCTTCATATGGAAGGAAAGAAAAAGCTTTTTCACCCAGAGGACAGTCAAGCACAGGTCCAAGTTGCCTTGAGAAGCTGTGTTGTCTTCATCCTTGTAGGTTTTCATAGATCAGATAGGATAAAGCCAAGAGTAATCTGGTCTGATCTCCATGATCAGACCCTGTTTTGAGAAAATGGTTGGGCTACCTCTATCTCCCATTAAGTTCCTGTCTGATAGAATATAAGTATATAAAACAGTTATTAACTGTTTCTTGTCTTTTGGGTATGCCTCTAGAAAGCCCTTGATTTCTACATTTGCAGAAACACTGAATACAATGTCACACAACTGAGCTTAAAATAGTGCTGAAGAGAGCACACAGTTCTGGATGATCAGAAAAAAACATGTTCTAAACAGGAGAGCAAATATTACAAGGAACTTTGGATTTTAATCTCTCCCTCCCTAAGTTTCAGAGTTGGTTTTGTTTTTTTTTTTAAAAAAAAAGAGCATCACTTTTTCTACAAAAATACTGTGAAATAAATGAATGTAATTTTAGAAAGTACTCAGAAGACTGAATGTCTGTATAAAGCCCATTTGAAATTAACAATACTATGTATAGAGGAGAGTCTGAATAACTATCAATAAACAAAACATAAGTCCATGCTCCAGAAATTAGTGTTTTATCAAGTGTTTTGCTTCATATGCAAATAAAATGTCAAAACAAAGAAAACAAAGCAACAATAATGCTTCATGATTTAAGAAAAGCTAAAAAGTGAATACCATAAAACTAAACCAATACAAGCTATCACAATGTCCCAAGCTGCAAAAAATATTCACAGCACAGTATTCAATTTGATACAGGCAAAGCCAATAAAAATTCTAAGCGCTCCCTTCGTGCTTAAAATGTAAGAGTAAGCTACCATCGTACTTTTAAAATACTATTGAGGATAGAAAATTAGAGATTAAAAAACTACAAATATTATGCTTGATCTTCAAATATAGTACACAATAATTTCTTTGGAGTACAAGTTTAACAAGCTATTTTGGTTTTGCATTTTTTACAAGGCAGTTCTGAAAAAGATTAGACTACAGAGTGAATAGTTGAAGGGTTATTAACCCCAGAGAGAATTTACTCTAAATACCCTTTAACAGTATGTAGATCACTATTCCAGTTCAGGCAGAGATCACAAGTACACTCTTGTGTACATGGCTTTTGAGGGATAAGAGTATTCAATAAGCAAGCCACTTCACCTCAGGCTGGAGGGAAGGAACGTAGACAGTCACTTTTCCAAACTAATTTACATCCTAAAATAGGCAATACAACAGTTCTGTAACCACTATTGCTGGCACTCAGAGATTTAATGCAGACTAAAAGTTAAGATGTCCCAGTATATATTTCAGTTTTTGGAAATTCTATGTAATGTCTCAAACTAGAGCACCATCTTTAATTGCAGTATCAACATTCATTACAGAAGCAGAGACTCCATCTACACCTTGCTGTGTTTTAAATTACAAAAATACAGCAAAAGACAGTTCCTGTAACAGAGTTTAGGGTTTAATACAAAAAATGAGAAGAAAGAGAGAAAGGAATACAACTCTCAAAGAGATCAGAAAACGGAGCACAACAAAAAGAGTAAAGTGCTCATATAAACCCAGTCTAACACAAATAGAGGTCCTACTACTAACCTCACCGCCCTTTGGATCTGCCTCCAAGAGACTTGGAGAATCATGAAATAGCAGAGCCAAGAAATAAACTCTACTCTTCAGAGTCTAAAGCCAATGCTTCATTTATAAGACCTATCATCCCTATTAATCTCTCTGCTGAAAAATGTCTGGAGTCGGGGGAAAGCAACCTACAGACACAGTCATTGCCAGAACTGAAGACTCTGCCTAGAGAAGAGCAAATATTGGCAAAGCATCCCTTTTAGGCTTGTGTATTATGAGGCAAATCAATTACTTGGAGAGATTTCAGATTTCAAGCCCTTCCTCAGAAGACAACTACATCAGACAAAGCACTGAATATTCTTAATTTTGCAAAGAGTAATTTTACTTCTGTCAAGTCACACAGCAGTTATTTTTTCTGAGATTATTTATGTCTACTTTATATACAACTACTAGCCCTGGAGTCATTTGATTTCCCATGCCATATTGCTGAATTTTATACTTATGGAGTTGTGATGGTTCATATCTAATATAGAGACATGATTAATTTTAAAATAGTGTCTACTTCAAGATAACAACTAACCCAGATCAACCCAAATCAATAGTTTTAATATTTTAATATTGATAATGCTGTATCTAACTCTCAGATAACAGTGTTCATATATAATGCCCATTTAAAGCTGATCCTTCTACTTTCAATGACAAAATGGAATTACTAACTTTTCCAATTGTTGCCACTTGTTCTAGTTACAAAAGACAGGTTTCTAAACCAGAAAATTATTACCATGGTCTAATGAAAAAAAGGGGAAATATTTGGTGGAAATCAAATTCAGAAGATGACTCATTATATCATGTGGATTGGTATAATCAGAGGAACCATGAAATGAAAGAGAAAGGAGATATATTTGACCTTAATCTACTGCACATACCACCCTTCATCTGTCAGAAATTTTTCATTATTTAGTATGGACACAACAAAATAAAGACACATGTGAAAAATAGTTTGTTACAGCAATAAACTATATAAACTATATAAAACTATATATAAAATACATATATAAATATATATACATATATAAAATACTATATAAACTATATAAAACTATAATAAACTATAATAAACTATATAAATTAATAAACAACTATGTGGTGCAATATTTAGCTGGTCAAAGCTTTACTGAAGTTAAGATAATAATGTTTGTTGATAGTGGCAATAAGCAGGTTCTACTTTCATTTATGACCTCATGCTCCTTAAAGTAACTGATTATAAGCTTAATTACCAAAAGAAAGAAAGAAAGAAAGAAAAAAAAAGTCATACAATACATTTTCCCCGGGAATGTATTAATAGGGCCTTTGTTTTTTCTTAATACTTCTAACTATAGCATGTGCTCCTACCTCCTGTGATGTGGTCATAGCCCGCTCATTACACAATCTTCCTAAAGAGAACATGACTGGTGACTGTGTTCACTGCTAAACCCAACTCTGTTCAGGAAAATTAGAAGGTAGCAAAGAAAATCACCTTTATCACCATTAAAGATATGTATATGAAGTGCCATGATAAACACGATAAAGCTGTATCATGGCAGACATTAAGAGAAAAGCACATCTCAGTCTACTAGAACCCTTCAGGTAGTTTAGCAAGAATGTGTAGAAGAAAAATGACAGTATTATATGGACTTTTAAGGTCCCATAAATAAAGTTAAAAAGAGAAATGTAAAGATTAAGTTAATCACAGCAAGCAATGAAGAAAATAACTAGTAACAGTATAATAGCTAAAAGTCACATTAAGAACTTAAAATTTCAAACTACAGAGCCAATTCTAGGAAAAGGATACAGGAAACAGAATTATAACAAATCATCTGTTTTACAATGTGGAAGATATAATATTGCCAGCTTCCCAATTTGTATAAAAATTATTATTGTCATAGATTTGTTCATCCTATGGAAAACAGAAGAAATATCCCAGATTTGCAAGCAACGGAGTGGGTCAGATCAGACTGAATTAGGGAAAACTTTGAAAAATCCCAAAAGAATCAAACAACAAAAACTCCTCTTGGCACACACATACTAATTAAGACATATTCAACATTATCCTGTTAAAACAAGTTGTGCAGAGATATACCTAGTAATTCTGTTAACAATGTTGTTTTCAGGAAGAACTTCTTGTACATAGCTCAGTAAAAATAACTATTTAACATAAAACAGTGGTCAAAAGAACAAATGAAATGTTATTTTTTAATAACAGTAATATATAATGAAGTAAATTCTCAAACACTCTCTCTACTCGAACACAAGTAACTCGCACTACTGATAGGAGAGGTCCACAACGGCAATGCGAATTCTTAGAGAAAAGGGATGGGATTTGAACCAGGGGTGTTAAAGTATTTTCACCATGTTTGAAAAAGAAAAAAATTAGAGCTGATGAAGCAGTCAGTAACACAGAAATTAATTTGGGCAACTTATATTTGAAAAAATATGGAAAAAATGAAAAAAATCAAACCCAACAGAAATGTCTTAAAATTAAATAAAGTGGAAAATCTTTGGAAGTAAGTGTAACAATGTATCATGAGGCTACAAAATAGAGTATTTGTTTTACAAAATAAGGAGTAGATCTATATTGTATGTATAGGTCCCAAATGAAATAAAAACATAAACAGCATAAACAACCTTATATTTCTTTTTAGACATTCCCAAATTAGTAGCCACTACCTTAACCAATGTCAATTTGGGATGAACCCTACAAAACACTCCTTTCAGAACCTGCTGTGTTGCAGGAGGAAGAAGAAAAAGGAAAGAGTAATGCAGAGCATCATTTACTGGAATTCTTAAAGGCAGATCCCCACCCAGCCCAGGATCTGTCCCTGGTACAAAAGGAAGATAATAAGCACCGAGTTCTGGGGGATGCTGCTGCTGTGTCCCAGTAATTGCAATTTACAGGACTGAAGAAACACAATACTCTTGGGAAAATTAATGTTTCTTTCTGTGGTCATACACACTGTCTCAGCACAGTGAGAAATAAACACTCATGATTGTAAGAATTTCTCATCTGAGTAAGGTGCGCACAACCGTGGTATGTATTTGTAGGGACTTCACTTCAGTATGATTTTATTATTATTCTGTATTTCAGGAACATACTTAAATAGCAGCAATGTAAAAACAAACATGTAAAACTACTCTTTTACATAATTCATGGTTAAATGAGGAATGTCCTGCCACTGGATGTGCAAATAAATCCGGCAAGTATTTAGACAATTTATGAAGGATAGACCATTATAATTATTAAATACAATAAATAACATAGGCACCATCTTTAACAGAAGAAGTTGCTAAATCACAGATTCACAAAAGCCAGGGGAATGCCTCAGAGAAACAACATTCTGTATCTTTTCTCCTTCCTGGATAATCTCCAATAACCTCTCTAGAAAAGGAGACCATGTCAGACCTTTGATCTGATACAGTACAGGGGTTCTTACATTCTTATACTAGCCACCGGTCCAGACAAACATGAAGACATAGGGTCAGCATTAGAGGCAATACTGGCTATATAGCATTAACTATAAAGGTGAAGAAAGAAAGGTGTGAAAACTTGTATTTTATAGTGAAATACATTTTTCCAAAAAACACAAACATCCCAATTGCATTCCATAGTCCCATTAGGCTAATTTCTTATGAGCAGAACTGAAAGAAAAGATCATCCAAGAGACTTCCCCTCTGGGTGACAATGTAGAAGAAGCTGTACAAGGACCATAATAAGCCACTTTTTCACAGTGAAAGCACTGACACTAGAGAACCATCTTACTATTGGAAACAAGATACAGTTACTGGAGCACAGTTCAGAGAAACTATACTCATACCCCTCTGCTGATGACCCTGTCCAGCTTTCTATTTCCATCAGGATCTACACAAGACAATAATTCACATCAGCTCTTCTGCAATAAAAGCACTTTTCTTGCATGAAGACTCAAAGAAAACAGTGAGGGATGCATGAAACCTATGAACAGTGTCGATGGTGAAAAAGGAGGGTGGGGGCAAAAGAAGACATATGAAATAACAGAAGCAGTGAAGAATTGCTGAATTAACTTACAGTGATACGCCAAATAGTACTTTATAGATTCTTGAAAAGTGTTTGGAGCTTTCCCTGGATTTGTAAATTAAAAATATATCAGATGCAATCATAGTGCTTAAACCTAATTATGTAACATCCCCACAACGACACTCTGTACAAATTTTCAGAAACTTACCAGTTAAATTCAAAAGTAATGCTAATGTCTTGGACTTTTTCCCCAAAATATATTTTTATTTTGTTGATCACTTAGCAGAGGTGACAATTCTTTCCTTCCAACACTTTCCAAAGTACCAAGTCTTTCTGCCCTCTGGAGCACTCTGAAGGCATTGGGAATTCTGAGGCTGCTTCAATTTAAGTGAACTGAATCTCCCAGCTGTCCTCACTCAACACATTTGTGTCTCCTTTGTGGAGGAGTTTCGGTGTGTCAACTTGGAATCTTTTCAGAGGATACCTGGAAGCTCCACTCCAGGTGTGCATCAAACGTACTGTAATAGGGGCACAGGGGTCCAAAACAACTGACTGGTCCCTTGAACAACTTCAGATCACACCTGCGGTGAGAGCATTTCATCCAACAGTGCAAACTAAAACTAGTCTGAGGTAGAATCCCTAAACTAAACTGCTACACTGCAAACGCACAAGCCTCAGCACCAACTGCTTTGATCTAATGATCTGCTTCCACTTGCCAAATTGCTTGCTTATGCTGACATAAGCTGAGTGTTCATCACTCTCAGAAATGTTTTTAATGCTCTACAGAATTCAAGTCATATGCTATAGTTCTCAAAACTAAAACTCTCCTAGGTGCAGAGAAGCAAGTGATTGACATTCACATAAAGAACAAAGCACACAGCAACAACTACTTTGTTTCCTGTCACTGATTACACTGAAGAATTAAAAGAAAAAATAAATCAAGATTTTTGTGGGAAATCCTGAATCAATTTGTTATTAACATAATGTTGCTTACTTGGGTAATTACTGGATAATATTTAGCAAAGAACAATTGACAACATGAAGAAGCAGAATTAAGAAAATAATCAATGAGAATTAGGAAAATAACCCTAAAATATTGTCAGTTACAGTCACTGTCAACATGGAAGAAAATCTGTGCAGAAATTAATTAATGTTTTAAGTATTTGGAAAGTTTTATTCACCATTTCAAAAATTTAAAAATGTATTTTTCTTTTGTCTCTCAGCAAGAGAAGAATGCTATATATGCACAGCTACAGTCTGAAAGAAGACAAAAACTATGGAGAGGTCCTGATCCTGCTCACCTGATTCATGCAGCAGGCCCATAGAAGTCTGCCAAAGAGAACTACTGACATAAATATGTCAAACAAGATTTGACTAATAAATTGCTTTGGTGCTGTCTCATTCTGTAAAACATTTTTCAGAGGTTTTAGGGACTATTTCAAAGCTATATATTAATTCTGCCCCTGATTGATGAATGATTCTATTTAGACAGTTCACTGAAAACAGTTGAACTTCAAAGGCCGGATGAAATCATTTATTAACTCATGTGTGATTTAGAAACACACCAGCTGAAAGTTTCAGTGCATATGGTAATAAGCAGTACTACCCGATTAAAAAAAAAAAACTTTTTTTCTAAAGACAAAAAAAAAAAATTCCTATAGACTTAACATAGGACTATCAGACATATCAAAACAAAAGCCCAAATCTGCAGTTATATTTTAAGCTGTTAATTTTATTACATTGTAAGCATCCATTAAAGCACAGTAAGACTACTAACCATAGAACAAAAGAGATTTATTTTTACTTTCTTACCTGTAAAAGGGATTTAACGATATCTGTCTTTGAAATTTTATCTTCTGGTGATATTGCACAATCTACTAATATGGAGAAGTTCCCAACATTATATAGCACCTACATGAAAGTATGTCCTAGAGAATAGGCGAAGGCTTTAACAGTGAAAAATGCTAGCTAGGCAAACATTCCATCTAAGGAGAATGTATTTATATATGCAGGAGGGTACAATAATGCATTCACCCAGAAAAGAGAGAGCTGCACTGATACAGGAGTAAACAGTTTTTATTTATTGTTTCATTGCCAGATTAGAAAGCCCACTTCTTACTACTTCATTTGAAATGATACAATGAATGAGGTGACTGTACTCTTTTCTTCTTAAAACAAGTAAGAGATGAGCTTCAGTGACTTTCAACACAATTTGAAAAAAATTTCTGGGTAAATACTTAGCATGATAAAAATATATATAAAAAACCCCTAGTTTTTCCAACAGCAGGGCATAACATTTCTTGTGCTGTGGTACTTCTTCTGAAAAGAGATCAAATTCAATTCACCTGTTACTGATAAAAGAAGCGGGGTTTAGGTTAAAAATGAAAACAGCACAGCTATTTGCCCGATGGCATATACAATAAAATATAGTTACAAGCAGCACATATTAATTCACTTGGGGTAATTTAACTAAGCTCATGTTTATGAAGTTCAAATGGCAAGCTTCTCTCCTCCACTCTAGAGAGCAAAAATGATTCAGTAAATATGCTGCCTCAGTTATGAGACTTCTCCATGCAGAGAATTTGAAGTATAGCAACAGTGTTATTAAAGATTGAACCAAATATCCATTTAGTTTAGAAAAACAAGCTGGTTTCGGCCAGGCTTCTCAAAAGTAAAGCAGTGTTGTTTACTTTGCACCATTAAATCTTCTGATTATCAGACAAAAGCTTACACAGTAACATAGAATTTGTAATCTCAGCATCAGAATTAACAAGAGTTTGTTCTTTCTTAAAATACCCATCAGGTATTTCCCTCTGGCTGTTCAAAGAACTGTATTTCACAGCATGGCACTATAAAATTCTGGCTTCCTTAAAACCTGCCTAGGAACAATATTAAAAATATAATTCATAGTCAGAGAACTAGTCAAACCCTAAAAGCAAACCAAAAAATTAAGTGGCATTTTTCTCACTTATCATATTCCAAAGAGCAGCACTTTTCCGTAGAAAGATCCCATTAGTTTAGCTATGACATCTTTATTCCGGTACCTATAAATCACTCCATTGTTAACCTCCAAAATTGCAGTGACTGCTGCCACCTATAGGATCTCAAAATGAGTGGTCAGGATTTACTCGGCGGTTCCCTCTACCGGGGATGTAAGTCTGATGAATGTGCAGGCACTTTTATTAACAGCAGGTGTCCCCACTTTTGCTGATGTTTTCCCTCAAAGTCATTACTTTAAAAGCATTTTCATGTTTCCTAAAGCAAACTCCTACTTCTGCCTGGAGTCTAGGTAGTAGCAAGGTGATTTGGGATAGAAAATTGCAGCCCCTGAACTCTTAATTCAGTTCAATAAATGCAATTTTGCAGAAAAACAAAAATTCCCTTGTTGTTAACACAATGTTATCTGCTGTGATGTATTAGTGGGCCCACAGCCAAATAAATTCCCTTCTAAAGCATAAGTTGAAATAAAAATGAGAAACTTTTGAGTAGGATAAGATTGGTTCTATTTAGGCAATAGTTTCAGCAAACACAGCAGTGCTGCATCAGAATAACCTTACAAAGAAGATTATGAAAAACATTAAAATACATTCAACTTGAAAATCCCAAGTAATATTAGACTAATATATGCATGAACATACGCACATACATACCCACAGAAAAGCACTACGCTTGCCGTTTAGATTTCTCAAATCAATATATCTGACTTAATTCAAAAGCAAGCAATTATCAGTGTAGTTTCATTGACTAATCAAGAAGACAAAAGTAAGTTTTCTTACTCATTAAGTAGAAATACTAGAAATATTTTATTTTACAACAATGTCACCTTTCTCTCTCCAGCCCCTACACCCTCTACACTTAATCCTAGGGATATAATTCTATTTGAATACATAAAGGCATTAATCTTTAATGTATGAAAGACTGGCATGGGTAACAAAATGATGCCAGAGCAAAACGACAAATTTAAACTAGACTTAATGTATTTAGAAGCCTAGGTAGAGTAACATTACAGCAAAGGGACTCTCATTACAGAGATTCACTCTGCCAAGTAGCACACATTATCAAAATAAATTAAATACTGGGCACAGCTCTCCAAGAGGAATAGCGTTAACAGGGAGATTAAAGCTAAGCAGACACTGAATACCATATACCACTCTGATATTGGTTTGATTAGAGCAAAGTAAAACTAACAAAATATAAGAGCAAGGTCTTAAAACAGGGACATTATTAAAGTCAGAGTTTTGCAAAGCATAGGTATATTTCTTGAGGTTAGATAAAGAAATAAATATTATTCAGAACACTCAGCACCTGAAAGAAATTACAAAAGCAGGAAAGAAACATGAAAAAATATCCGAGAGACATTCCTAAGACACCAGTATCTCTTCAAGTGGGTACAAACAATAGCACAATTTGTTCTTTAAATATTCCTTCCAGATCTTAATGATGCCAGAGCACAAGAAAACAGAAATATTGTAAAAAGGCAGATAGGAGCTAATACTTGGCCATTCACCATTACCTGTAAATCTAGGAGCAGTATTAGTAATACTCAACTCTTATTTCAGTGGTGGGAGAAAGCGATCTTTCCATCCTGCTTTCCAATTTTGTTTTTTAATTAATAAAAAGAGCCTAATTTAGTGCCATAAAGCACTATTCCATTCACTTCATAGGCTGACACTCTTTTTTCCCCCACCCCTTTGGAAGAAAACAAAACCCAAAGGCATTCTATCACCGACTCTCCTCTGACTACGTTTAGAATACTAGACCTACAAAATCATTAAAATTAATAGTCCCCACCCCCATTCTGCCTCCGTATAGTTTGATGTGGAATCGGAACAGTGACCATGCTGGTGCCTAGTGAGGTTGTGGAAATGCAGTCAGGATGGGAGTTTGTAGAGAGGAGTGCAAAAGCTCCCTTTGGGCACAGTTAGACATTAGATCAGCTTAAACATTCTGTCAAATCTCACCAGCTTTGGGTCTTTTCTCTGCCTGAATCAGAACGAATATGAACCTGGGCCTGCTCTCTTAAGTAGGCCTTCTACTTTCAGGGTTATAAACTATTTTGAGATGCAATTCTATGCAATGTAATCCAATCTAATGGTGGTTCACTGCCCCAAGAAGAGGCCTCTCTCCTCTTCTTACCCTCCTTGTTCCCAGTCCCACTGTCATTGCCTGCACTGGATTTGGCGATACTGGGTTGTACAGCAAGATCAATGGAAGGTTAATCCACCACAAAAAAACCAAATTCTTTTTCCATTACTTTAATATACTAACTCTACAGACATATCTGGTTTTACCCAACACAAGACAGAAGACAGCAGCACAAGGCCAGCAAAGGGGGCAGGAGAGCAGTTGGCAGTTAGATCGAGCACTGCATGAAGCTGATACATGTGCTACCACTGACAGAGCAGATACTACTTTTCTCTGCCAGGATAATATCATGGAACCACTCTCAGGCCTCTCCAGCTTGCATTAAAATACACACACACGCACATCCAAAAATACAAAAAAAGGTAACTCACGTGGCCAAATAAATGAATTTTTTAAAAAAGAAAGGCTAGGACACCACAGCCTGATGTTCTCTCTTGCCTCCCATAGGTGTTTTGTTTTAATTATCATCCTCATTAGATTAATTCCCCTCCAGGCTGGAAAATAAACAAATTGAAAACTCTGTTTCTAAACTTAATTTTCAAAGGAAAGGAAATCTGCTCCCCAACATGCTACCTATTTAGGTAGAGCAGAGAAATCTAGCAAATAAATCAAGGCTTTTCTGCAAGTAATACCCATAATTTTACAAAAGCTCCTATTCGCCTGTGTTTTAGGAATGGAGATTGCTTTAAAATACTGCATTACTGCAGTAACTCATGGTTTGGACCTGTCATCTTGATGTCTTTCTAATTTTGGAGACTAAAAACCCATTCCAGATATTAGTCAATCAAAACCAAGTGTTTTGTAAGAACAATCTCACAAGCCTTAAAAACAGGTATTCCTATTGATTTGAAACACCTTTTTAGAATCATATGTGGACTAGGAAATTTCTTTCCTTTTAAAAAACAGATGGTTATACTTAACTATATAGGAAGTGCTCCTACTTCTGATAACCCTGTATTAAGTCACCCAATCACATTCAGCCTTTTTTCATTCTCTAGTTGTTTTGATCATCTAAATCTTCTTCATACCTGCCCTATATGTTTTCCCTGGGATGTTTCTTACAGAGATCAGTAGGTTTACTATATAATCATCTCCAGCTTGTTGTTCACCATCTGCCTGCAACTTACGGTAGTAGTGTAAGTAGGTAAGTAATTATATTATTGTACTCATGGTCGCTGTACAAGCAAGAACAGGGGGAAAAAAAAAAAAAAAAAAAAAATAAAGCGCATGCTGAAGAGGTTACTACCAAAACCAAAGGATCCTAAACTTGATTTGGTTTGGTACCTGAATCAGTGAAGGTGACAAAGCTGCAAAAGCAGTAGTTCTCTGCTCCATTCTGGTCTGCTCACACCCAGGAAAAGTGTTTGACTGTGTAGATAACACTCTGTATTCAAAGTAACTTGAATATCATTAATCATTACATAGCTCAAAGCATGGGGGACCTCGCACTTAAGCATTCAATAACAGGTTATGTCATGAACATTATAACCTATAATATGATTGCTCTGTCCTTAAGTGAATTATCACATTTCATAGGTATGAACTACTAATTATCTTCAGCACAGTCTGAATAATCTATCGCACTCTCAAAATCTTTCCTGTCTCGTTTTTATAGTCCAGGCAGACCAAACCTGGACCTCTTCAAATCAAACTTAACAATTCTGCAGAATTACATAACAGTTCTACATATGTTCTAAAATCCTGTCAACCTGACATGTTAAAACATTCTTTTTCATTTTCTGATTGAAGTTTATTTTAATCCAGTCCTTCAAGAAACAGAAAGCTATTGTACTTCCCTTCCTGTTATACATATTCTGTAGTCATTGTAGCCTCTTATTTTTCTATTTAAATCGCATAATTAAATAATGTGGATATGATTACTTGACTTACTTTACAAGAATAGGTCATCACTAATAGTTTGATGTGATTATGAAGTGCTGTATCTTCAAAGGGACAAAACAATAAAAAAAATACAATATGCAAAGTCAATTATTTCCTATAATCTCTCAATTTACTTAACATAAGGACATTACACAAAACACATTAAAAGTAAACTACATCTATTAACATACCACACAAAATTATTAGAAGAGTAAATTGGTTGAAAATACACATTGTTAACATCATACATGCTGCAGGTCCCTTCAACTGACTTTAGAATATAAATAGCTGAATGAGAACCACATTGACCATGAAGTATGTAATTTTAATTTTCAAAATTCTTAAGCTTCAGAGAATTATTAAAACCCTGTACTTCCACTTTATAGCAGTATAATTCTAGAATCTTGTAGTATCATAATTTTACATGTACTTGGTATAAATAGATTTAAGACTGTATTTTTTCTTTGAAGGTAGAGTATCACATTACAATATTGACACAGGCACTACAGATTTACAGTACCATTTTAAAAAGAAAGAAGATTTTAAATGTTTTTGGTTTTGTTTGTTTGAGGGTTTTTTTTAATTCTTCTGTTAATTCAAACAATCTAGAAGTGGAAAAAGCCTGCCTTTTAACCTGGGTTTCCTGTAAGTATGTACAGGTCCCAGATGAAAACTTTCACTCTTCCCAAAACCACTCTCATTTTCATTAAAACCAAACTGTTAGGAAGTCATAGACATCAGAGTAAACGGTGGGAATTAATCTGCATTTCCTTGCACAGTTTCAAAATCTGTTAATACTACAGGTCAACGTAAAAAAAAAAAAAAAGCCTAACACCTTAATGAAAGGTCTTCCTATTTTCTAAACTCTTTTCTTCCAGAGCAATATCCAAAGCATTCTCACTTTCTTTTCCTTTCTGTGGGCAATTCAGGATGCAATTTCCAGAGTTCTATGCCACTCCTAACAGTCTTAGTCGCCTTTGAGTCTGTTCCCAGACTATCACCAAGACAATAGGTCATGATAATGAATGAGAGATCTGACCTAGAGTCAATTCACTCAGTCACCAATTTATATTGGAATGACAAGTTAGGTATATGCCTGGAATTCCCCATCAGTACATATAATCTTAATAAGCTTTGTCACCTGTAGCATCTCAGCCCTTTTCCTAGGCAAGCTGTTCCCTGCTCAAGTTTATAAGAACTGATATCATTAGTGGTTTTAGCTCACCTGGTATCATCTCTGCCTTAGAAAGACTACACCTCTCTTCATAGCAGATGTTTTGTAGCCCTATTCCACAAAGAGTCTGATTTAAATTCTTTTAAAATTAATTCCTTACTCAGGAATAAAATGTGAATGTGTCTTAGCATATCTGTCCTGAGCCAAGAAAAGCATCTTTGTTCAGAGCAATTTTTTTCTTAATTTTCAAGTAGTTCCAGTAAATGTTTGGGACCTACACAAATGAGGAGACACTAGGCTTGCAGTCCCTCTGTTTCTTGTGACGGCAGTTCTCACCCTTAAAGTCTATCAATTCTACAACATGGCTGGAGTCGTGGTGGTTACTTAAGACAGCAGAGTATATAGGTAATTCTCCAAACTGCCTCTGACACAGACATCATGGACAGTAAATTCAAGCTCATCTAATCTAAATTTGTGTTGTCTTGAGTAGATGGTCCTGTGCTTACCATGCTGATTTTGCTAACTACTGCCAAGGTAGCTGATTTAAGCTAAAAATTCAAGCCAAAAAGTCACTCTATCAGGGACCAAGTGAAGAAGCATTAGCCAGCCCACGTGGATAAAGGATCATTTGAAGTTTCTGCCATCAATCCTCCTGAGATGCTAAACAGTCCAAAATGGTCTTGTCCCTTTTTGCTATAGGCTTCTTCAAAGATTAACACAATGTTTGCCAAGCTGCTTTAGTTAGAAAGGGACAAAGCCAATAACCTACATTTTCTCCTTTCACTAAACTCTCACAGAAATCTACTTAAGATCGATGTTCTCTTCTGATGTTAATTTGGACAGGAAATACCGAGGTCTGATCTTGCCTTTAGTTAAATGGGAGTGAAACATTTCTGAAACTGCTGCTTGCTTCTGTTATGCTTCAGAAAGCAAAAAGGCCTATGGTTGTGATACAGACCAATCTCTTATACATATTCCTTTCATTTTCATCCTTTATCTAAGACTTACTGAAATTTTTCCACTGACAACAGATTAGATCCTCCACAAAAAACATCCATAGATCCTACAGGATCAGACACAGGCTATCCAACTCTTCAGCATATATTATTCCTTCCCCTTTCTTACTACCCTATAAATAATGGGAAATCATAAGCTTTGGGTTATTTTTTTTTCTTAACATTTTGTAAAAATATCTAATTTCTGGACTTTTACTCCCATTCTGTGATGAGTTAGTCTCACCTTTTTACACACAGTACAAGATTACCATCCCTGCTACAAGAAGACATCAGCAATTAACAGGCATCTATCTCAGTATAGTGTTTCCTCCTTTAATGACCCAAAATAGAAAAAAAAACACCTAACTACTCTTATGTTCTCTATTCTCTGAATTGAGGTATATTTTATAACTCTCATTTTTTATAAATATCCTTCTAATTAGGTGGAAACTAAATGATCAATTCCTATTTTCATTGTAAGGAAAGTAAACACATTTCAGTCAATAAGATTATGCTACACCAAACCAACTTCTAACAATGCCTCTACATAAAACATCAAGGCTAGCCAGGCACTGACGGAAAACACCTCCAAACATAAACTTTGCCTGGGGTAAAAGAAATATTGCTGGTTTAGGTTTATCCTTTCAATATGTGCTGAACTTCAAACAAGTTTATGACACAACCAAAGATAATTCACATATACAAAAGCATCATGAAGAAAAAAAGCTGTTAAACTTAATCATAATATGTAAAAACTAGAAAAAAAAAATGCTAAAAGAAAGGCTAACAGTCTAAAGGACAGTTTAAGTGAGATACACTTACAGCTAACTTCTTTCCTTTGTAAACTTCAAAATAATCCAACACAAATAGTTCTCAAGTAAGTGGAAAGGAAAAGAAATTAGCCTTACTTGCACATCATTTATGTCCCTAGACCTTAAATCATCTGTTACAGGTTTGGGGAATATTATAACTGATGACTGAAATAGAGAAATTTTTACTTCTAGATCTAAGATACGAAAGAGCTATAATTTCTGTATTACGCAGATAACATGAAGATTATTTAAAGGCCAGATAATCTGGAACCATGTCTTCTTACTCAGATATATTAAAAATTCTCTTATCTTCAACCCACATATTTCTTTGGCCATCATTTGAGTCATCCAGTGGACTAGGCAATATTACAGTATTTCTGTTATGTGAGAGGGCTCCCTAGTTCCTGACAAACAGAATGAGTCTCTTAAATTTACAGAGGGTGTTACTATAATGGACCACTTCATTTTCCCCCACCAATCCGTGCTGTAGAAGCAAGGAGGAAAAAAATTTTCCCAATAGAAAACAGACTAAACACAATATGCACCACAAACTGTGGCTCTGACAGCATAAATTGTGAATAGGCCTCAACCAACCTAAGCTGAGGGTGCGTAAGGCCACACCACTGAAGCAAAAAGATGAAAGCCTAAATGAACTACAGCCTAGTTTCTCAGTATGCCTTTGAAATGTAACAGTGATATACCTTATTTAACACATTATATTGATTTTTGTTCATATTCATCAGAATCGCCAATGTGATTTTGGTTACCAAAAGCTCTACACACAGCAGCTATATACATGCAATAAAATCTGAAAAAAAAAAATGTAAATAAAAATATTTTAAAGAACAGATGTAAAACAAATAGCTCTTCTAAATTTAGATGTACGTTCAGCTAAATCTGGCCACCTACTTAAACAGTATCTGTATCTGAGGCAACAGTGCCTTGGTATAAGCAAAACAGAATAAAAATAATGTTTTATCTTCTTGTCATGTCAAGGACAAAATTCTCTTCAGTCAGATGTACATATATAGTGGTATTTTTCCTAATTTACCTTCAGAGTATTTCTATAACTTTTAATACTTTCAGGGCTATAAAGAAAATTCAGGAGCAATGAATTGTATTTAATTTGAAATAAAATAATACATCACATATTTCAATTATGCAATATTATCCTAAGAGAATTTTCTTACATTTTTTTGAAAATCATATGCAATGCTTTAGTGTTCTGTAACATACAATAATACATTAACTGTTTCCAAAAGAACTGCTCAATGCTTTATTCATGTTTGCATCTTAGTGGGTTTTTTCCACATGAATCGAGTTTACAAAAGAATATTAAACAAAGAAGTATTATCCTTTCTCTGATCTTTGTTCTGATCATGAAGATTTTAAACAACATTAGTCTCACACATAGCAAATTACTGCTTGTTAACTACTGTTGCCAACCGTTAGGGTATGTCTGCCTTACTATATCAGTTTGACCCAGCTTCTAGTGCTTAATGGTCCTCTAGGCTAAAAGCGAAAGCTGATCCATCAGGCTTACATTAGCATAGAATAACACTCAATGCTTATTGATGTGCATGCAGTGTAACTACCACCCCCGGCACCTAGCTCAGTCCATTATTTTCATTTTATCTCAAGTCATTTGTATGGTTGTCTGCCCCAGTTAAAGCCATGGCAAGACTAGTACTTAAATGAATTTGTGAGAAAGGAGACAAATGCCCCCTGAACTTCAAGCACTTTTCTATCGTCAGTTGCTAACATAAAATATACTAGTACTGTTATATCCACTTAGTGAGCATATCTAGAATGGCCTTAAGTAGGAAAGAAAAATCACTTTGGACTCTATCAGCTAAAAAGACTGCCGATTAAATGTTGGGGCTGGTGAAGAGCAGGCTGTTACTGTTTTGGGTGTTATTTTTTCAGTGTGATCTTTCTAAAATGCTGTTTTCATTCTGCTCAGAAGCCGTTCAGGGAAACTTCAGCATTGTAACATTCAAAACATACTGATCAAGTATCTTGCTTTAATCGATCACTATGCATTAAGGTTAAAAATACTGGTTTAATCACCATGTAACAGAAAAAAATTTGAAACTTAAAGGCATGCATTGTATAATCATCCTAATAGAAAATCTTTTGAAACAAAGCAAACTACCACAAACTTCAGGGCACGCAAACTACCTGGCCACAAAACAAACATACATGAATATTCAACATTCACAAAACAGTATAAAGACAACTACAAAACAGTTTATAAAGTTTCACCTCACGTTATCTCACAAAATGTAGATAAGTAATTGTCTCAATTTTTGCATTTTCCAAGAAACTTAATGTAAGAAAGCACAAAGACCCATTGCAGATGTTAAGATAAACATAGTGCTCTTCTGAGCACAGAATTAAACATTTTCTAATGAAGGCATTAACCAGCCCCTCTTTCTGCATGGATAGGAAATCATAGGAATTAAAGAGAAGAATTTTGGTCAAGTAACAGCAGTATCAACCATTTTATAACATAACAATAACATGAGTCAGTTAAACTGGCCGAAGAGTCTGACATATTTCCACTTCCACCAAAAAAAAAAAAAGCATTTATATCCATACTTGTAATATGCACCTAAATATATACATAATTTTAAGAGTTTTAAAAATAATCAGTCTGGGGAAAAAAAAATGCTACCATGCCAAAAATTACCAAAGAACAATTCTCAGAATAATACCCCAGCCCTTCTACCCTCTCATCCAATATTAATGAATGGCAGACTGGTTACCCAAAAGCTCAACTAAAATCTAGTTAATAGGTTGTTATTTCTTAATAAAAAGAGAGTTGGTGCACTGGTAACTCAGTCAGTGGCAAGGAAGAAAAGGTAAGTGTGAGGAAATGGCAGTAAGCTTTAAAAATGTATGTACATTAAGAGAACATTTGTGTTGAGGAGAGGACATCTTCCTTTTTGTAGTTCTCCTGCAGCACAGAGAAACCTGTGAAGCTGACTGGTCTTCAACCAAATGGGGGAATTCTCCTTTTACTCCAGTGAGTCTCACAGACATGTATGTAAGCAGGAGGTTTGTTATTACTCACCCCTGCTCTCAGGCAGTTGGAGTAGAAATATGAGAATTATATTTTGTGATTTGAGTTTTAAACCTGATATGTTATGAGTAGTTCTAAGTTAGTGTCTTAATCAGTTTAAGGACACTTAAGAAATTTTTCTAACTTATTCAGAGATGAAAGAATGAAGAAAACCAAAACTGCTAGTGACTTACAATGCTTTTATGAGGGTTCTCTCACTCCTCGTGAGTAAATTTAAAATATACATATGCAGTCAGGGTAACCAAAATAACTGTTCCTCAGAAGTTCATGGTATTTCAAGACATAAAAACTGCTTTCAGAAGTGTTTTCATGAATGTTACTCATGGATAATAAAAGAAGGGGAAGTAATAACAAAATGAAAAGCAGAAAAGAACTTAACTACACCAGGCCAAATACATGTCTGTAAGTGCTCTGTAGGGCAAAACTCCATTGTAACTACGCATATAAAATATTTTGCAAATAAAGACTTCCCTCTACCAACTATACTTGCTTCAGAATATGACACTGTTCTGCATAACTATAATGAGCCATAGGTTTTTTAAAAAATTTTCTTAACATAATGCAGACACTTTTATTTTTGCAGAGTAACAACCACACATACCACATACTCTACAAACTAGAGACACCAAATGAAGCAATAAAGTTACTTTGTGGTAGACTGGTAGAAGTACAGCGCAAGGCAGGCTGACAGCAGTCTTCCAGCACAACTGCTTGTTGAGCTATCAAGCAGTGTTGGTATTTGCTCTTTAGAGAGAGACAGAAAGTGAGTTATGTGCCTATCATAATAGGGATTTGTGCTGTGATTACAGTGGATGCTGAAAAGAATGATTGAGAAGCTGTTTCACAAGAGCAGACATAACCGGAGTATTAGTTTTTGAAGAGTAACAGCACAGGCTCTACTTACAAAGGCAGAGTTCACAAGAAAGAGGAAATAAGTTCCAAAAATTCTTTTGCACATTTTATAGTTTTAGAGATATTATACCACCAACCTAATTAATTTAGGAGCTTTCATTTCCGATTCTTTATTCACTTGTCCTTTGCTTTAGATTCCTCCCTTCACACAACAAAACTTCAGAGTAAATTACTACTCAGACATTCACACCCTGAGATAGATTCCATGCATGTGTTGGTACTTGGCATGGAAGGGTGGAGGGGATGAGCTAGGCCACTCGATCAAGGTAGTGCCTGTTAAGGACTACAGAATTCATTGGCTAAATTCCTCTGATCACAGCCTCTTACAGGCACATGGTGTTATTATGCATTGTCTCAGATAAGGTGGCAGAACTAAAATGTGGTCAGAATACTTTCAGTCATTAGACATGAGGCATTGGTGCTCAGCACCATGAAAACACCCTGTTGCCTTGCTCTAGGTGTTGACCACATCATCCATTCCTCAATCTTGGTCAATCTTTGTCGGCTTTGAAAGAAAGATATACTTAAGTCATACCAACAAAAACTTAAGAAACTGTTTATGTAGTTTACTTTAAGGACATACTTAAGAATTTTACTACACTAGGAGACACACTGTGTGAGGTATTTTGCTAGGCGGCCTCTAAACCCTACATCAGCTATAACTCTGAAGACCAAAACCTCTATACTTCTCCAATGAAAAGGGTTCAGCAGGATTAACAAGTATGTAGAACTATCTCCCCCCCATCATCATTTAAACTGATGAAATGAAGCATCATGTTAAGAATGAGGTTCAGTGAACCACCTATTCAGCCATATATTGAAATACTTCTGCACTTATGCTTCTCAGAGATAAAGTAGTTTCATTCTCAGGTAGCCTGTTCTATACATTCCTGACTAAACACTGTCTATTAATGTCTTTGAATGGAAAAGGGAGGAGTATATGTTTCATTCCCCTGAGAACCTCAGACAAATGCAGGAAGTCAACAGAGCCTTCCAGTAAACTATTCTTTTTAAAGGTTTTCTTCAGGGAGGTTGCAATTTGGTTCTTAATCCTTGCTCTTTCAATTGAGGTTATCAACAAGGGTGCCAATTAGTACACACTGTAGTACTCCACATGATGTAGAAACCTAACCCACAGAGAACCACAGGGAGATGCATTGCAACTCTGCCCTTCACTTTTTTTTCAAGCACTAACATGGGGATTTCATTATACTATGTGGTCAGAGAGATCTCCAAATATTTAAAAGAAAAATGAGTATGAGTTCTAGTGCTTAAAATAGACAGAGTCAATGAAGGAAAACTATCACATTTGTTTTGTCTTCTCATCACTTCTACATAATAATTCCCTTGGGTCAGCTAACCTTCATGCACAAATAAGAAATTAAAATCTGGCCTTCTTTAATTTCAGATGATTCAAAACAAATTTCTATTAAAAAAAAAAAGGGGGGGCAGGGGAATACAGACTAGCTGGTGATTATTGGGCATTTCACAGAAGGATAATTTAAATGACAATCCTATTAAATCATCCCCACATGCCACCTGAATTATTACATAGCTCTGTAACAGTCTGCCCTTTCTTCCCAAACCCTGTGGGAACCGATACACTGTAACTCTGCAGAATGAAGTTTCTGGCTGTGTCCCAGGCCCCCTCTCACCAAGTACTCCTCAACATTTTTTCCCAACAAACCATGTGGGGGTTTCTTATGGAAAGTAATGTTGGACATCTTCTGAAGGTTTGTCACAGCAGAATGAAAACACAATGAGATCAGCAGGCAAAAATTGCCTATGAAAAAAAAACCAAACCAAACCACACCAGCATCTCTAAAAAAAATAACTTCAATGAAGGAGTTGCATGGTATCTTGGAAAACCATTGAGAACTCTGTATCTTGATATTACTTCTTCACCCTATGTAAGTATTACCAAACTCTTCAAAATAAGAAAAGACTGGATAAATCCCATTCATTCTGAAAGGAGGTGGCACATTACGAATGATAATTTGCAAAAAATAAGTAAGTAAGGATAATGATCCATAATTTAAATCACTATTAGCATTTCTGAGCCCTAATTAGGTCAAGGATATTTTGGCTTTCACACAAGCTATCTGCTTGCACCAGAGAACTTGCTACTAAACAAAGCATTAGTGGACCTGAATCAGGTATGTCAGAGAGAGATACATACACAGATACCATCCTGACAAGATACAGTCACACCACTGTTATAAACAAGCCTCTTAAAACCAAATAACATGAAAAACAACAGACCCAAACATGAAAATATAGTTGATTGTGTGTTCTCCAGGATACAGAGGCAGACCCCAGACAGAAATAGAAATATGGAAAAAGAGGGCCATAGCACATAGCAAGAATTGTTTCAGAATGAGGACAGATTTAAGAAAGGGATTATTCCAGAGGGGTTGGATGTAATGTGGAATGCAGAAAGAAAAGTATTAAGAAGGCGTAAGAATTGGGACCAGAGATTACTGGGAAAAGAGAAATGGATTTCAAAGTTGAAATTGAGATGGAAGTCAGCAGAAAAATAAGTCATTTAGAAGATTCACTTCAGTTGAGGTAGCAGAGGAGAGTTTATGTCTGTTTACTGCAATAATTTCAAAAAGGAAGCAAGACATGGGATGATTTTTAGAACTGGTTAGAAATCAGAGTCATGTATATCCCACAGGTATGACTAAAATCACTGAATCTGGGATCGTATATTTTTTCCTAAAAACCTGAAGAGAATTATTCTTTACTTTGGTGTACTTACAGAATATGGAACAGAAATATAGCTCCTAAAGAGAAATCTGTACCATGCTCTGGAAAGATCACTAAGGGGTATAGGAAAAAGCTGGAAGAAAAGAAGTGAGTGATAACATGAAACTAATCAAAAAGGTGACATGGTGACATGGCATTTAGTCCAGTAGGATCTGGGTAAACCTGACAGGAAAGGAAGAGAGTGCTGGTCAGAGTTGCTAGGTGTGAAAAGAATCACATCACCCAGCACTGCTGGATCCCAGCAGGAACAGCAAGAGCACAACAGATAGTCCCTGAAAAAGGACTGTCCTCCTCCTTGCCCTAAGGTTTACTGGCTAATGATCCCAAGAGGCACCATTTGGATTTTTTTTTTCTTTTTGTTAACCTCAACTGATAAGAGTCAGAAACAGATAGGCTTTAAACTTGTGTCATACTTTAATACCATAAAGAAGTCCGTGTAAGGCAGAGCAGGCCAGAAGAGTCCCTTTTCTCAAGCATAAGAACCGGGGAAGGTGGGGTGAGATGGCTGCAAAATCACTGCTTGATTTTCCTAGTCCATCCATCAGTGTTGGCTTTGTGCTGTGTGGTGGGTTAACCCTGGCTAGATGCCAGATGCCCACCAAAGCTGCTCTATCACTCCCCTCCTCAGCTGGAGAGGGGAGAGAAAATATAATGAAAGGCTTGTGGGTCAAGATAAGGACAGGGAGAGATCACTCACCAGTTACTGTCACAGGCACAACAGACTATATTTGGGGAGGTTAGTTCAATTCATTACCAGTAAAATCAGAGTAGGGTAATGCGAAATAAAACCACATCTTGAGAACACCTTCCCCCACCCCTCCCTTCTTTCCAGGCTTAACTTTACTCCTGATTTTCTCTACCTTCTCCCCCTTTGCCGCACAGTGGAATGGGAAATGGTGGCTGTGGTCAGTTCATCACATGTCTCTCCCGCTCCTTCCTCCTCAGGGGGAGGACTCCTCACACTCTTCCACTGCTCCAATGTGGGGTCCCTCGCACAGAAGACAGTCCTCCACAAACTTCTCCAGCGTGAGTCCTTCCCACGGCTGCAGTTCTTCATGGACTGCTCCAAAGTTGGTCCATTCCATGGGGTCACAAGTCCTGCCAGCAACCCTGCTCCAACATGGACTCCTCCGGAGGTTCTGCCAGAAGCCTGCTCCAGCATGGGCTTCCCATGGGGTCACAGCCTCCTTCAGGCATCTACCTGCTCCACCAGTAACCTCCCTGGGCTGCAGGGGCACAGCCTTCCTCACCATGGTCTTCACCATGAGCTTACAGGGCAATCTCTTCTCCAGTGCCTGGAGCACCTCCTCTCTCTCCTTCACTGACTTTGGTGTCTGCAGTTTTTTCTCTCACATATTCTCACTCCTCCTTCTAACTGCTGATGATGTTGTCCAGGGTTTTTTTTCCCCCGCTTTTTAACTACATTATCGCAGAGGTGCTACCACCGTTGCTGATGGGCTCAGCCTCGGCCAGTGGTGGGTCCATCTTGGAGCCGGTTGGCCATTGGCTCTGTTGGACACAGGGGAAGCTTCTAGCAGCTTCTCATAGAAGCCATCCCTGTAGCCCCCCTGCTAAAAAAACCTTGCCATGCAAACCCAGTACTTGTTGTTACCACAGGCTGTTTAAGAAAGCCCTGAGAAAACAACACTTCACACATACAGAAAGAAACCAGAATCTTACTTGCTTCCCTATGCAGCAGCCAACTGAGATAAGGAAAGTGATAGATGGGAGCCTGGCCTGAATTTATAGATTTCTACCACAAAATACATGCAATTTGACAGCTACTTTCTCTGTCCCTTCTCTTATTTTCCTATTGACTCATACTTAAATCCCTCTTGAACGGCTTACAGAGCTACAGTTTTCACTTACTAAACTAAAGGCTAAAGAAATGAGGTTGTGATTATAAATTAAATTCTAGTACACTCTCTTGCTTAAGATTTCAACCTATTTTTATTAATCACTGACTTCTCACAGAGTGTCTTCTACCCTGATAGGAGTGCAGGCTTCAGAATTTGACAAAATGCAGCTTTAGTTCAAGTACTTCAAAAAGTATTTAGTAAACAAGTAAAAAAACGCTTCCTCCATAAAGTCCACGACACAAATTTCTTCAAACTAAACTGAAATCCGCTCTCTATACAGAAGATGACAAAAATTATGCCACTAGCTGAATTTCATTGCCAAGCTGTCAACTTGAATTTCTTCTGTTTAAAAATAGCTGTTCATTACATTCAGTAATGGGCTGTCAAAGCATTACAGCACTGAACCTATATCATATACAGAAGCAATTGGGCAATGTGCATTATCATGTTTAGATTACTAGCATTTTTACAAGACCTCTGGGCTAATTTTAAATGAGATGGTTGACTTGAACTGAATCAAAACCAATTTTATTTTACTTTAAAGCTACTACAGATTTTCCGTTTGTACCCAACTAATTCAGGCCTTGATGGAAGTAAAACAAAAGATCTACCGAATGTGAACATACAGTATATTCATCACTGTGTTTGCTTTCATGGATATATTTACTCTAAACAACATATGAATAATAAAAATACTCTATTTTCCAAATTAAATAACATTCCCAATGGTATGAATTGGTATTGTTGCTCCTATGAATACATAATAGGTTGTTAGCTAAAAAATCATGCCTGAAGGATACATGCAGTAATATTTTATCACAGTGAAATAATTAGAGATGTTTTTAAACTAATAAATGCATAACCTGTCTTAATAGCTCATGATATAATTTAGCATATTAAAAAAAAACAAACCAAACCAAAAGAACTATGAAAAGCTATCTAGAAACCACAGTTGAAACATCCTTACACAGCAGGATGTCATAAACCTAAAGGCATGCCAGAATGGCTCACAGTTATGAAAAAAACAGACTAAAACAAGATCTGATGACTTGCAAATAAAAACAATGAATTCTAAGGCCAGATTACTGACAACTTTATTTTCGTTAACAAAACAACAGAATAAAGGAAAAAAAACAAAACAAAACAAAAAACCCAGAATGTGCCAAAAGCTCTACACCTTCCTCGTTTTCTGCGAAAACAGATTATTTTTCTAGATTAGGAAGACAAGAACACCACTGATGCAACTCAGTGCTTACATAGCAACATTGGGCTTCATGGTTCCTTAGTTTTCATTACAATACTTAATTTTCCAGAGTTTGCAGTTCAGCTGCAAAACGTTTGCTACGTGACGAAGTTTGTCAGGCTGAGTTTCAGCATCAGGAAAAGAAAAAAAAATTAATTATGACCATATTTAATATCTTCATCAATGACATAGACGGTGGGATCAAGTGCACCCTCAGCAAGTTTGCGGACAACACCAAGTCGATCAGTGCAGTTGACACGCCTGACAGATGGGATGCCATCCAGAGAGACCTGGACAAGCTTGAAAAGTGGACCCATGTGAACCTCATGAGGTTCAACGAGGCCAAGTGCAAAGTTCTGCACATGGGTTGGGGCAACCCCTGGTATCAGTACAGTCTGGGGGATGAAGGGATTAAGAGCAGCCCTGCGGAGGAGGACTTGGGGGTACTGGTAGATGTAAAGCTGGACATGAGCCAGGAATGTGTGCTCACTGCCCAGAAAGCCAACTGTACCCTGGGCTGCATCAAGAGAAGTGTGGCCAGCAGGTCGAGGGAGGGGATTCTGCCCCTCTGCTCCACTCCTGTGAAATCCCACCTGGAATCCTCAGGACAGGAAACACATGGACCTGCTGGAGTGAGTCCAGAGGAGGGCCACAAAAATGATCAGAGGGATGGAACACCACTCCTATGTAGAAGGGCTGAGAGAATTGGGGTTATTCAGCTTGGAAAAGGCCTTTCAATACTTAAAGAGGGCTCATGAGAAAGGTGGGGACAGACTTTTTAGCAGGGCTTATAGTGATAGGACAAGGAGTAATGGTTTTAGGTAGATTCAGACTAGATCTAAGGAAGAATTTTTTTGTGATGAGCATGGTGAAACACTGAACAGGTTGCCCAGAGAGGTGGTAGATGCCCCATCACTGAAAACATTCTAAGTCAGGTTGAATAGGGCTCTGAGCAACCTGTTCCAGTTGACGATGTCCCTACTCACTACAGGGGGGTTGTATTAGATGACCTTTAACGGTCCCTTCCAATCCAAACTGTTCTATAATTCTCTATAAATAAAGTCTGCTAATGAAAGACTTTGGAGATTTTCAGCACCAAGACAATCTCAAGAGAAAGCAAAAACAGTGCAGATGTACTAGTAAGTGTCCACAGAAAAAGCACAAGGCAAGAACAATACAATACTTTGGATAAAATTAACTAATAATAGAATTTTTAGTTAATAATAGACTTGCAGCCCAAAGACTATATCCTACGGAACATAAATGAGGATCAAAATGACTCAACTGCAGTGAGTCTCACAAGTACAGACACAAGTACAGCCACAATCCTCCCCATTGTGCCAGTATTGGTAAAATAATCTTTGCAATACTTAGTGCAATAAAGTCACTTTTGGATAGCACCACTCCTTTATTTTCACTTTGTTTTTTTCTTTAAATTAAATTAACATAGAATTATAATGGACTTAATTTCTCTTTGTATACATGGTTTAAATACACTTCTGTACTGTTCTTGGCAATGTTTGTTGGTTCCAGGCCTCTGAATAAAGCCAAAAATTGGTTTGAAGTTTTTTTTTCCAAAGACAGGCTTGTAATACATAAAGATCAGAAAGGTCAAATGTAGAACAAACCCTTCTTTCTCCAGATGAGAAAGAAATGCAGACAGAAGTGATCTTTCCAAACAAGAGGTGCTCTATGGCAGCAACAGTGCTTCCCTGCTTTGTAGCTCAAACAGTGAAAGTTCTCTAAGGAGTCTACTAGAGGCAACAGTGTAAATAATGCTGAAGCTATGAGAAACAGTATCACTCAAAGACAATTGGGCTTGGCCCATGTTGAGTCCCCTATGTTGGGTCCCTTCCCCCTCATTTGCTTTACTGCTTGTTTTTTAGTTTAAATGCCCACCAAAAATTATAAAGTCATCTTTTCAAAGAATAATCTAAAATTAAAATGTACGATGAACAATAAATTCTATATAAGAACAATTATTGCTAACTTGGATCACTTTGCAAATTATCAGCTCTTACTTCATTTATTTACCATAGATGACAATTCCTTTTCCTCTGAAAACCTGTTTCTGGCCAATTCATATAGACATTATGTGCCTTCCTCACTGAATACTTAAGAAGTGCCAAAACTTTTGAACACTGGACTATTTAAAATAAATTCAATTAATAAAGCACCACTACCTTCTCAAGAAAGAAGACATTTAGACAATATCAGCAAATAAGACTTCCAGGGAAGTAAGTTTGGAGGGTTTTTTTTCCCATTCACCACCACAGGTAATGTGGGATTCTTATGTTCATCAACAACCTGAAAGTTCAGTTGGAGAGCTCAATGCATTCTGTACAGCCTTCCATGTCTGCTATGGGGTTGTTTATGAGCTGCCTCGACTTACAGTCAAGAAAAAGAACAGAAGCCAAACCATGAGAACAAGAGCTATACACAGCCTAATGCTCAACAGAGGCTAGGAGCACTACCTGAAGGACAGGAGGGATAGTGTGCGCTCAGCAGAATTCATGACACTAAAATTTGTTTGAGCAGCATAGATGACATAAATCTGTTTTCCAACAGCTGGGACTTTCTCACCTACTAATGTAAAAAATCCTCACTGGAACTCTGCTGTTGACAATTTGTCAAGACCTAGTGAAATGTCTTGTATTTTACTTCTATAATACTGTTACTTTTGCTTGAAACAAGTGTAATGTCTTTATTCCTGAGTCACCTGAAAGAATTTACAAAGCCAAATATATCCAATACCTACTTTTATTATAGTACATTTACTATTACTGTTTATGCCAAAGTTAAATAATATTTGAAATATACACTATTTTCAGCCTGACAGTTTTAAAAGTTTCTTATTCAGACCTTCTTATCACCATTTACTAAAAACTTGCAAAACCCAGTATGTTCATTCAGTGACTGCAGAATAAATCAAAGATTCAGTTTTGACTATTTTGCAGTGTAAAAAAATTATAATTAAGTACATATGCATATAAAACCTATTTGTCACCAGTCAAGGCTGTGCTGTTTAAGAGTTGCCTAATGTTTGACATATATTTCTTCTGGAAAAACAAATTTCTAACAACACAGGAAACATCAGTACTCATCCCTTCTTACTTGATACTATCACACAGTGACAGAGCCATCTAAGATATACATCAAATCTATTAACTTTGTAAAAATACTTTCAGTGTTCTTGGTAAGAAGCATTATCAAGCATGACAGACTGCACTAGTCTTTTTATGTCAAAATGATGCAAATTCTCTTAAATATGATAATTAATCTAGAATCCACTATGATACTGAAGGTATGATACTAAAATTCTCATCTGCCTTAACATATGGATTGTATGACAGCAAATATTTCTGTACTATATGGTATACCATCAGTTCAGAATCCTAGAGTATCTAGTGTCAAATTTTCGTTAACAGCTCCACAGTAAAAGATGACACAATATAACACTTCCAAAGAGGCAGCTGTGATCTACTGTGTCAGAAACTCCATTCAAGTAGGATGACAAGGTGTACAAGGCCTCCAATCTTTGATACATCTGAAAGCATTATCAAAGCTCATCTATGAAGACAGAAATCAGCTTAAACAACAGAAAATTTTTACTATGTTGTTAAATCACTATGATGAATAAACAATGGAGGAAGACATGAGTATCCAAAAGTTTGCAGAAAAATAATACAGAAAGGTATGACTACTAAAAAAATGTAATGGTATGTACAATAAAAGTATCTTTGTCATACCTATGATATATCTTCTTTAGGTCATTTTGGAAAAAGTAGAAAACAAGGAAAACAAAGGATAAAGTTGCCGTAAAATCAAGGCATCCTCAAACACAAAAAAATACTTTTCTCCCAAGTAATCTGTAGTTTATGAAGGTAAGTGATGTCTAATGGTGTCATACTGTACAGTATAACTATTCTTGAGTGACTGATAAGGAAAGGAATTTCTGATGGATTAGCTAGGTATGTTGTGCCTTGATAGAATGAAAAGATAAAATGAAAGATTATATAATGTGGGGGACAGCACTGAATGAGAAGATTTACAAAGAACAAGGAAACACAGAAAAATACTCGCAGTTACATTTCTAGAACACAGAATAAAATTGTTTATGAATTATTTCCCATTCGCTTTTCTGACATTTAAAAGAATACTGTATATGATTCTATCTTAAGTTGATCTTTATCTTTCAATAAACGCTGTCTTTCAATTATATTAACGTTTTTGCACATAAGAGTTCTTAAAAAGAAAATTTAAAGATTTATCTTAATTTTAACATTACCAGTTCATGACATGAAGACAAAAAATTTTAATACCACCTCCTTTTTTCCAGTATACCCTGGAAATGGACTGAATCCATCCATACCTCTCAGGGTCTGAGATGCCATTCATTTCCTTGCTATAATATTTTCTATGATTACATATAGCTCCTTCCAAAACAGTAGCACATGTTCACTGCGGGATTCTGTTCGCTATTAAAAACACTGTGAACACATTCGTTCTCACAGTGTACTCAGTGAAATAACACAGAAGCCTTTGGAAACTGATACTAAGATATTTCAAATGACAACTGTGGAAAGGAAAGAATAAAGTGAGAAAAGAGAGCCATATTTTAAATACAAACAGGAGTTAGAAACTGACCTAAGTATTGGCAACTATGACCAAAGAAAGAGAAAAAATACTTAAGTGGGAAGAGTTAAAAAGAGGAGAGAACAGTCAAGTAAAGGGACATTTTGTAATTTAAGATCTGAGTTTCTCAAACACACAATTACTACTCTTGCTCTGTGCCCTACCATATTGCTCTATTTACCCTATCTTTTCCTGTGACTCTGTCAGTCTTCTTTTTTGGCTCAAAAGTCACTCTGTTTAGCATATTCAAACTAATTTTGCCAATTTTACTAATTACCTCTTTCCCATATTTCCCATACTACAGGAATAGCATTTACCAAGATGCTAATTACTTTCTTTTGCTTACATCTAAAGAATTTTTTTCTTCATTTTCACTCTTCAATCTCTCCATAGACTTTTTACCACAGGTCATCCCCTTTCTCTCTCCCTCTCTCTCTCTTCTGAGTTCGTAAGAACTTCTACAAAAAATTGCTCCTCCCATAGTGAAGTATTCTTCATTTCTCAATGCATTATCAGGTTCTTTTTAGAGATTTCCATAGAATCCTTCATGTCCTTCTTGTCAATATGCTTTAAAGTCTTCTCCATATTTCTCTCTCATTACTTCCATCTGGCAAACCATATAAACTCCTCTATCAGCAAACTCTAAGATCTCTCCATCTTCTGAGTCTTACTTTGTTATTGACTTGGTCTCCCCCATGTCAGCTCGCACATCATAAAAAAAACCCTTTTTTGCCTATTATTTCTGTTCTTTCTTACACTTGATAAATTTGTTACTGACACAGTTGCTCAACTCTACAACCTCAATGTCCAATTTGTAATCTTGACACTGATTTTCATTCACCATTCAAGATTTTCAAAATTCTACCAACTGATAAATTTCTTCCTCATATCTTAGTTTTCACCCATTTTCAGTATTAATACTTACACTGGCTTCATTGCTAACTCTATTAGTACTGTTTCTCCACATTTCTGAGCACAAGTACTGTGACATTCAGTGATTCCACAATGATTTGAAAAGTAGATCCACCTTCCTCATCATTATTACACAAAAAAGTCATACACCACACAGAGGATGGTTTTGTTTCATACCCAGAGAGACAGAAGCACTACAAACCGGAAAGTTAAAATGGCATATAATATACTACAGCATACAGAAAAACACTCCCATTTTGTCAAATAGGGACATTTATGCTATTACTTGGTTTAATAGTTAAAAACAAGGAAGAGATTATTAGCCATAATTCTCCTGGTTTTGCCATCTAACCTTACATTAAAATGTTCTTAATGATGCCTAAACACTAATATTTTAACATGTTCTCAAAACACCAAAGAACTATCATAATAGCCAAAATCTGCAATTTTTCTTTTGAGTTACTGAAGCAGCTGCACTCTGGTTCTGTTCAGAAGCAGTATCTTTTCCAAATGTAATTTGTAGAAAATGTAAATTAAACTTGATTTGATTACTTAATTTTTGTAATTGAATATTGATATCCCCCAAAGTAGCAGCTGCATACACACAGCCAGAGGATAAAGTAATAGAGTATAATGAAGTGAAATCATATAAGGACATCCTATTACAGTTATGTGAGATTTCCACAATATTTATCTGCATTTTAATCACAATATTGCTTCCTTTAATACACATAGCAAGGACATAAACTAATTCCATATTTAATTCTAACTCTGATTGTTTCCTGTTAATCTGAGAAGGATAATTGCCAAGAATATTCAAGGTCTATGTTTGCTAAACAACTGTAAAATCTACTTAAAAGGTTCTGTGACTTTTTGAACTAAACTTGAATCCTGTAAATTAGGAGTTCCATTCAACAGCATGAAGCTCTATACAGGTATACAGTTACACAGAAGTGGAATCAAATTTGCATGTAGATATTTTAGTAAATGCCAAGCACATCAGATTTGTAAAGTTTTAATCTTGTATACAAGACTATCAACCACTCCTACTGCTTGTTCTAACTCATACTGGTAGGAATGTCTGTGGTTGCTTCCTTACTGTCTAAAGGGAGGGCTTTGAGGAAAACAAAGGTTGTATAAGAAGGTCATAGCAAGCCATTTCCCTTACACAAATCATACTATTTACATCAATTGATGGATTCAAAATTTTTTTCTGTCTTAAATATAACTATGATGAATACCTGCTAATCACTTCCTAGATGAAGAAGATTTACATATATTCACACACTACCGAAGATAAGTGGTTTGCTTCAAAAATTAATACTACTTCTATTACTTTTTTCAGTCCACATTCTCAAGGAATGCACATATTTGCACATGCTATCTAATTCACACATACACACATATATATGTATAAATACAGACACAAGTACTCAGAATTAAATGATTGTACTTAAACACTCCTAAAAGTTTAGGTTAAAAAAAAAAAAAAAAAACAACATTTTATATGAGTGTCATCATTATTATATGTTAAATGCTAAGGCCAAAAGCATGGTAACTCTTTTTTTTTTTACTTTATAAGTATCACTGAACACATGTCCATGCTCATAGCCAATGCTGAACAGACCTTCTGCTGAATTTTATCTAAAAATCATTAACAAAGTTGTTTTTAAACTGCTTAGTTACTATTAAGATTAAAGAAAACACTCTCAGCAAAGGCTTAACAATCATACAACAAATTAGCTTTTCCTCTCCCCTCCAGACAAGGGAATTAGAGCTATTGTAGCATTCCTTAATTGACTGTAAATTTAAAAGGACCTTCTGTTTTGTACTCACAGTAGACAAAGAATGAGTAAACATTTATCCAAAACAAAAGAAAATGATTCACATGAGAAGCAATGTACCACTAGCAGGGAAGGGATATACAACTGAGATGTCCACTATTTAATTTCTTAAATAATGTTACAGCAATTTTTCAGCTTGTGAATTTGCCACGTCATACGAAACTCAGTATTTACTCAACTAATGTTTTCAAAGGGAATATGAAATTAATAAATAAAACTAAAAGCTAAGAAATAGAAAGTTATAGTTGGGATACTTTTGATCACTGAAAAGATCACTTCCCTCTCTCTTCTCTCTTTAACATTTCTAGTTTGTTGATGAACCAACCGTGTTTGGCATAATTAACACTAAGATCTTCAGAACTCAATGACTGAAAATAATTGCTTCTCTCCTTTCTTTCCTGAGTACGCTGAAGCCCAACCTAAAGATTTAGAGCTGACTGGACAAACATAAAGGATGTCAGAAACAGTGACCGCTGACATGCCATTCAAGGCACATGGAAGAGAGTTCAGGCTTGAATGCCTCTAAACTGCTCATTGGTAAGATCAGCTATCAGTGAGACACAGTGTAAGTCAGCACAATTCACTGAGCCTGCTATGACCTTAAAATCATTGCTCCTGGGGCATGTTCATCCACCAATTAGTTTATACGCTCACTGGAAATCCATTGCTCAGTAAATGCACTGGTCTCTCATTCCACGGTGTTGATGAAGTGTGTGTGATGGCTTTCTCTTCACAACTTGACCCCTAAAGCTGACCCATCTGGAACTGAGGTATTCATGCCACTTGAGCATATCCTTGGTTATCAGAGAGTCTGATATTTTCTTTAAAAACACCATTACTCAAATTTTTTTCCTCTTAGTTAAAAATGTTTTGCAACCAATATAACACAGAGTACTTTTTAGGGGGTGGAAATTAAGTACAAAGTATGCTAAAGTACATCTGTAAAGGGAAACTAACTCATGTAAAACATGATTTTTGATAAAACTGGTAAGAAAACCATAAATATTGTTCTATTCAGTTGTTAAACCCAGATATTAATTCATTGTAGGATATGTCTTTTGCTATGAATGCCGTGAAAATAAATAAAAAAAATAAAAAAAAATAAAAAAACCAAACAAACAAACAAACAAAAACCCACATGCATAGCAGGGCTATAGCTATCATCACAGCACGGCAAGAGAGAATTTCTCATGTTAAGAGAGTTATTTAAAGAAAAGACTTATGACATCTGTTTAAATATTACATAGTTAAAAGTACACTGGGTATTGTATGCTTCTCTCTATAGAATATTCTTACCTTACTCCAGGTCTCCAAGTGCATTATGACCCTACTTCCACCAAATTTCAAACTACAAATTAACGAACAAATTTGTAAAAAATAAACAAATAAAATTAAGTCAATTCCTTCACTAGGCTTATTCTGCAATCTGGGATTAACTTTTATATCAGGTACTGTCAGTGCTTATTACTACTAATAAGACTAACAGCTCATCTGATACAAAACAATAAAAAAATGCTACTGGGTTACTGACTGTGTTCCTTCTGGATGTTCTCCAGTCAAAGAAAAAGATTATGAATACATTTTGTCAAAAAGTGACTGTACTGAAATTTTTTGGGGAAAAGAATAAAAGTTGCATTTTTCAGCTTTTGATGAAATTCAGAAATCATTCTGCCTTCTCTTCAGTGAGAATGGGATTTTTCGGGGTGGAGATAAGGATATCTCTTCTTTCCTTTTACATATCCTCTACTTCTTTTAATAAGAAAAAGGAAAAGGAAGAAGAGACAAACGAAATGCTGTATTTACAAATACTTTTAAAAAAGAAAAATAAAACCAAAGCTGTTAGTTAAATTATTTTCTGGAAAATGAGAACAATTAGCAGGAAGACTTATTAAGCAACATGAACACAATTTTTCTTGTTCTTGTTAATGAGAGTTTAAGTTCAGCCACAGGAGGAACTTCTGCTGTTGTAATACAATTTTTGCTAAGTGTCACAGCACTCTGTATCTCATCTTTAAAACTATATTAGTAAAAATAAAAAAGAATTAGTGATGGATATATTATATAGCGGAAGATTAAGCTATCTTGCTAAATTTCAAATGCTAAGTGCAAATGGAGTCAGCCATGACAGAAAAGGTTTGTAATAGCATCGTCTTACCTAAACACCTGACAAAAAATATAAAATTATTAATAGAAAAAGTATGCCAATGAAACCCAAAAAAGGTAAACCAGAGTAATCTAGAAACAAAGTAACAAAAAATCCAAAGGCAAAAGACAGAGCTAGAAAAATTCAGATTAGAAATAAGATGCTCATTTTAATTAGCTAATTAACTGTTTGAAAGATTTCTATGTCGGGACAGGTTATTAGCCATCTCTTTGAGCCTTTAAATAAAAATTACTTATCTTTCTAAAAGCTATAGACCTATTAATCAAGAAGTTATATATTTAATAAAGGCACTATTAAGGGCTCAAACTCTCAGTCAAACTACTGCATGGCCAGTTATCTAACATCACCTGAGTCTTGGTAACTTAGCCTGTGACAAATTAAAATCTGTCTGACCATAGCATTGTGGGTTATCATAGGTTTGAAACTTAAGTCAAATCCTCTGACTTTTGTAAGACAAGTGAGAGTAACTGATCATGATGGTCTTCAATACTTTAGGTGAAATTTTGGTCCTATGCAGACAAGAAATATTGCTATGAATGTAAGAGAAATTGCATATCTGTAAACTTAGCCCTTCACTTGCTACCAATGTCACGCTAAGTAAAGATTTATAACCCTTTTGTAACCCTTTCCTATATTTAGAGCCAAAGAATGTTTGCTTTGTCTTGCATCTCTTCTGGATACTGTAAATAATAAACAGTAACGCATTTTAAAGAAGTAAAATCTGAATTTTGAATATAACTTGTTGTAACTTTCTTTTTTTAAGGAAAAACTTTTCATATACTTTTCCACAAAAGGGAGTGGTTGGAACCCTCTCAATTAGTTTTCTAACTATATATTAGGATTATTTACTTCAAAATAACCACAACACATTACATAGTTATTCATGAGACACATTCATAGGTTTTGTGCCACTTTATCACAATAGATAGGAAGGGTAAGTTACCTGATCTTTAGGAGAAGACAACAGAGGAAACACCCAGAATACTGCATTATACCACAAACTAGGTGTTCTGAATTAATAACCACCACAGCTGTCTGATTCAGTGATCTGATTAAATAACACAGCACCATCAAATAGAGAAGGTCCATCTTTCCCTTTGCCCCCTACCCTTCTCCTGGCTGCATGGTCCTGTAAGATACACGCTCTGCTCATGCAAGCTGGTACTTGTTGGACATCTCCTTTAGTTAATTTATTAGATTTGCAGAAACCTGTACGGTTTTCAACTGTGTTAGTAAATTGGATCAACTCATGAAAGAACATCTTTCAGCATGTGAATTGCTGTGCTGCTGGAAACTGGAAAAGAACTGATGAAAAGGGTGCTCAGAAGAGATATGCAACATGAGAGCCTTCAGCAGCAGCAAGTTATTAGTATCAGCTGTTCATAAATATATAAACCTGAAAAAGCAGGCTAGCTTACTTCTTTCTTCCAGAAAGAAGTGACATAATGATAGCCACTAAAAGATTATGGGTTCAAGATCATTCTGAGAGGAAGAAAACTGCTGAACCACAATGAAAAAGTAGCCAAAATACTATGAAAAAATAAATTAGGTAAGCATGAAGTATACTGCTGCAATCAAGTGATTTGTGTCTCGCTGATAAAAGTGCATCGGAGAATTTTGTAAAGAGATAAAGGACATTCAAAAAAACTAAATACTGAGTTTGGGTTCATCTGCTTTAAAAAAAAAAAAAAAAAACAGCACAATTTTAATAAAATATTTATAACTAAACAGTAAACACATCTGAAGAACAAGCAATGGCACAAACTCCATCCCACTCCAAAACTTCAGGTCCAAATTATTTGTTATCTACTGAATTTTCCATAAGTGAGGATGGAATGTCAAAGCTTTGTTTGTATTTAATTTGAGCTAACCATGACTTGCTCTTAAAACAGGGCAGTCCTATTCTTTCCCTCTCCAGGCATACTTCAACATTTCCCATGCAACTGAACAGCAAGTTGGATTAGGGAGCTGATCCAGCCAAAAACTAACCCTACCAAAACAAAAATCAGATTAGCCAGATCATCTGGCACTAACTGTGCAGTCTCATAGTTACTATATTTGACACCAAGATTGGGGTGAGGCCATGAAACAGCTGAAGCTGAAAAATTAACTATCTAGATCAGCTGTGGTTTAGACTTACAGGAGGTTTAGCATACAGTGAAGTAGTATGCATCTCTACCTATATTTGCTGTAGTACTTAAATCTAGTTTTTAAGATTTATTTCCATTTTCCCGCTCAAGTCATATTGTTGTTTTCTTATTTTGGGTTTTAGGTTGGTTTTTTTTTCCTGTTCTTATGCCTTTCATGGGTATGTGATTTCTTGTCCCTAGTCACTGTTGGTAGGGGATTGCAAAAGCTGATGCTGGTATACACTGAAGAATCATTTCTCTTAAAATTAGCTTCTGCCATTGTTAAAGAACCATGAGGCACAAATGCTTCATTTCAAGCTTGTGCAAGTTTTATCCTGAAAACTATGTGCTTCATTGTCCCAGAGAAATAGAGCTGTCTTCAGTTGTTATGAACAAGGGCAGGCTCAGAAGCACTGACACTTGACCCAGTGAAGATCTTGCAGTGTAACAGGTTGACAAATGGGAAAACAATTTGTGAAAATAAATGTCAAAGCTGCATCTGCTTCAGCAATTTTGAAATTCTGACCAATTTAAAGTTATTGTAAGTATTTAACTAGATTTTCCTACTGAAAACCAGTCAAAAAATTTTCCAAATATCATTAAATATTTCATAATAAAATTGCTTAAATTTTGTGCAGACAATCTTGCAAAGCAACACAGAAAAACTATTTTTGGGGATACCTAAATCACATATTCCTCAATGATAAGTGAAAATCTTGAGGAAGGAACTGAATTAATGTACTTTTTAACATTGGTGTGACATTCAATTCACACTAATGTACATATATATATATAAATAGAAAAGGTAAGATATCTAAAAGAGCTATTTAAGATATACATAGAAAGAAAGGTAAGATTTTGCATCTCCATCAAAACACTCTTCAACCAAATTCACCCGCAAGTGCAGCAGATATTGTCCAACTTACATAAGTAAACTTAACAAAATGCTAAGTTCAGTTCTAGCAAGGTGGAGCTCTGAACAGAAAGATCCAATGGGGCATTTCAGAAGATCAACAATTCACCATTCATTACCTCTTATCAAACAAAATCCTTTACAGTGGTGGGGACAGAGAACCTGACACAGAAGAGAAAGAATGCTGAACCTCAAGCTATTCACAGGCCAGGATTACAATAGGCTTTGATTTAGTACTGGGCAAGAAGTCACTGCTACGATAGAGAAAAAAAAAGTTTTAAGATATAACAAAAATCAATTACTGAATATAATTTTCCAGGTAGTAGCTACTGGTAGGTTCAGTTTTGATATGCAATGAAGCCTCAGAATGAGCACATTCTGTCTGTAAAAGTAAGTTATTAGACAAGATACACCCTAGAAATTGGTTTCTTTAATTATATTTCTAACATACAGCTGCACAGAAACCAAGTTTATGATAAAAAGTTAGAAGTAGGCCACAGCACCCAACACTGATGAGACAGTTATAATAGAATTATAACACCAGAATCAAACATGCCTTTCTTTTAGAATTTTATGGAATAATATTAGAAAGTATGTAGCTTTTCAAACACAGAACTCCTTCTGACCCATGAGAAACAACTGAGCATCATTCTGCTGTTCATGCTATATGCCTGCTTACTGTGCATTCAACATTGTTTTCTTCTTTTAAACTTGCATCTGCAATTTTACCATGTAATAAAAAAATTCAAAGTAATAATTTTGCTGTAATTTGCATAATCTCTGAGGCTATGCCACAGATTAGTCACTATAAAATTGTTTTATGGTGCATTTGTTCTGTGTATCTAAGAAAATATTACTGGAAAGCAAATACAGGCTCTAGGAACTAAACTGAACAGCAAGCTAGCAAGTTCCATTGTTCACTGTCATAGCCAGCCTGCTCTGCATGAGCAACCTTTTATTCTTATCTGACCTCAGTGTGAAGGTGATGTCTTTCCAGTGTGGTGATTAAACCTGTTAAACTACAAATCAAGAGATGTACAGAATTGTTACAGAAGTAACAAAGAGCAGTTTAATGCAAAACCTACAATTAAACTCCCAAACTAAGAACCTCGCTCCAGGAAAATGTTAAATTGCTCTTCAATACCACTGATTTACATAATCAGAAAGAGACCGCACCTACATGCTTAATACATTTGCTATCATTTTAAGCATTTCCTTCTCACATTCAGTTTATAAGAAAGTATTGGAAATCAATATATTGTAGTATCAAATCTGTGCACTTCAAAGTGTCCCTTTGGTTTTAATGATTAATATTGTGCCAATTTTGTGTAAATTCAAACTTAGAACAGTTACAGTATACATCCATATAACTTGTGCAATCTTCCAGTCCAGAATTTAATAGCTATGACAGCTCTGGGGAACATTTGGAGCCCTAATAAATGTCAAAGGGCTTAGTTTCACAAGAAGTTTTGGGGAAGATTTCATATTTTCTTCCCTAACAGAGACTTCCACGTATTTCTGGAATTTTGCCCTCCTCATTAAAAGGGGAAAAAAACCCCAACATAACAGCACAGCCTGTAAAAAATCTTTCATTGCAAATCATTAACAAGCAGAAAGAACTGGTCCTAAGCCAAGAGCTGCTCAATAGATCTCCATAAAACAGTTGTTAAGAGTTACAGAAAGCAATTCTCTTCCCTACAAAAAAGAAACATCACTTTTACTTGCCAAGATCCTCCGTAGAACTTTATATTCCCAATCTTGGTCTTACATGTTAAGTTTTGCAATTCAAGTAAAACTTAGAGATAAAATCTCCATAAACAACAGCTCCAACACTGTCCCTCGAGTGTTTACTTTGGTAGTTTAGGTCAACTAACTTTTCAATTTCTTGTTCATTAATTCCCCTATAAACAAAGCCCACATATTAATAAATATAATATTTTAACAAGTGAGTCAAGGTAAATTATTCACAAAGTATTACAAAACAGCTCACATTCATCATATTGCAAGAGAGCAAAGCAAGAATAAAGTGTGAGAACAGTCCACTACGTCTAAGGAGATGACAAAGCAAGTAAGATACTCACTGATCTTGTTTTCCAAAGATACATGAGAGTTTGGGAAGGAAGGATCTTGCTTTACTTCTCTTGAGCTTTTTGCATATTGCTCCCTGAAAGTGTGTCAACTAAGAAATTCGCCTAGAATAATCACAGCTATTTCATATTAGCTCTTTGCATAAATAGACTTACCTACTACTAAGCATTCATATTGTCATTAACTCCAAATTTAATTTTCTATGGAACAGTAACGTCCACAGAAAATGTTATTGTAAAATTATTTCGTTTTTAATTCTGCAATCACACATACAAAGAAACAAGCTCTAAAATTGTTATTTAGGGGCCAAAAAAGCATCAGAAATTATAAAAAGAAGGAATTAGGCTCAAATCTTGTGGTGGTAGTCAGCCATATTGTTAAAATTCATCCTAAGATCAAAGTGCAGGCATTACGGTTTCAAAGTGATGCTTTGAGCACAAGCATTAAGTAATAGCTGACTAAAAATAAACATGGTCCAAAATGGCACGCTTGAAAAGCCTGAATTAGTTCATACTTCTCCAAAGACTCTACTTACCAGGGGTATGAATCCTCCAAAACAACACAAGAAAAGCATATATGTAACCTTGCTGCTGTCACCCCTTCTACCAGGGGCAAAGGAAGTTCATTTGCTGCTGCTTCAGTGGGTACCAGTGGGACAATTCTTGAGGTCCTTTGACTGTGTGGGAGGGCAAGAAACAATGACTGCTCAAGTGGAAGATGGTTCATAAAGAGAGGACATGGTACTATAGCAAACTGAAGAAGATGTGAATGTCCCAGAGGCTGAAAGCCTTTTTCTTTTTTTTGTAGACACTAATAAAAATCTTTAAGTCACAAAACTGAGATCTGCAGGCAAAAATCCATAGGCTTTACTAGAGAGCTAAGAATTAGTTGAGCCATCAATTGATATTTTTATTACTTCATGTTCCTTCTATTCACGCCTTTTTAGTTCACTCATCTAAGAGACATCTATTTCTGGCTTAAAATGTAATATATACACATTTATCTATGCTGAACTGACATTTTCTCCAAGATGACAATGGAAAAAATGTATTTGATAAGTTTAAAACCATAAATATTTCAGTCTGAGAATAAAATTTTATAAAGCAGTCACCCTGGGCCAGAACATCCCTTTAATCTACAGTGACATTGTGACATTGAATTATGTGCAGTACTGCACCTACATCAGTGAGAAATATTTAATATCATAATAGTGCTTAAAATATTATAAGCTCTAGTCCTAGTTTTAAAATAGTCTCAAAGACAAAATGCAGCAAATTGAAATATTAAATGTCCCCTGAACCCATTCTTAGAAGATTAACTATTTGGAAGACATTTTTAGCTACAAAAATTTGTAAGTGGCTTCAATAGCCAATCCTCTCATTACAGAGAACTAAAAAGGAGATTTTAGTATTTTTAATTTAAAAAGATAGGTTACAGGTGTTACATAAAGTACGTTTAATTCTTTTATTTTAAAAGATATAGCTACTCTAAGATATAGGTTTTACTTTCAAGTGACTACTCCCAGACAGACCTGGGTTAATTTTGTTGGCATTTTGAATGACTAGTGTCATGGTTTGAGCCTGGACGGCAGCCAACCACCATGCAGCCACTCTCTCTCCCTTCTCTTCCGGCAATGAGAAGGGACAGAGAGCCAGGCTTGGGGTTCGAAATAGGACTGGGATGGGGAAAAATCCCCCTTTATGGGCACGAGCAAAAGGCAGACTTGTTAGGGGAAGAAAAAAAGAACATACATTTATTACAGACACTAACAACACGTAACAGAGTAGGAGAGTGAGAAGCATTGCCACATTTTGAGAACACCTTCCCCCCACCCCTCCCTTCTTCCCAGGCTCAACTCTGCTCCTGATATCTCTACCTCCTCCCCCAGCGGTGCAGGGGCAGGGAATGGGGGGGTGCATTCAGTGTTGCCACTTTCTCCATCTTCCATCTTCGGTGGGGGGAGCTTCTAGAACTTGTTCCCCCTGCTCCATCATGGTCCCCCTCTCACAGGAGACAGTCCTCCACAAACTCTCTCCAACATGAATTCCTCCCATGGGCCACAGTGTTCCCCACACTGCTCCATCGTGGGTCACCAAATTTCTCCGACTGGAGTCCCTCCCATGGCTGCAGCCCTTCCTGAGCTGCTCCAGCGTGGGACACCCCCACGTGCTGCACTCCTCCCAGCGCTGAATTACAACAGTGGGGCTACCTTTTCACACAAGGCCCTGGCCTTCTTCAGGCACAGCACCTAGATCAACCAGGTGGAAGCCACAGGCCATAAATCAACATCTGCTCCACCGTAGATCATCATGGGTGGCAGGGGGGGGCCGCCCTGCCGTCTCGCCACAGGATACAGGGGGGTGTCTGCTCCGGCACACCTCCCCCCTCCTTTCTTCCTCCATTCCTCCACTGACCTCAGTGTTCATGCAGCTGCAGCAACTCCTCCTCACAAGTCCCACTGCCCGTCACCACGTCCCTTCTTAAATACGTTATCGCAGAGGCGCAGCTGATGGGCTCAGTTTCCAAACAGAAGTGGAGCTGACTCGGAGCTGGGGGAGCTTCGAGGAGCTTCTCACAGGGGGCCGCCCCTATAGCCCCCTCCCCTGCTACCAAAAAAACTCCACCATTCACTCAACCCAGGACAACTAGGATTTTACTCAAACATAAAATTTACAAATTATTGTCACATTTTAGAAAATGTGTATGATCCTTAGAGCTGCATCTTGTAAGATGATTACATTTTTTCCTGTATGATTTCAGTACTGCTGATGTAATTATCTGAATCTTTTAAATAAATAGGGAACCCTACACTTGAAACTGGCAGTCTCATGTGTTCCTCACATAAAAGCTTAAATGGTAAATCTTCATTTAATGATAAAAAGTATTCTTGTTTCAGGTCTATATAAACTTAGTTTTGCTATATATATATTGCAGAACATGGAAGGTTTTGTTTTCAGTGTGGAAATAGAAGAATGACTGAAAAATTGTTGCTTTTTCTCCACCAAACATTTCTGTTTTCAGAGTTACATACACTTGTTCTACTGATAAAGACATTATGACTGTTACTCTGTTGAAAAAAAAAAAATAACCTAAAAGCTTTTTAAAGTGTATTTCTTCTTGTGTAACATCACCAATTATTATTTTCTATATTTATTCTCTTTAAAGTAGCCCCTGGAATCCCATGAAGTTGCACAACTACTGCTAAATGCAATCAAATTTCATGCCTCTACCAAAGGTATTAGAGCACACACAAATGGGGCTCCTTTTTAACAGACTTCACATTGGGAAAACATAAGAACCCAACCATCTAGCAATTTCAAAAAGCATTACAATCTGATCTGATGTTGAACAATGTAGTTCTAACAACAGTGATTAGACAATAGCAAGCAGTCATGAATTCACTACAGGTGAAAAGTTGTCCATTTTTTTCCAACACATTTTCACAATGACACACACAAAATTTGTATTCTTGTTAACTGTTTCTTGTGGGTATTCAAGAAGACCTGAAGTCATCTGTTAACATGAAAGCCACAGCCAATTTCAGGGTTCAGATAAAAGGGGTCTGCAGCTGTACAGTGGTTAGTGATGCTGTCAGAATGTGTCTCATGGTGACCAACACACTTCAATAATGACAGGATTTAGGATATGCTAAGCTTACTATGATGCATTTTAAGAGCATAATATCATAAAGAACCACATCATTTCTAAGCTCTGAATTATTATCAGTGAGCTGCAGTTAAGAAGTGTTGCTAAGTTTTGCATAATGCTTGCCATCACAAGTAAGCACTGCTTTGCCATTCTTCTAAAAATGCAATTTATGGGTTTCAACAGTTCTGCTAAACCTAGACTGTAAGTGCCATGCTTGAATCTATTTTTTTGGATGTATGCCCAACAATAAATGATCCACAATGATCTGAGGACAGCACTCTCATCCAAGAACTTAATCAGATTAATGATGTATTTGTTTTATAAAAAATGAGTAACATTAAGCTTGAGAATACCTAATTTACATATTAAACGGTTGAAGGGGACAAAAAAAATACTAGTGGTTTTATAAAATTAAGATTACAAAATAGACTATTGTCTTGAAATTCTGTTACTAAATTGCAGAGACGCAAAATAATAAATAAGTGTTCATTACCAGTGTTTATGTAAATTCATGAGTTGGTGTTTAGTCATTCAAAAGACTTAATGATGTTTATATTTATGAAGAATTTAAGAGCAATGTTGATTTCACATCATAGCAATGGCAACACCACCAACATTACATACAGAACTTTCCAGCTCTTTCGATCTAAAGAATATAATTAATACTTTACAAAATTTTACCATAGAGTTAAGATGCTGAAGGGACTACTGAGAAGGAGAGGTGTGAAAGCAGCAGTAACATTGTTTGCATTGGGTTTAGTTTTATATAAAGTAAATAGACACCTAACAGAATTAATTAAATTACACAAATCTGGCAGATATTATAGGGTTAAGGGGAAAACAAAAAGTTAGTTCATATTCTTTATTGATTTCTTCCATGTTCCAGATACTTAGTGTTTCTCTACCAAATTCATTATTCCATAAAAATACTAAAATTATTAACCAGATATGCAAGAAAGAGAAAACTAGCTCCCATAACAATGGATTAATCTGCAAGTGAGTGAGTTAAGGAAGTTATTGGAGGATACGATTTATCAGCACCAAATATAGCGTTTTTATTTTGTCACATCAAGATTAAATTAACTCTTCAAATCATATACTCGTAAAGCCTATTTCCAAATCCCAGTGGGTTATACTCTGCACATGGAAAAACAATGAGAAAACAAAACAAGCAGTAGATGGAACTGTGAAGATCAGACTGGCATTTGCCATCTGGCACGGTAAATCTAGGGTCTATCATCATGCAACAATTCAACAAGTGTGTCCCATTCCAAAGACTTCAAGAGAAAATCCTTCTGTCTTTATGCAATGAATACTTGCATTTGCTAAAATAGACTCTTGCCTGGGCAAACAGAGCTTTTGTAGTGAACCAAGATGGTCCATAAGCATACCTGTGATTCAGGTCACCCCTGGAAACATTCCTAGGCCAAGCAAGGGACATAGTAGATATGCAACTGCAACCCAGTCTGAAGTATCAGGCAGTTGTTTCTAACAGACTCTGTTAGTAGAGCAAGAAACATCATCCTCCTGTTGGCAATGGCATCACCTATAACAATTTAATATGCCTCATTAAAGATACTAGAATGCTTCTGAGTACCACCTCCAAAAAGCAGGACCTCAGAAAGCAAAGACAATAAAACAACCTTTTCTTTCCTTTGTTGGAATGGGAGGGATGATGCTAGTAAAATAGCTCTTCCAATGACAGACTCAGAAGAAGAAAACAAGAGGAAAGCTGAGTTTCTCCAGAAGACGGGAAGGTGGGAGTGGGAAATTTGTGACTTATATGAAGATTTCAACATACTTCCCCACTGATGTACAAAACTCAAATTGCTTGGCACTTCTATTGAAAATCCAGGACTACAACTGAGTAGTATAGGAACAGCAATTGCTGGCAGACTTGTATCAACAGAGCCCAGCAGTTGGCTCTATTTCAGCTCCTATCTAATCCTTATATTATACTGCGCTCATCACCACAGTATGTGAATTCCCACTAATGCGATGTTATAGCTAAAAAACAAAGCTCACAGTAAAATACTTGCAACTCAGGAAATCTGCAATTAATATTCCAGCACAGACTTAACCATGTTCCAACACCCTCTGACATTCTTCATCCATAAGTGAGTTCATATTTCTGATGCAGGCCACAATGTGATATTAATCCATATGTTCTGACTGATAAACTGATAGCCTACAACACATGGGACACACACTTCACCACAGCTTCTACACATCAGAGTAACATTTGCATATATTTGTCAGTTAATGCATTTGCTGTATGGCACTCTCAGCCTTGGAAAATTTTGCACAGTAAGATTTAAAAAAATTGTATGTACATCCTAACAGTACTGCCTACAATACTGTCTATGACAGTCATGTGTTCTTTTATCTAGATTTTAATTTCCCTTTTCAGATAAGAAAAATTAATCCAATTTGCTAAGGCACAAATTCATCAATCTCATAATGATTTATATGAACAGATCAACTGTCTATTGCACATGCAGCTGTTCCGTAAAATGTGCAAATACATAAAAAAAGAAAAACATGGCAATTACACAAGCACTTGTCCCAATAATAGATGTTTTTCAAACTATTTTCACTATACCGGTTTTGTAACACAATCCCGTGATACAACTAGCACTAAAATAGGTAGATGACACACAATGATCTTACAACAACTTCTGCTTTCACCTCCCCACCAGCTAGATAGTATCTTCCAAAATCAGTTTCCCTGGCAGTGTTGGAAAACCCACTGTGCTTACTGCACTGGAATAGTGCCATGTACTGGGCATAAAGGGCAGGGTCTGGTACCACGGGGCTCTATGAAATAACCGTGCTGGGACAAGGCCATGAACTGTTCCATGCCAGGCAGTTAGAGCCGCCTCTGAAAGCAGTGGGAGCAGCCCATTCCTCCCCCAAAATTCAACCAGTTAAAGAAGCACACAGCACTTCTGCTCTGACATCTTTTAAGAAAGAGTGGCAGCCACCAGGGGAGGAGAAATGGAGGAGACATGTGGGAGATGTTGGAAACACGTGCTTGAAAGGAGGCCAGAGGAGGTACACCCCCACAAGGAGGATGGTGTGTGGGTAAGCCACAACACCCTCATTTTTAAGAAAGCTGTTAAAACTTAACTGAGAAAGTGAGAAGAACATACACGTCATGTCTAAAAAGCAGCAGTAATCATGCTTACTGATGCAGTCTTCATATGGTTTACTTATTTGCACTTGGACTCCAATGAAAAGCACTGAATCCAAAACATTAACTCACGAGGATAGGTGAGTATCTTGTTTCAATTTGATGACAATGTGAACTATTCACTGAGGATCTACATCTATGTTTCTGACTTGAATTTAAAAAAAAATCCTAATATTCTGAAGTAACAACTCCAGTTAAATGTTCTATTTGTTTTGTATGTAGAATGGACAATAAAGCAGTAAATAGCACAAGATTTATCTATTATTTTGACCGATATAAAAAAGAATGTTTTCTTTTCAGTGAAGACATACTTACTAGAAATTCTGAGGAGAAAAAAAAACTATCCATTTTTCTTTTTGGTAGGTTCATGCCATTTTACAATGCTCTAGTACCAGGCTTTAGGGTGCTGTTCAGATTAGCCATGACTTGAATAGAAATTCATTCTTTTTCTTTGCTGAATGAATGCCATTATTTGGCTGTGGGTTATAAGTACAGTTATATTCCTAAGAATTTTATTTCTGTCTATAACAGCTCAGGAATAGGAATATTACTTATGTTCCATTTCATAATTCTGAAAGTGTTTTGACCCTACATAGAAATTTGAAGACCTTTTCTGAATAGGGCTTTCTATTCACATAATGATTTTTTTTCTATATTATTTTATTAATATAAATACACTTCACCTAGTGAAAGCAGGTCTTACATAATATACAAGAGGCATCTTATTACATTGTGATAACTTTAAATCGAGCCTTTCGACTATGAAACTTATTTTTTCTACTTAAGTGGATATAAACTATGTAGACAATGAGAAACAACATCTTTTAAAATGACCTTCTGGTGATATTTAAATAAAAAAGGAATTATGTAAATATTTTCACAGCCAAGTAAAATATACAGAAAAAATAGTCTTGAACAACAAAGCAGTGAAATAGATTACCTTGTTTCACAGGATTTCATAAGTGCTTGATAGCTGAAAGTTTTTTAATGAGTGTCCATTTAGAGTCAAGTCTGGGGCTGATACTCTGTCAGAAAGGTGAGTGCTATCATCTTACTATGGCAAGAATATATTTGTGACTCAGCATCTCTGTTCTTTCCAGTGGTTTCAGAAAAGCATTAAATCTGTGGCAGCCTTACAATTCCTGTAACAGTGACAGTTGTTTGCCAACATTTCCAAAACAAAATATGATTTTGCAATCAGCCACATGATTAAATTAATAACTGAGATGCTGTGGTTTAGGTTAGCCTATGGTTAGTTTGCTAAATATTTAGCATTCATTTTCCCAGGCCTTCAACAGCAGAATTCTCATTCAAATCTGCTCACATCTGGGTTCATTCTTTCACACTTACATTGCCATGAATTCACCTGAGAACTCGCCTGACCCTCACCTATTTCAGCCTTGCTAGTGTCAGGATGCTGAGGAAAATTTGTTTGATTTAGTAGCTGTTAACAATCTGCTCCCCATTTTGTCTTCATGGAAGTTCCAAACACAGGCTGCTGACGGTTCAGCCATACCAACACGTACCATGTTCAAGAAAAAAATAACTTTGCACATGGCAAATCTAATGTACCATCAGAACAAGGACAACTCCTTATGAGTATCACTGAAATGCCCAGTGTCACCAGAAGGAACAATTCTACTCATAACATTGTGGGGGCAGGTCCACACTCCACTTTGCACTGGCTCCCCAGAAAGAGCTCCCTGAGTGGCCTCATCATGGGATGAGATATGAGTGAGAGCATGAAACAGCCAAAAAAGGAGGACATGAGCCCACATCAGCAGTGCTGCTCAAAATGTTCAGTTCTGCCATCCCTCTTTATCCAAACTTTTAGTCCAGCCTCTCCACTTGCTGTTCATATTCTTTTACTGCCTGAGCATGGTGACCGGGCAGAACAGAACTCAGTCTGGGGGGAACGACAGGAACGACCGTCTTCACCTTCGGCAGCTGAGCCATTTTAGATGGGCTTAAAATGTTTGTGAAATCAAACTCAAACTATTACAGAGTTTCATTCTTTTCCACCAGCTACTCTGAGTAATCCTGTGATACTAATGACTACAGAGCCAGGCGCATTAATAAGCCATGTCCCATACAACTGTTCTCAAGAGAGAAAGCAAAGCCTGAATAAAGACAGAAGCTCTACGGATGATAAGATGCCTTTTCTTTGAGCACTGTGGAAAGGAAAAAAGACCACTTGGATGCAAGAGTGATTAAATGCTGAAAGTGAAGATGCCGATAAATGTAAAATTTCCAAAGGTTTCTTTAGGACAGTAGCAGAGGGACTTTCACAATATAAATTGTTAAGGCTATTTGCTGTCTCTCAACAACGAAATGCACTCCATATACACTTACATACAGATAACACGCTAGCTGTAAATAGAATAAAACCTCCCCTTTAAAGAAAGCATTTAAATATTGTAATCCTTAAAATCCAAAATGGAATAATATAATTATCCAGACCAAGTATGGTATTATTGTCAGTTAGAAAAACATGCTAAATATTTTCCTAAGGTCAATTTTTGCTACCTGACACATTTGTTATTTAAAATATTACCTTATATTAAATCGCTTGTGTATTTTTATGATTCATAAACATTGAAAAAGTAACCCTCATAATATATTAGTGCATCAATAGCAATCCTATTAATTGAAGCATCATTTAAAAGTATCAATGGCTCTTACAACACTAGTTGAAATCCCTTACTAATTTAACATTACATCTTAATTTCTTGTTCTAATCTCATCTAATTTACCCTTCTTACTTCCTTGCTTCTGGATATGCTAGGTTTGCCACCCAATGAGTTTATTTCACTAGTCATTCACTTTTAACAGTAAAACCAAACTATTTGAGGGGAATAATCTCCCTGCAAATCCAACACAGGATAAAGAGCTCTTATTTATCGAGCATTTTGTGCCTTGAATTGAAGCATTATTGCGAAGAGTGAGCAATAAACAAAAACACCTCAGGGGCCTGGGAGGAGCAATGTAACCAATTACATTTAATTAAATCAAAGGATGGGAGCCCTAGGGTTGAATGAACTGAAGAACAAATTTGCATTAACACCTAGCAGCCAAACAAGTAGTTCTTGGTTTAGTCTGGAAGTACAATTGTTGCCATCTATTCTCTGCACTGAAGGGGGGCCATTAGCTAAATTCTTAGGAATTGTTTGTCCACTGATGAGGGGCTGCCTTCTCAACATTTCACCTCATCACACATGAAAATTGCCTACTAAAATAAACAGCTTCTTCTGAAACCCAGCAAACAAACATTAGTACATGACTCACAAGTTTGCAATTCTGTAACACCTTTGTTCAGAGTCAACAAAGAGAACAATGCCAGGGGGCTCACACACCTGAGAGAAGTGGAGACCCTATCTGGGGGGGGGGGGGGGGGGGGGGCGGGGAGAGGAGGTGTGAAGAATTAAAGTTAATCTGACCACAATGAATTCTATAAATTGAAACATACAGGATAATGATTACCTACAGCACTTTAAGAATGGATGCAAACATTGAGCCTTTGGTATAATGAGAAGACTTCCTAACACCAAAGTAATTACCAGTGCAATGCACCTCAAGCCTTCTCCACTGCTCAGAGGCGGAGCAGGGGGAAAAATCATGGAAGTCTGAGAAGAGCAGGGAATAGAAACGAATAAACACCAGAATGAAAATGATAGAAAAATTAAGAGCAATGAAATACAGAAATGTCAAGACTCCACAACTCTGCATTTCCCAAACTCTGATTCGAGGAGAGAGGGGAAAACAGGAGGGAATGATTACAAACGTTTAATCAGTTATAAACTACTCTTTCTTGAACGTTCATTGCACAGTCCTGCTAAAAGAGAGAGTTTACATGTAAAAAGGGTGATTTTTTGAAGGTGTCTATGAGGCTTTTGACAAAGTAGCAATGGCCAGAATTATTTTTTCATTATTTTAAAGACATATTTTCAGGGATTTATAAGTATAATAATTTCAAATAATTAGAGATTTAAACTTATTGTCCCATACCTCATCCCAGACACAAAGTATACCTTAATATACATCCCTCAAAAGCATAAATTAGTTTAGCCATTTTAGGTTATACAACAAATGAAAAGGAACATAATGGTTTCAAAACACTTTGTCCTAAACCTCAAGCTAAAAAGACTGAATTATTAAAATAATTTTTTAGGCAATCAGTGTGCATTGTGCCCTAAAACTGCAACAGCCAAGATTCTCATTTTGAAAAATAGTGAACATGCGTATATAGTATTTTCTTAGCTCTTGTTCCTTCAATATTAAGATGGAGAGCACAGAGAACAATAAAAGACTTTTGTAGAGGCCTACATGCTCTGATCTCAGTCTTTTCAGGAAGTTAGCTGTTCCCCTCTTGACCTATTAATTTTCTTGCTTTGGAAGAAATTAAACTGCAGTCTTACTCGGCAAAGTGGCCATATAAAAATATAATTTTATTCTTACCACACAAACTTGCTGCCTTTATTTACTCATAGCTACATTTGCCTCTCATAATGACAAATAAAAATATGTTTTATTGCCACTTTATACACTGTTAGACCCAAAAAGCTAAAAGAGATCTAATAGCGGGCTTTTAACAAGATAAGAAGTTGGCTAATGTTTTCATCTTGTTAACTGAGGTAGTATCCGGCCTGAAGTAAATCAGAAAACTCTGTTCCAGAACAAACATCTATTACAGATGTTCTTTCAGACTATACCTACCTCAGCCTAACCAATTCAATAACTGAAATTGTCCCTTTTCTGGACATAAACAGTGACCTTCTTTTGTCAGATCTTTGATAATGAGGATATGTGGAATATGAGATTGGTTTGTTAGTCTGAAAAAACAAAACAAAACATAAACAAACACAACAATCATTCTCAAGGTAGGCTAGTTTTTCCATTAGATCAGCCAACAGTTCCAACTGACTAAATGGCATCAAAAGCTTTAGAGCCAAAATAAGGCATAACGATGGGAGTAGATGACCAAGGATGGGGAGCAACACAAGAGATAAAATAGGACTACCTCCTTTAAACAGCAGCAAACTGATAGATCAGCATAGCCTGTGGTGGAACAACACCAGTAAGTGTCCAGCTTAGCATTTACAAGCACCTTAGATATGTTTCTCAACAAATCGGAAGTCAATTATCTCGAAGCTGAAGTTAATTGAGTGGAGAAGCACTAATATGTTCTGGAGGTTGCTTTCCTATTTTGTTTTAAAATGTGCTTAGCTAACAAATTTTAAAACCATGCCAGGACAAAGCACAGACTCTAGTTTCATATGTATAGTCCTCACCTTCATTAATCCACATTCCTTAATAAAACCCTCTCTTATGCTATATATGTACTTGCACCTTTATGGATAAGCTGCTCTGAACATCTCTGTTACCGCTTTCTCCTTCTCAAGGTAACTACAGATCTGATACATTTCCCAAGTCTTGGCCATGACCCCTGTGGCAAGGTAAGGGGAGGTAGACTAGGAGTTATTGTGGAATAGCAAGTAGACTATGGGAGACTAGAAGCAATGGGGCAATGAAAGAGGGAGCTCTTGAATAAAATCCCCTAGGTTACACACCACTTATACTTTCCAGTGTGTTTAAAAAGATCAAACAATGCTGCATGCACATGAAAATAGTTGTGTTTGTGATGTTTTTTCTTTAAAGCTCATGGTTGGCACATTAATCAAAATGAATACAGCTAGGTCTGAGGTGTGACATTTAGGAAAAAATCCTTTACTGATGAACTCTCTAACTATGTCAACTTTATTTATGAATGAACCCACACAACAGTAAGAACATGTGAAATTACCGACCATTTCTAGATGTTCAAAAGTTTGACACAGAGCCTACTGCAGCCATCCACTACTGCAGTGTTGAATCTTTGGATTTATCTATACGCAGGAAGCACTATTCTGGAACTAAGATTCCATACATACAAGTAACAGTGAATGCATGATTTCTGGATGACTGCAGTGCACTGTCCCTGAACGCGGCTCTTGCTCAGCTAAGAAATTTTCGGGAGTGTGAGGTGAATCAGGGTTCCTTTTAGACCAAAGGAATGAAAGCATAATAGCAAAGCAGATAGAAGTGCAGCAAAAACAGTGTGACAAGTGATTGCAGGCATAAGAAATGGTGGAACAAAAGAAGAAAGTGATACATGGTCTACATGAAAAAATCAGAACAGCTCATACATATGACACACCAGAAAAACCCAATTCTCCTCCAGCATTACTCTGCCACATAAACCTCAAAAGAAGAGGCCCTCACAGAGGTCAATCTGATGATGCAATAGCTCTATAAATTCACAGCACAGAGCATATACATACTAACTACCCTTCTAAATACTTACTTTCTCACAAGATCTAAAAGGAACCACACTGTGACAGAACATTACAGATGCATGGAGTAATTAACTTACCTGCTGATGAGCAGTACAAATTCAATCTGCATCCTGAATCCCTACAGATCAGAGAGCTACTGCTAGCAGCACAATTAAGGTTTTACATTAGTCCAGACACACTGACTGTTTCCAAACAATTGCTAACTACTCTTGAAGATCTGCTATAAAAGATATTTTCTGAAACAAACACATGTTAAATTTGAAGGATGCTCTTGACGGCAAGATTAGTTTTACAATTTCAAATTTTAATCCCATTTATCTTCTTTGAAAACATACTACTTGCTTTAGTGTACATCCATTTATTAGAAATACATTTTTCTCAAAATCATCCAATATTGGGTGGGCTTTTTCATTCTGTTTTTGAGGTCAACATACGTCTCATTTGCAGTGACATTTTGTGTTGCTCCTGTATCAGTCTTATCCCTTCTATAGTATTTTCAGATCTGTTGTGCTCAAATGTTCTCAAAAAACAGTTATCTCAATTTGAATTCTTTATGTCCTTTTTGATATAGTTCTATTTACCTCAGTGAAAAACTGAAGTGTGCTGCCTAATTACGTTTGCTTTGTCATTCTAATTAAATTGTTAACTAATTGATCTCAGTGTACTTTAAACAAGATTCATAGCACTGACATAAGGAACATATAAAGCCATTTTACACAGAGCAAGAGACAATAATCTGAAATTCCACAGTGCAAAATATAGTTGCAATGGATAACTAAAATTTTCCACTCCACACCACTCTGTACTGGTATTCAACTACATCTACCACTGCATATTTGATGCTAGACTCTTGATGTGTTTAAATCAGAAAAAAAAAAATTTAACAGTTCCATTTCAAAACAATATACAGATCTTAGAAAATTTATATTCACTTAACTCATGTCTTTACACATGGTAAATGATAGTAAATAGTGATAAACTAAATCAAAGCACTTTAATTCAAAATAACTAAAACACATCCATTTAAAAAGATGTTAATTAACCCTGCAGGGTACATGCAGGATTTGAAATGAGTCTAAACAATATCCAGCTTAATGTTAAGAACTTATAAAATGAGCTATCAGGGCCTATTAGTGCATTGTAATGGCTTAGATACTTCTTCAAGTGACCCTAAAATCTCTATTCTGACCCGACTTTCAGAAATGGGGCAGAAGATTGACCTTCACACAATATAATCAGCAAAGGATCTAAAAAATGTATCTCCCTGTTATGTGAAACCACAGTTTTATTTACTCAGGCATGTTCACTTCGGAGTTAAGGTCCACTCAAGCATCATTTCAGGGTTAAAGGTTATAGTATAAAGCCATTATGTTTTCAAGCAGAGTAGCATGCTACCATTTGTCTTCCAGTAATATCACAATCAGACGTTACCTTTTTAGCTTGGCCCAGTGGTGAGTTTAAGACCCTGGCATATACATCGTAAAACAGACTGATACTTTCTACAAATCATTCAAACTGCATTTGCTAAACTTTAGATTGGCATATATTTTGTCTATGCTGTTATCTATAGACACAAAGAGTTTCAAAAAGGTTTATGATCTGTGATCCTGCAGATGGACTGTTTATATAATAATTAGGTTGATTCTATGTTCAATATACAATCAATGTACAGAAAAAAAAATCAATACTTTGGCTTTCAGGTTCAGTTTCACAATGGGGTCAATGTCTTAATCTCAGAAAACTGAATAAAGTCACTTTAAAAGTAGCTACAAGGACAATAAGGATTTCTAAAGTTCTCATTCAACACTTGTTTAAAATTGCTTGGTATTGTTTACTAGTTCCTAGTATTCCTTACATATCTATTTCAAATTAAGAACACTTTTTGATCAAAAGCTTATTAAATTAAAGCTCTGTGAAACAATAAAGTCTAAGTTTGATCACGAGAGAACCAGTGTTTATAAGACTATTCACAACAACAAACTAAAAGTTTGTTAAACTGATGAGATTTACACTAGATACAATAAACCAGAAAATGCTTAGTGCTGGTAACACTTACTGAATGTGATAACAAGGCGGGGTTCTAAATATTTGTATTTTATGCCTCTTGGAGAGATGGCATAGGTTGTACATACATTTATTTTCTCAAGTGCAATATACAACCTATGAATGCTTTGAGATTGGGTAGGTCTTGAGGAAAACACATAGCAACACTACATTTTGCTACTCTTTAGAATTTAATTCTTACATGAATAAGTCAAAAGTTAGAAGAGCAACAGTTTCTTTTTAACCATATTTTTTTTGTAACTCTGTAACTAAAGGTACAAAATATAGATGTTTCCTAAAAACAACAGAATCTTGATTTTATATATTCTTTGGACTCACACAGGGATACTGAAATCTACCACCAACTGCTTTATTCTGTATGCAATTTGACTACCATACACTAGTAATGTCTATCAAAATATAAATACATATATATTTTAAAACATAACAGAATTATGAATCATAAGATGATTCAGAGTGCAAGGGTTAGACATACATATGAAGATGCAGAGTACTTTCAAAAAATATTATTGTTTCTGGACACATTTTCTGCAAAAGCATGCCAGTTACCTCAGCAAGTGCTACTTTATGACATGAAGGATCTTTGGTTTTGTGATCTGAAGTCTGTGCACAACATTACTATAGCACAAAATTGTCTACAAAATTACAACAAGCATTTCCATTAAGGTAAGATCAAGGTTGTCAAATAAAATACTTGATTTAGGAAGTGACAAAATTAGTTGGGAAATGCCACTACACCCTTAGCACAGCTGTCTTGCATGTATGCCTTAGGAAGCAACCTGTAACTAACCACTGCGATATTCTGTACTTCAGAGGACCACTGCTTCCTTTTAGTTCACAGAACTAAAGGCCACTGTTCGTTTAATTATAAAATAATCAATATTTACACTTCAGTTAAATATAGCCCCATTTCTTACTTTCTGAATTTACCTTTTAGTAGAGTAGGCTTCTCTAGCCTTTGTCCTGAAAGCTGTATGCAGTCTACCAGAATTCACTGCCTGCTTTTCAGTGTCTCACTTTGAAAGACATCCAACAACCTACCCCTAACAGAAAACTCCTCCACTTCACAAGTCCTTGCTGACTATGTTCCTTACAGCATTTGGTGGTGTCCCTGGGGACAGACACAAGTCAGAAAGAGACTTTCTTTAGATGAAGCCCAGAGGCACAGAAAGAGGAAAAACATCCAAATCACCCAGAACCTCATTTTTTGAGTACTTGAATATTCTGCTTTAGCTGCTGAAATCACCATTTCGGCTGTGATTTGCTCCTGCAGATCAGACCCTTGGCTTTCAGAAAAAACATACTAGCCCACCACCAGAAAGAACCCTCTGGCAGGCAGAGGAAGAGAATCTGTTCTCCAAGCAACAAGCAGATGCACAATCCAGGAAATCCCCATTTACACAGGCAACCCTAAAATAATGGTGCATTTTGTAGAGCTACGGACTCAGTTAAAACTGTGGGTATTTTTTAAGGTAAAAAATAAAGATCAAAAATCCCATCATCTGGAATATCGGCTCCTCCATAGATTGTTAGTAGAATTGCAATTCACAGACTAGCTCGATTTTTTTATGATTATGCAAATAAAGTAAAAGAAAACATGGCGGCAATCTAGAAAGAGCAGCAGTTAAAAAAAATGAAAGTTATGTTTCACCCAAGCAGTCACAAGAAGGTGATGCACACAGAGATCCCTGGAAATGACCCTGTGGGAAACATTTTCTGGTGCACCCCCAATTTCTTTCCAGCCCTCTTGAAGCTGAGCTAGCATAGTCTCCTTTCTGCCTCTGACTTCTTGTCTCAGTCTAGCTACTCTTAGGATACATTCATTTAACTCACTGTGATTTCATCCCAGGCTCCTCTCTGGCCAATCTGGTTTCTCTCTTGGAAAAAAACTCATCAAATATGTCTTTGCTTCCAATTCCCCTTCCTGTCCAGCCACTACTGTTTTACTCATTCTTCTCCCTCACACGATCCTTGGTTTATGACTAGGCTTACTGTTTGTCCCTTTTCCTACTCTGATCACCTGCTCTTAGCATCAGAAAGCAATATGGATCATAGAATCAAGGCATAGTTAGGGTTGGAAGGGATCTTAAACATCATCTAGTTCCAGCCCCCCTACCATGGGCAGGGACACCTTCCACCAGACCAGGTTGCTCAAAGCCCCGTCCAACCTGGCCTCAAACACTTCAAGGGAGGGGGCAGCTACAGCTGCTCTGGGCAAGACATGCCAGTGCCTCACCACCCTCACAGTAAAAAATTTCTTCCTTATATCTAACCTAGATCTACCTTCTTTCAGTTTAAAACTGTTAACCCTCATCCTATCACTACACTCCCAATACAGAGTCCCTCCCCATCTTTCCTGTAGCCCCCCTTTAGGTACTGAAAGGCCACTATAAGCTCTCCCAGGAGCTTTCTCCAGGATGAACCACCCCAACTCTCTCAGTCTGTCCTCGTAAAGGGAGGTGCTCCCATGCCCTGATCACCTTCGTGGCCTCCTCTGGACTTGCTCTGGATCCTTTCCCCATGTTTAAGCTATGAAGTCTTGTGGCAGTGAAAAAAAAGAACAATCAAAACATTTAGAGGAAACAATTGTAGCAATTATCTGCCATTTCCCATCAAATTATTAAATATATATGAATGAAATATATACAGTAACTTGTAGATTTCATGTATCTACAAATTATGAAATATGTATCTGCAAAATATCAAAAATATGACATATATGAATATGAAAGCAGTCACATATATTAAGAGTTAACTGTATTACTTAAGTATTCTTTTTTGGAACAGCACTTTTGGAATATAAAGTATTAAATTTGTTTTGTTATTTTATATGCTACCCAACATTCAAATTTCCAATTTAAAAAGAGGAGGAAGAGTAGAATTTGCTATGCATTTCTATGCCAAGTTTCAATTATCATGCTCCTTATTATTCAGCACTGAAAACATTTCAATAGTTACGAGATTCTCACCTCATTCAAATTAAAATAATTTTGGGAGGGTTTTTTAATCAATTTTAGAGAGAAGACAATGTTTCTTACTCATTTGACAAGCCCTGCCGAAGACAATGAGAGTCTTTATATTACTAAGGCAAGTCAAATTTGACTTGTACTAAAAACAATTGAAAAAATATGACAGTAATTCAAAAGCTGACAATGCTTTCAAACATTTGGGGAAAGATGGCACACTGTAGTTTTAGTTTCATCATCTTCCAATATTTATGACACCAATAAGATCCTATTTCAGGCTGGGTCAAAGTAAACTGCCAGGTAAAATACATCTTCAAAAATATCCTACTAAAATAACCATGTTAAAAATCCAGGTTTTCTTCTTCCATATATATAATGTGAATATATATCTAATAATTACATATTCAATAAATACACATATAAACACACATAAAAAGCTCATGTTAATTAGACTGATTTACTTAAAAATCACAGGATAATCTCTTCTGAGTAATACATGCATATTTCTCGTTTTGGAATAAGAAATCTTTTGCAATTACAAATCAAATCCCTGTATTTAAATGCTCAAATTTGTAAAATGATTTTAAAGGATATGATTTGACCTATCATTTCTATGATTCTGCCTATTTCCTTCTGACACTTACCTATTACAACAGTTGTACAGAGCTCTTTAAATGAGAAACCTAGACAATTCTCTTTATTCTAAAAAAAAAAAATTGCAAGGGAACAATTCATATATGAAAACACAGAATCTTCATTAATTGTTCTCACTCATCAGCAGTTCAGTCTGATTCTAGATCAGCCTTGAAAAATTATCTGGCATAACATCTTCCCCTTCTGTTAGGCTGTCACCCTAACAAACAGTAAAATGTGTGGCTGTGTACTTTAATATCAAATATTTACCGTATCATTTTTTGAAGAGCACATAAATAGAATCCTCAAAAGAAAACACAGCAGTAATTATGAGAAGATATGTATTTGAAATAATAAGAATCAAAATAGATTTAAAGCACTTAAATTATCTCTACCAATTTTTATTTGTCTGAAATCATCTATATTGTTGTGCTGTATGTACTGTCAACAAAACTAAATATTTGGAATTCTGTATTATATATGTTGATTGCTATCAAAATTACTTTTGCCTGCCAAAGGGAAATGTGAGGTATTATAACTTCTGGAGGTTAACACGAGACATGCAACTGGCTGCTATATTATGCAAACATTTACGTTATAAAGCATTTATCAGAACAGAGATTGCAATGAATGAAGTCACTGCTAAGCAGCTGATCTTGAATACATATCTAATACCACTACTATAATTTAAGTTTTTTTGAATGCTAGGTATGACAGTGTGTTTCTAATTCTGGAACTGGAAAATTCAATGGGATTGGGAAGGACAAATACTTCTTTTTAACAGGTGCTTTGAAAATAAGGAAAATAATTCAACAGGAAGTTTATCTGAGCAAACAGTAGCCGGTATCATTTGGAGAGTTTCCAAAAGCTGTCTATCTCTCTCTTGATTCATACGATTCTAGTTTCTTAGTGTATACCTAGGTTGTTCTTTTTTTTTTTCTTAGAATTATGATAAATTCAAAGACAGTATATTTTACTGTCCATTTAGAAACTAGTGTACAGATCTTCGCTTTTAAATGCCAAATGTGTATGATAATTTTACTCCTGTGTATCTTTAAGCATTTTGTTGGTCCTACTGCCTTTTTGAGTAGCTATACAACTTTAAAGGGCAGCTTAAAATCACTGGAGAATGTTGCCTTTTGCTACTACTACCATTTAAATGTAATTACTTTTAAGTCAAGGCTTACAAAGCTGTTCTCATTCTAATGCCCAACTTTTATACTAAGTCAAAAGCCTGATTCTTCATGAGAAGAGTCTCAAAATTCTTTAAGAGTGTGCCTACATACAACAAAGGATAACTAAATTACTGTGTGCATTTGATCCTAAATATTCATAAGTCCTTTAACTTTGTGGCTATATATCAAAGTTTCTTTATAGAAAACAATATGTGTTTTACCAAATCTAAATATAGATCAAGAAAGTGACAAATGTCTTATCACCAGAAAAAAAAAAAAAAAACAAAAAAACAAGGTTCAACTTGTACCATAGACCCATGGATTTTCAACCTTCATCAAAGATTATTACTAAACTAAAAACAGATGCAACAAAATCAGTCAATGCTATTAATCCCCCCACACACTGCCCCCACCCCCCGATAAGAGTTATTTTATATAAATAGTTGATTTGGGGTTTTGACACTTTCTCACAGATCTACGTTTGAAAGTAATGCCTGCTAATCTCAGTTGGAAGAGATAAACATTACAGTTCATAAATACTGATAGTTCACTGCTGCTTACTAAATACCTGCACTAGTCCAATCAAAACCAACCAACCAAAAATCACATACATAAAAATATTTTCTGAGACAATCTAGGACTAAAACATCTTCATATGTTTCTTTAACCTAGGAAATAATGTTAGAATTAACTCAGATTCACCTGTTAGTAAATAAGCCTCTCCCACAAGAGATGTGCAGCTGAACAACCCTTCCTCATAGGGAATTTATATTGGTTAGTTCTCAACAGAAAATATAATGCATTATTTTAAAAGCAGATGATGGCTGTGGACAAAATTATCAAATAAATTCTTAGTAGTAATAAAAACCCATCTGTTTACCCGGCTAAGCTCATTTTAAACAGAGTTTTTAACCGCGCAAACAGAAGGAAATATTTTCTACTTTGGGAATGTCTGATTAAATAACAAATAAATCTACAAACTGCTTCAAATTGCTACAATTTAAAACTAAGAATCAATATACAGCAAAGATAAGGACCCTGTATACAAGCTGCTTGGCCATATTAGGTTTTATTATGAAGACATTCCAGTATTTTTAGCCAGACAGAATTTATACTAGGGTGCTGATTCATTAAATGGCTTAAGAGTATAGTGTTTTAGCTGTGTGAATAGGTAAACTTCATGGAACTGGGTATGTGCTTACAGTCAGATGCATGAAGCTGCTGTTTTCACATTCTAAATTCATATCTACAGGCAGATTGCTGTGGGGCTTTTTCCTGACATACCGTCACAAGGGATTAGCCAATACATTTAGTAATATTGTTTCTTGTTTTACTATCCAAAAGGAGCTCCAGTAAGTGAGCACATAAAAGCTCTGAGGCCATTCCCTTTGCTAATTCAGCTGTGCTGGCCTCCCCTACTTTCATGAAACCAACTGGTGAGTGTTATAACCATAAGACTCATGTCTGCAATCAAATAAATTCTATATAAAATCTGCAGCTGCCACATGGGAGGTTAAAAAAGAATAAAAATTATTCCTTCCATACTTTTTGACAGATAGGGTTGAAGCATCTAAATCAAGGAAAGTATTTAAGATTGTGAATGTATTAGGATAGAAACTGAAATTCCAAAGAGACTCAGAGTTAATGGCACACAAATCTTGGAGTGCCATCTGTGATGAACTCCAGCCCATGTCACTACATGTGTAGAAATGCCTCTTTACCTGAAGGAGGATTGAATTTTATTGTCACAGCATCTAATGTTCAGTTTAGCAATGACCAAGTCTCTCCTCTGACACAGGTCGAAGCCTTTCACTTTAGAAAACCCAAATGGGTGGCATTTAAAATGAGCAGGCACTCCTAACAATGTAGTACTGGACAATTCAACAAAAAGCCTACAATAAAGCTACATGTGGGAGAGGCCAGAAGTCAGGTCTGCTAGTGGCCCTCAGTGTACCACCACTCTAAGTTGTCTTGCTTCTGTCTCCCATTTCTACCCCATGAACAACTCTTAACAAATCTAGAGGCTTGTGAGACTTCCTACCTGTAAAATTGATCTAATATTTATTTCACAGATGTAATATTGTACAGACTAGTTAATATCCAAAAAAGTGGTTTGGGGAGTATAGTGTGATACTTACCCTCCTCTGACCTGATTTAACACACATTTAAACAAAACAACAAAAGACTGCCTTAAAATATGGTAATTGGCCTAAATACAAAGGGAAACCTAAAAATTAAACTGGAATAAAAAATACCTAGATAGTGAAATGTACATGCAGCCAGCATTAGCATAGATGGAAAGAAAGTAAATTCTATCTGTAAAGCACAAGTCACAGTTCAACAATAAATATCAACAACAAAGAGTTGGTGTTAAAAGGTGTAACAGGCTTAAATTATTTTTAGTCCTGAATATGACCTGTAGAATTCCATTTCTCAGGTGCAAGAAGCACAAACACATCTGAGTACTTGCCCAAACTACCAAAGTCCTGCTCCCATCATCTTGTCATTATTTTACATTCCAACACATTTATGGAATGTCAGGAGATGGGAGGTAGAGGGTATTAGGGTAGAGGGTTATTACAATCCTATTCTATTTTTTTCTAGACTACCAAACGTTGTCACAAAACCAGTTGACATCTCAGTGTAGCTGGAGTTCTCCTTCAGGACACCAAAGAATTACAAGACAAAACTATGTATAGAAGTCTAGATAGGATACATTTGCAGTACAATTTATTAAAAAAAATGGCTTTCAGGAAGTGAATGAAATTATACGACAGAAAATCATCAGGTGACTTTCAGTGCAGAAGACAATAATACATTCTATGATTAAGTATAATGTTTCATTCAATTCATTCTCTCCCTCATCTTTACATAATTAAAAACTCAAAACAGATTCATGTTTTTCATTCTTTTGTTGCATATTTCACGATAAAGTATAACAACAAAAAATAAATTACACACTTTTTAATTAAAGTCATTCACCAGAGAAACAAGATAAGTGGCTTGTGTATAGGGCAGAAGCAGTAGATGTCTTATATCAAAACTTTAGAAAGCCTTTTGACAATTTCATGAGAAACACAGTCTAAATAAAATTTGGTTAAGATAGGTGCAGAGCTGATCAAGAAAACCAACTCCGGAGAATAATTCTCAATGGTTTACTGTAAAAGCAGGTGATTTTATCAGGTGAAGCCTCCATAAATGCCTACACCAGATTGTGCTCTGTTCCGTGTTTTCATTGATCATCTAGATGACGGAAGGAATACGCTTATTAAACTAGCAATATATCAACTTAGAAAGTCCAGTATGTTGAACAACAGGCTTCAAAGGACAAAGGCAATGAATTGAGAGAAGTCTGGAAACAGTGGAAAAAGTTTAACAGGGACAAGTACCAGGTATTGTACATGGGTAAAAATAATCTGCTACGTAAATACACAATCAGGAATATTTGATCCCTTTTGAAGAGGACCAGGTTCTTATGGCAGGTCATAAGCTTAACATGAGTCAACGTCATGCTGTCGTAAGAGAGGAAAATACAATATTGGGATTACAGGCTGTAAAATACAAAATCACCTAGTTTATTTAGAATTATGAAGGTCTTAACCTGGACTATTGTGCCCAGTTTTGACAAACGCTCTTCAAGAAAGATACAAACCAAATGTACAGAGTCTAAAGAAAAGTCAGAACCTAGTAAAAAATGTAGCTTAATTAAAAATTAATTTTGCTTGCTCAACATAAGGAAAAGAAGATACAGGCAAGGCCATGTGATGACTTAAAATACCTAAAAAGCCATTACAAAAGAAAATTTCATTTATGCCAATGAGAAAATCAATAATAAGTTTAAGCTTTAGTAAAAAAGACTGTGGTTAGATATCAGGAGATATTTTCTATCAGTAAAGAGAACAGATGTGAAATCATCATCGCTAAAAACAGTATGTTCTGAACCTTTGTTTTATGGGCTAGTCACTCAAGTCCTTTGCAGGTGGGCTGCAGTCTTAATTAAAAACCATGAGGGTGGGCCTCCAGTAATTAGCACAAACATGCGGTTGTACACATATTCCTTGTACATTTTCCATTTAACGAACCACTTCTATAGAGGGCTCTTTTAATCTACCAGTTTTACCAAAAATTAATTCTTCAGATTTCTGGAATAACGCCTTGTCCATTGCTTTCCACATTATTGAAAATATTTTGAAAAATTATTTAAAAACACAGAATTTGATTTAACTGTACTAAGACTTAATAAGAGTGTTTAACTTGTTAAGCTAAGAATAATAGTTCTACACTGGATTTCCATCTGATCTCTGCTACATAGATTAGTTTTCATCACACTTTCCAGTCAGAACTATCATCAGACAAAAAATTTCAAATGGATATATTATTCATCAAAGATTTCAAATTCTGATTTCCAGAAATACTTTACTTAAAATAGTTTTGTTTGAATGCAAATATGTGACTTGATGCTGAATTACGTTGAAACCTTCCACCCCAACGGTTTCAAAAAAGACATGAGTTCACCCATTTGAACATTTTTAAAATGAAATACAGTGCAACTATTTAAAAGTTCTCTAAAAAACTTGAAATAAAACCAAAACAACGTGCAAGTTATGTATATCATTTCAGTTACATTTGTATGGAGACAATTAAGAACAGGGGCTGTCCATGCTACCTCCATGCTACAACCACTGATGAGACTGTATTACAATATAGATAAATGCCCCATCTAATGTGTAAGTCAGATCCCGTCAGCAGCTTTGTGTGGTATTGAACAGAAGGTAGCTACTCAAGGATCTACTCCAAGCGTGGAATTCCTTGAGCATGTTTTGCACCTCCTGCCTGTACTTTTGCAAAGAGCAGCAGAGAGCACAGCTAGAATATGGCAAGTAAAAGGAATGGTGAAAACACAATGAACAGTTACAAAGAAACATGCAAGTTCTACCCAAACTGCAATAACCTTCTGCACATCAAGCTAAGTGAAACTAATTTGAAACTATTTATTTAAATTATGCTCAAATCTGAAATATTTTAAGAGAAAACTCTACAATGTATTAAAACAATAAGCTTAATTATTAACACATTACATCTTAAAGGAATGCTTACCATTGCTATCCTACTCTATCTCAATTGAAAAGGTGATTAAGATAAGTTATCTAATGTAAAATAAAACGCATTAATTAAATAATTCTACTCTTCTCCTTCTACCAATCTAATTTAAGGTGTTATACCCTATCTTCAATTTATTTTAATTAATTTAAATCCAAAGATCCAACTCTCATGATAATCCATTTAGAATACACGGAACACTTTCAAAAATGCTTCAGATTATAGGTCAACACTAGTGCATAAAGTCAGACTAGTATGAGTAATACACTTGCAAACATACTTATGCCAACATTTTTTATAAAGATTAAGACAACAGATCTGATGCAAAACCCCAGCTAATCAGACTGCCAAGGTAGAAAACACTGCTCAGAAATACAGAAAAAGTAACTGCAATTGCTCTAATAGATTTGTGTATTTTTACCAAAAGGTTCTCATTGGTATCCTGAACAGGAGAACCAATTATTACAGAAACTTCAAACTGACCAAGGAAGAAAGAATGTACTCAGAAGAGATCAGCCAGGCTTCTTCACGTCCCACTTCTCTAAACTGGTGCCATGTTTTGAAGTATAGGCACAGAGTCAGGTTATGCTGGCATATGTAGTAGAAGAAAAATACTTTAGAGGAAACAGATCCCTGATCACAGTTATGATTATTCTTTTCACATATAGGCTCCTGATAAACAGAAGATTTTAGCGAGTGGGGAGAAGCAGAAGACTACAAGACAGTACTTAAAAAAGACAAATTGCTGACATTCCATCATAGAATAGTTTCATAAAAACAATTCTGGTAGCAAGAGTAATTTAAAAGGTACCTGCTTCTCCCCACATACTTATTTTCTGCTCCATTCCATAAGCTTTATGCCAGTTATGTCAATGTGACTGCTTGGGATGATGCTGTAAACTGAATCAGTGAAGTGAATTGGATGGGGGAGGGGAGGGAGGAAACAGCTGGTTTTTCTTAACCCTGATCATGAAATGTTTTATTTAAAAGGAAGCTGCATAGTGAATAGTAAATTGTAGGTATCATAAATATGATATTTCATTCAAAACAACATGTATCGTTGCTATACAAACACTCTTCCACTCAATTTATTTTTTGTTGAAGACTTTTTCAAGAGGGTGTTAGGTTCTGACATGGTAAACAATTTCAAACTGCCACGCAGGTAGAATGAGAGAAGGCTCAGAGGACAATGAATGGCAGTTTCTTCAGGTGAGAATACCTACTGAGGCATGGAGAGGCAGGAAGCATATTCAAGTCTGCACGCTTTTAACCACAGAAAACACAAAGTTTCCGCTTAGAAAAGGGAGGAGACTTCCACAGCAGCGTCTGGAAAATGCAACCTGCTCCCTTGTTGATTCTATGTAATGTTACATGAAATACAGGAGCATCTCTGCTGCCATAAAGGATGCCATCCTATGCTTTTCCCCAGGGAGCTTGATGGCATCAATCCGTCCAGGCATGATAAACCAGTAACTGCCACAATCCCTCCATTGAGGAGCTCAGATACCTTTGAGTCACACAAAGAGAGCTCTGAAGAAACAAGTAGCTCTCTGAACACAACCTCATATGCCACTACCAGGAAAGAAGACACTCCTCTTTAGTTATTGGAGAGGAAGGAAGGAAGAAGGAAGGGTTATGTTTTAAAGTAGAACTTTAAAAAAAAATAAATAAAAAGAAGTTACAGAATTACAAGTTTTAAATAAGAATAATTTTTAAATTAATGCAATCTAAAAAAAAGAAGTGATAACTAAAAGAAGAAATTTTTTTTTTTTCCCCTTGGTATGCATTTCCAAAAAAAGCTGATGAGGACTTGAAATTTAAAAAAAAATCCTTCTCTCTTGTTATTTTCATGAAAAATATTCCATAAAGGGACAAAAATATTCTCCAGTTTAGCTAGCTCATTTATTTCTAATAATAAATGGGAGAGTAGTGAGGGGGAAGAAACCCATTTAAAAAACCCCAAACAAACAATATTTCCCAATATAAAACTTGTTGCAGAGACTGGAATTTCTAAATACAAAATGAGCATGAACAAACACAGTTTTAAAAGATGGTGAGTAGGTGTTTTGTACCAGTAGCTATATGCAGACAGTATGTTTTCAGTAAACTATGCAACATTTTCCAGCAATAAAACATTTTTAAAAAATAATTCAAGAAAACAAGTGAATATATAATTCAACTTTTTCTGGATTTTACATAGATTACCTGTTTTCCTGTATAAAGAGGCAACAGAATTTAAGGCTACATCTTCCCCAAACTGAAAGCTTAAATCTTTGCAGGATCTACTTGCATATAGGAGCAACAACTTTGGAATATGTGCCTGGGTAGCTCTATAACTGTAGCACCCTCTGCTGCTTTTTTAGTTCCAAAACATGTAATTGTACACAACCAAGTAGAAAATAAATATGTTCAATATGTATTAATTTGTTTCTTTAAAATGGTTACATTATTAACTAATGTTATGTGAAGTTTACCATAAAATGTTTTGCTCCTACATATAGTATATTTGCAATTTTATACTACCGCTCTGGAATACCTTGTTTCTGTTGTTAACATCAGATAGATACTAGATGAAAAATCCCAAAATATGCTATATTGCACTGCTTAAAGTTCTTCTTTACAGACATTGTATCTTGCTTAGACTGGTGGCAGTTAGTGAAGAGGTTTATATTTTGGCCCTTGATAATTTATTTAAAATGTATACATATTTTGAAATGATTACTGCAGGGATATAATTATACAAGCATTTCAGTCATAACTGCTTTCTCCCACTAGGAAGGGCAGGGGAAGGTGATACTCTCAAAAGCTCATTCTTGCAGAACTTTCCTTGCTTTTTGTACAGTTTGTTGGGGAAGAGATTTTTCTTCTGCAAGAATGAGTGTGGCATGTGGCTCCTGGAGCCAGATGCTGCTATCCTACAATGCCACCACTGAACCTTCTGCCTGGGATCCATCAGTTCTTTTAAAGGATTATGTTAGGACTAGAGAAGGTCTCAGGATGTACCGTCTTTTTAACAGATGGCATACTGTTGTCTAAAATGAACAGACTGATCCTTTCCTTCATACCAGTCCTCTTTTCCCTGCCTCCTGTTTATGCACAGAATTAAAGCTGAATGAAGTGCATTTAGCACTGCATCCTGCCTGTGTGGAGAATTCATTTTGAGTTTTCACATGGAAACTGCTCTCACAAAGGATGAACAGAAGAGAAAAAAATTTTCACATTTTTCTCGGAAAGTGAAAACCAGTTGTAATTTGTAGTGTGAATTTTCATTCACAATAGCGATCTTACTCTGAAAACGCATCTTCAGAAATCTTTTTGGAAAAGACAGAATACAAGTGTAAGTACCAAGTTTGAATAAGACAATTTCCAGAGTTAGCACTTGGGATTCTGCAATACGCCATTTACAGCTGCTGCAGTCGGCTCCACTTTTGTCCTTAAGTCTTAGTGGTGTAAGGCAGCACTTTTGGAAGCAGTCACAAGTATTCCTCAAAAGCTGCTTATTGATATTTTATATAATGCTGCCAGCTAGTGGCACATCTTGTACTGAGTTGATATCTACTGGGAGTGTAGAGAAAGTGGTATTAACTAGAGTCTGCTCTACCACTCTTCTTTTGATGGTGTATGGTGAAGTGGCTGTTAAAGACGATAAGCAGAAAGATCAAAAAGTGAAACAAAAAGACCATGGAAATGCTCCCTGAAAGAGCTTGTTTTAACACAAGGTGCTTAGGAACATTATTAGAAGAAACAAAAATCACACAAACCATGTTATTTGAAACACATGATTATGTTTAAAAAGGATGTGAGATGCAACATGTTTCAGTTTTCACAAAATCTAATCTGTTTAATACACAATTATTTCATAAAATAATAATCTCCAGCAAAACATTAATCTTCATGATAAATACTCAGTATGGCAGCCAAAACACACAGAACACTAAAATATTTAAATGTTTTCTGATAACTCAGTCCAAATCATTTAGTGCCCAATAAATAATTTCTGACTAAGCAGCGTGTCCTAAAAGAACATTAAAGTCTATGATTATTCAATGGGACACCTCATAAAGCATGCTACTGTAGGTAGGGCTTTTAATGTGTTAAATATTGGCTTTTTCCATTAGTATTAGGTATTAGAAGAAATAATCTAATACTGTTAAAGACCATTTTAGATATATTTGTTTTTTTTTTTTTTTAGGGTAGACTATAATTTGATAATATGAAGTTCTTAGCGGACAGCATAGTAACTGTAAAAAATAGTCAATTTAATTTTAGAAATACTGCAATTGTAGCTACCTTTGGGGGTAAAAGGAGGCACTGTGGGTTAACACAAAGAGAGGCAAGAAATACACAGGAACAGGTCAAAGAAAGAGCCAATTCAAATTGAGGGATAATGGAAGCGCACACAAATTCAGTCAGGTATGATCCCAATAGAGCAGCTCAGTAAACACATGCCTGGGGGAACTTTATTATGATGGTGTGACAGACACATAGTTACTCTCTCTTGGATACTGGGGACATTTACTCCATACAGGTGGCAGCAAAAAAGTAAAAAAGTATGATTTTTACACTCCAAACCAGCACTGCATGCTGCCACAAGATAACAATTTTTACAGTTACCCTAACAGACTGTAATCTAGAGTGCTTAGTAAAATGGGCATAAATTGGTAATATGTCCATCAGTCCAGACAGACACTTACAGACATTTAAAAATGGGGAAGCACTGAATCTGGAGATGACTTAGCAAACACTGTATATCATAGCACAGCATGAACCCTCAAACCAATACTGAATCCAAAAGGACAAATGTGAATCTTCATATATAGAGAAACAGTAAGAAGAACTACAAATGTCCTATTACTTCTGTGTTAGCACTGGTGTTCTGCCTATTAGAGTCTAAGTCTTGTTGTACCACCTGCAATCAATAAGAAAGCTGAAATACTGGAAAAAGTTAACAGAAGAGCTGACAGCACACCTAACAATAGGAAAGCATAGAAAACTTTAGTAGAGTAAAATATTTGTATTAACAAGGGAATTTGTGCAGATTGATCACAATCTAAGTACTCACACAGCAAACAAAGATTAAGAAATCATATTACCATGTTTAACAGAGTAAGGTACACTGTCTTGATCCAGTAAGTGAAGCACTTTTAGACAAAAAAAAAACAAACAAACAAAAAATATTTTCTTTGCTGTTCAAAATAAATACACGAGTTGTTATCTAACGGACTAATATAAGAATATATTTTGTTGTATCCAAAACCCGAGTTTGGAATTTTTTTCCTAACTTTTTCCCCTTATTGAGAACAGGTTATGAGAGTATTAACATAACTTGTTATAAAAGTCCCTCTAGCTTCCTATTCTGAGAATCTACAACATCAAATCTCTAAATGCTTCCCATAATTTAAGCAAAACATTTTCTTCCAGATCCTAAATGTCTTAACTGAAATGTTTTTATCATCCAGCTCATGATGCCTACATCTGTTGCTGACATCAACCATAATTGCCAATGTGAATTTTCCTTCTCAGCCTTAATATTATTAATTTGGATATTCATATATTCTTTAGATACAATTTTCATTCAGAAATCAGAAAACAGATTTCACTTTGGCAACAGGTAAAGAATATATCCAGAAGTGTTTTGCGGCAGGACCACACAATTATTTTAAATGTTCAGAACCAAATGAAAGCTAGCAAATTTTAAAAAGGAGAGCACGTAGTTTATGATTATTTATTCCTTTTGAAGGTAAAAGTTTATTGAATAAAATTGACCTTTTTGCTACTGAAAAGCCAATGTTTATTGAAACATGGCTTCGGAATACTAAGACTGGAGTTTGAGATGAAACACGTATATATCAGAACAGTTTATATATCATTGCTTTGATAAGGAAAAAAATGTATGTGCACATTTCTTGAATATCTGGTAAACTTAGAGACTCCACCAACTTTATTCTATCAGTTTGATTGTTGAAAATAAATCAATCAACCTGGAAAATAAGGCAAAATAATCAAACAAGAATTATATGTATTTAATGTTAATTATATAATAGGAATTGCTCATTAATTATCTAAGTATTTTTACTCATCTTCTTTTCCATGATCTACCACAATTTTATAATTCAAATCCATTAATAGCATAGATAATTTTATTAGTAAGTATCCTGAAGCAGAGCCATAGTGGGTCAGATATTGAAGGTCCACTTATGGCACATCTTGTCTCAGGATAATGTGGCCAGTAAGTGTTGCTTAGACAAGAGTGAAAGATCAGGACATACGTATCATCCTACTGCCCCATTAATTCTCCTAATATCCAGCACTCCTAAGCCATAAATGATGTCTTTATATTTAATAGCCACGGTGATTTTTTTCTTGCACAATTTTTTGCCCTTGCTTTTTCGAATTAATGTCATGTTCTAGGATCCAAAACATTCTGTGGGAAGGAATCTCACAACTTGACTGTGTGCTTTCTTTTGTTTTTGTGTGGTTTGCATTTGCCCTCTCCAAGCTAGAAGTATCACTGTTTGCTTCCTGTGTTCTTGCACTGTTGTTCCTCAGATAGACACAGCTGGCCACTGGCCAACACAAATCAACGGGCTAAACTAATTTTTTGTCCAACCCAGTTCATCTGCTCTAACATCCCTGTCATAGTCACAGAACCAAAAATAACCTGCACTGGGATGACTTAAGGGTATATCCACACAAACAACTGTGCGACATAAAACCATGTAATACATAAAGCACTGTGGTAGGTAGGGCTGTATCTCTGATCACGGTAATAGTGTTTCTCAGCTAAATTAAATGGTTATTGAAGGCTCATACAGAAATATTTTGTATTGATTCAATTAGACTTCTATCAACATAGTACTGTATTTAAATAAACAATGACTTACAGACATTCCCCGTGTTGTCAAAACTTGTAAGAACATCTTTAACATTTAAGAGTCCGTTGTGAAATCTAGAAGAAAACATAAAAAATGACTTTACCAACATATAAACAATCCAAAAGCTCCACCATCTTGCCCCCTCAGAAGAGAGGCTCACTGCAGGCATTCACTTCTCACAAACCCCTTTCACAGACAAGCAGCAAACAGGTACTACTGTAGCACCAGGGGGAAAATGAGGGGACAGCCACTAGTCTTCGAAGTTCCATTACTGCAACCCATGAACCAGGAACATGTTTCTCAGAAACTAATACTTTATCAAAATGAAAATATTTCCAAAGAGCATGAATTTTTATTTAGTTGTGGAAGTCACAAATAGGAAAGGAAGAATTTTGGTAAAGCGATTTTTTTGAAGAGGAGAAACAAAAGACTATTTTTGAACAGCAGCTGTACACACATTCCTATTTTCTCCCACAAAATCAAGAACACTTCATTTAATTAACATGAACAATGAAACTGATTAATGTGTTCAGTGAACTGCATTTTCTTTGGTTTTACATTTGCATAACCCATGTGAAATAAACATTCAAAACTGGGGATAATAAATTAATTAACCGAATTTCACATACCAACTGCAAATATTAGAACACAGTGCACAAAACACTGACAGCAACAGAAAGAACATGCACCAAAGCTGAATAAAAATATGCCTAAGAAGCTTCCTCTAAATGTTAGCAATGTCAGGCTAGCTGGATTCACACACAAAAAAAAAAGGCAACTAAAAATTTTTTAACTATTCCAAGCTAATCTAGGCCCAAAATGAACAAAATAAAAAAACTTTACACTTTACCACAATCAGATCACATATCTTTTTCACAAATGCATTTAAAAAAATCTAAAAAAAAATCAGCAAGGCAGTAAAATACACAAATACAGGCAGTAACACACAAAAATGCAGCCTTTTAATAATGTTTCAAATATAGCTTCTATAGCTGTTTAGGAACATGCTAATTTGAAACACCAAAAAAATAGAAGAAATCCAACAATTCTAGCACCTACAAAATTGTCCTCACTCTCTGCACTTTTCTTTTCTAAAGAAAGATTGTTGTAAGGATGAAAAAAGAAAAAAAAAAAAAAATCAACCTTATTGCAAATATTAAATTCGATATTTATAGAGGAAAAAAAAAAAAAAGCTATTTATAGCTTCTGAGAAGTATAAGCATTAAATACAAGAATCATTTACATATTAAATTTTGATAAGAACCAAACAGCGACTTAACTAATTCTTAAAAAAAATGAAAAACAAAAGGAAATCAAATTAACAAACTGAAATGAGCTCATCAACAGGGGCAACAAAATATATGAAAGATGTTACAAAAGATTCAACTGGGCATTACAGTTCTTCTCCCAGCTAACAAACAAAAAAGACATTCCTTGGTTGCAGTGGAAGCCTACAAGAATTCTGATGGATCATGTGGACTTAAAATGCACTTTTTCTACTTTATTTTAGTAAGTTTGTTTTCAATCAGATTGGACAACTAATGCAACAGAGTTAAATCAAGGGAAGTGACAAGAAAGTGGACAGGATCAGTAGTTCTGCCAATCACAGAGCTGCCCTTTAAACTGTCCCCCGCTGACTCCTCAGCATCCTACAAACTCCATAACTGTGCATATGTCTGACACAGTTAGGGTCTCTCAGGCAGCTGTGAATGTCTCATCTTCTAAGTGAATGTAAGATGGGGGAAGGGATGATGCTGAGACAATAAAGAAATATTTTAATCTTTGTTGGCATGTAGATTAGTCCTGGGATAACATGTTTTGGCTTGGTTTACTTCTCCCCTCAGTTTCTTGATGTGCATACTCCAGATATACAGGAGAATCATGTAAATCTCCAAGTGAAGCAAAGGTGAGGATGAAAATTTAGCAATCCAGTACCTGTAGTTCAACGAATGCCATGAAGAAAGAAAAACAGAAGTGGAGCGGACTGGTTTAGAGAAGAATACAATTTATATACTTCAGGGTCAAAAGATAGAAAAAGGAAAAAAAAAAGAAACGATACAACCACAGCACTGGCCTTAAAATTATCACTAAACCAAATTTGAGGCTGCTTCCAAAATAATGGTTTATAACTTCAGATGAGAAGTGGACAGCTCTGAGTACCTCAGCCTGTAGAACAAGTTAAGATTCCACGATGGACATATGCCACGTACCTATTGTTCTCAAGGTTGTTCTGAAATTTTAGTGATGTTTTATTTAACTCAATTGATGCTCTTCATCTACACTATTATTTTTGGTACAATCAGTTTTCATTAAGAACCAATTCTTCCTCTGATTATAAAACATTATTTCCATAATTAAAATCAACACAGGCAAATTTAAAAAATATTCTTACAATTATTATCCAGTGGCCAAAAGTTCGTGGTGTCCAAGTGCAAACACAACACCCCCCAACATTTGCTCTCTTGGACAGCAGAGGCATTTTGCACTGACACTTTTTTCTGGTTGCCTGCAACATTCAAAGTCTCTTTCTCTAACTCTTTGTCCCAGCAATGTCTTTCTTGCTTTCACAAATATTGTTCATGGAAATCACATAAGTTTAATGAGAAGCATCCAGCTTTGCTATGAGGGACCTCCCCCATTCTCAGTCTCCCAGATGCCCACTCCACACTCACTGTGAAACAGGATAGGGTGTAACTGCTGCTTCCTTTAGCCTGATCACCTTATGAAACCTCCACTTAACAAAAGCAGGGAGCAAGCTCAACATCCTAGAATGACAGGAGTAGCCATTATCTCAACTAAAAAAGCCGCTCTCATTTACTCCAAAAATCACATCTTGGGTTTTAACTATATCACCATTATGGACTATTTTAAGACTATTCCACATTAGTAACAGTGAATCTTCCGAAGCCAATTAGCATGGTAAGAAAATACCTCTTCCTGCTGATAAAGCATTTTCTCCCTACACCAGGCTAAAGAAGAGGCACCTAAATTCCACTGGTAACCACTTCACAATTAGGGAACCCAAACAGTGAAGAACTGAGCATAACTTCTATTGCAGACAAGTTTTAGGAGTGAGAAAAGCAACATGCCAACAGCTGATCTACTTGTGAAAGGGAGAGCTCAGGGAGACATACTTCCAAACAGCAATAGCCACGTTTCTCCATTTGGAAGACTGTATTTGTACAGCCTGCAGACAAACTCTGCACCAGCTACTCCCCAACTCTTTTCCATCACACATCTGACTTGCAGACTCAAAGTTCCATGCACCTGCAAATACAGGTATTCTCTAAACCCAAATTCTGCCATAAATATCATGCTACTCGGTCTTGCACCTAAAACCCACAGTTTCTCGTTTGCGATCCAGCACCTCCCCAGAAGTGCTCTAACAGCTGCTGCTTCACCGTCCCATCCCATCAGCTGCTCCTCTGATGCTGAGCCCAGAGGGAACTGCCAATACACGTCACGTCGTGTTTCTATGAATGCCTGTCAATCACAGCTTTCCACAGTATGTCTTATAAACTGCCCATAAGCAGTTTGTGTCATGTGCACTGAATTATGAAAGTCAAGGAATCACAGAAGCTTATGGCTGAATCCCAACTCCAAAATTCCCATAAATTTCCACAGGCATCTCAAAATACAGAAGAACATTAGTATTTAGTGCTTTGGAATATGTCATGAGTGTTGTACAGTTCAAAGGACTTCAAAAGTTCAAAGGACTTCAAAAGTTCAAAGCTGTGATTGCTGAGATCTACAAAGTACTTCAAACAAGTATAGGTAAGCATCATGCAGAAAGTGAATTTCAGGCCAGCATGGTTAATCTGATCTACAGTGTTCCTATAATAAGTCTTCAAGGTACAATATGCTTTATGGCTGAGGCAGTGAGTTATAAAAGGCAAATCTATGAATGATAAACTGATTTAACTCATGTTTCCCCCAATGTGAAGCAAAGCAAAATTGCTTACTCTGGACTATGAATAAATCAACTTTGGATGTATAAATAAGGTCAGAGAAAGAGAGAGAGAGCACAGTATATCTTTAAAATATATTAATGTTCCTTCATCTCCAGTTCAGGCAACGCAAGTGGCAGACTTCTACGTGTATTTATAAATAGTTGCAGACAGCGGAATAAAAATAATCCTTCAGTAGCTCCCTATAAATGTATGCTTTTCATCATCCATAATGAAATAAAACTATGTTCCTTCTCATCTATTATTCAACTGAATGAGGAAATATAATACAAATAACTAAATACATACAGTAAACTTAAAAAAATTACAAAAACTAAGATAGACTACATTTCCATATAATACTCAAAAGAAAACCAAAACAAAACAAAACACAATACAACATATCACCATCCATTATTAACCTGGGTACAAAATAAAACTACAATATTTGTGTAAAATGAAAGACAGGATAATGGTAAAAAAAGTCACTGCTAAGGGTACTTTTCAAAAAGGCTTGCTAAGCGTCACCATCAATTGTCATTGCAGCCCAGTAAGAATCTCAGTTATCTGCAAAATTTGTTATCTGAGCAAATGCTTCTTCCTGGGCCAGAGTGTAGCAAACCAACTAATTCCTCTTTCACTTCAGTTCAAGATTGCAGTTTAAAATGGTAAGAAACCAAAACAATGGCTTCTTTGACTACAAATTCTTTTTACAAATACACACATCTTGGGCAATATGATGGAACAGTCTTAGCTTCATCAGTGAATAAAAGTAGTATGTTACCAAATCACTTTTTAGCTCTTTCCTTAATTTCCTCCTTCTGTGGCCAAGCCTTTATATTACTAAACCCACACGTTGTCTCTCAGCACTCAATAAATGGAATAAAGCAAGTTTATCATATCCACACAAATTGTCCACAAGGAGTAAGCAATATTCCTTGAAATCTGCTTCCCTTCACTTTTTTATGTCTATCCCTAAACTAAAGATTCATTGAAACTTCAAAATGTTATTAGCAGAAATATCCTACAGGAATAGCCAATGGAATTCCCTCCTAAACTATCTTCTAACACTTGCCACAGACAAATAACATTCCTCACATTTCTAAATCAAAGGTCTAAAATAATCTAATAATTTCTTTCATTCGTATTCAGAATAAAGGCATGAAACCTTGCAAAGAACACTTAACACTTTAAAAAGACTTAACCCTTCCTCCAAGCAGCTAACGTTGTTCTTTTCAGTTCTGCATTTTAGTATCTGAAACACCAAATGACTGATCAATGGAAAATATTTTACCACAGAAATAATTTATTTCTTCCCTAATTGCCTAAAATGAGCCTACAATTTTAAAGTAAATCCATATCCTGAAATAGAAAATTTGAAGATATTGATTGCTCCTTTTAAAACTCTAATAAAAGAATAATTTTCCTGTCTAAAAGACAGACACCATCTCCACAGCGAGACAGTGCATCTTCATGATCTATAATCACTTAATTGCTATAACTATTCATACAAAATTTAAATTTAAAAGCACATTCTGATTAAGAATAGAAGGATTTAGAAATGTAATAATAAATAAATATTTTACAATGTTTCTACTTACTCTATATCTTCCTATCACCAAGAAAACAAAAATTAGGCATGTGCTAAATACTTATCAGCAAAGTGAAATATCCCTAAATTTAAAACAACTTGAACAAAGCTAACAAATAAACATGAAAGTTTTATGAATAAAACTATTTTTAATATAGAAAAGACTCAGAAGCCCACATAATTTCTGCAATGAAAGATACCCTTTTCCACTTCAAGCTTGCAAGAAATTTCACTCAAAATGAGGTTTCTATTTTTCACTTGCAGACTAGATTACTTAGTTTACTGTATCTAAATCTCAAGGTGAAAACTGCAGCAAGGTTCCAGCTTGGACTAAATATGTCTACATTCTCCATGTTAGAATGTCATAGAGATTCAGCCCGATTCCCAGGCTGACTCCCTGTCAGTTTAGATATTTATTTTTTAACGAACATTAATTGCAAACAACACTAGAGAGAAATTGCATGTATGTAGCCACCCAATTCATATCATCAAGACAAGGATGTAGTGTGTAGGAGCATCAAACATAGTACAAATCCAAATGAGACTAATCAAATGAGATTCTGGATTATAACACATGAAATTTCATCTCAACATATCTTTCACAGCAAACAAAAGTCCCACTGGTCAGACATTCCCTTTCATATCCCAGAGCTACTGTGAAGCACCTTAGTACCTATACAAACTTCAAGAGACCATCTTCTACCATGTATTGTGAATCTACATTTCATTAAGCACACTAGAAATCACTGTTCAACCAGTGGAGTTACAGGGATTTAAAAAATAAGTCGATGTTGTCACCTCAAGGATCTAGTCAAAATGGCACATATATCCAGAAAAAAATAAATAAAAAACCCAACAACAACAACAACCAAACCTGCCTTATAATGGTGCTTCTCGCTTCCTGCTTTGGAAGATTTATTAAGAATTATTCTAAAATAAACTATTGACAGAAAAACACGGCATAAGTCCTTCTTTCCCATATGTGAATCCAACCTGAATTTCATTAGAAAAATAGCACCTTATTAAAACAAGCTGCATTGAGAAGTTCAGAAAAGCATGCACGTGCCTGGTAGTTCCTACTGAAGCTTCTATTTGCCTACCAAACTGGTCCCCAAGTCCCTCTAGAGCAGTAATTCCAGCTAGGTCATAGCATATCTGAATATACAATTTGATCAGTTTTGATAGTCCTTGAATTGATATATCTTGACCTTTAGACTCTTTGCCAAAAGCCACTAGCAACCTTATGAACTTTCTTAAGTACTTAGACTTGTCAAGATATTAGCTGACAACCCTTTTAACATCCAACATATGCAATGAGCTTTCCCAAAACGATGTTAATGCATACGGAAAACATATGTAGATGAAAATTCACAAGCACTTTTGTTATTTTAGAGGGGCCATAGCAACATCTTTTTCCTGACAAAAAGATACATAAAAAGGCTCTCCTCCTACTAAAGAATGTTGTTTTGGGTCTACCTGACTGATGGTCTTGTTATGGTTAATAATATGCTAATAGTATATTCTTGTTATCTTGTTAAAATTGCTTCTGTTCATGAAAATCATGGTAATTAGTATTTTGCTAATAGTAAGAGAAAAATTAAGGGAAGACTGTCAGACATACAGAGGATCCTTAAGTCTCAAACACGTGATCAGTTCTCAAACATCCAGGACTGCTTACTCCCAGATTTCTTCTCTTCTAGATAAAAAAGTTTCCACAAGGAGGAATGCTGGTCTGTTATGTACATTAAAATGTTATGTTTACCCTCTTAAATTACTGCTTGTGAAAAAACAGAGAAGAAACTTTATTACATATAGACTTATGGTACAGCAGATTTTGTTTCAGGTATTTATATGTTGTCCCTGGCAAAATACAGAGTATTTTCTCCTTCCTTTCTTCGCCATCCTGCAGTATTCTGAAATAAGTATATGCTACCTATTGCCACTGCTTCAATATAGATAGAAAACATTTTAATATAGAAGTGTAAGTATGTTCTGATCATTATTCCTAAAATGATCAGTGATTACCATTTTTATAGATCACTACCTTCTAGAAAGGAATAAAATATGATGAAAATATAAAAGTCCCCACCAGGAGACAATCTCCCTATTCTCAATATACAGGTTTTGAAACCCAAAGTGAGCCTGCTCCAGCACAGAAACTGTACATTGGCTAAGCTCAGAGGATCATAAAAGGTAAAAACAAAATCTCCATACTTAGAATATTGTATAATGATCACCAATAATCAAATCATACATAAACAAACACTCTTGTTTGCAGTCTATAGTTTGAGTTGTGTCCTATTATTAATGAAACTATTAGCCAAATAAAAAATACTAAATAAAATGATGACATGGGAAGTGATGGAAACAGAAATACACAAACGTCAGATATCAGAGCAAGATCAGCTTGACAGCCCCTTGTACTGCTGGCACAGGTGACCCTTGGCTTGCCTCCTACCTTAAAGCTCCTGTAACTAGTAAATCAAGAAAGTGACACTGAGTGTTGCAAATCAGGGTAGTAAACAAAGACGACTGAATCAAGAAGTTCAGGACTGCAGCATAAAGGATTGCAGACTTGTTTAGCCTAAGTGCTACTGAAACACCTCACACAGACTGTGAGCATCTGGATGAATGTAGCATTCCCCAGTAGTTCACTGGAAAAGTTCATAAACAGAAAAAACACTGTACCTACTCCTATTACAAAGAGGCAGTATTTTCAGACGGAAAAGTTGTCTTTTGAAGCCTTCTAGTGTCAATTAAGTATAAGCTTAGAAAAATGAAAAATCGAGGCTTTATAAAGCTCTGAACAATTTCATATTTGACATTTCACCCAGCTGCAAATTTAAGGCAACCTGTATGTAGTACTGTGGGGTTGAGGGTTTTTTTTCTTTTGGTTTGTTTTTTTCTTGTTATTGTTTTGTTTTATAACCTTGAAGAAATGTCACAGTTAATGATGGTCACTTGTTTGTGTTAGATCGGAGTTTCTAGGATTGACTTTAATTTAAAGGTCCCAGTTAAATAAAAATGCACTTTACAATTTCAATGACTCAGGCTCTCCAGAATATCCTCTACTGTGCTCAAAATGCAAAATCCTACACCCTCAGCAGGGCTAATTGGGGCTGCAAAACAAGTAGTGATTCAGGGATGCTTAAGTTACTTCTGCAGTGATACCTGTTGAGGCAAAATGAAGTTACAGATATGTACAAAACTGAACAAAGAAAAGGAGACCAAAGCAGGAGAAAAGTTAAAAAAAATGGAAGCTATAAACTTTTCCGTTTTGCTCAAGTCACTGAGAATCTATTAATACATCGCGGGGGGGGGGGGGGAAGACAGACAGGGACACAGGGTTTTCCTGATCTGGAGGTTTTTTTCTTTTTTAAATACAAATATCTTCATTTGTTTTACCTGCTTTAATATAAAACAGATTTCTTCAATAGGGATAAATCATTTCTGTAGGAAGAGAAAATTTTTTATTCTTTTGTTTTGCAAATTGGCCTCCAAATTATCATTTGTACAAGAACTATTAAGAAAAATGAATAAAATATAGATCACTACCAAAAAGCTTTTAGTCCTTTATGAATAACATCATGTCATTATAAAATTTATTAAGATTACAAGTAAATATGTTCAGTTTTTTACATCCTATTTATATCTAAAGAATGTCAAAACAGAAAGCTATTAGAAATATAAAATAAATACTCATATTTGCATTCTGTTGTAGATACAATTATTTTCATTCAAGCTCTGGAACTTCAGTGAAATATACTTAAAAAAACCCAAAACAAGACAAGCTGCTTACTGTAACAAACAACTAAAAATAACATCTAACATTTTATTTGTAACCTCTGCCCTAGCTATACAAAACACTGGAAGAATGATTAATGAGTTTTATATGTGAGGCCTGTACAAGATCTTAGGAAGTACTTAAAACTTAAATGTTGGTTACCTTAAGGACACACTATACTCAGGATAAAAGATGCTTTTATACTGAACCCAGGTCCCAGTTTCCTCTTCTGTATTCTGGTCTTCTACTGAAAAGAGATTGAACGATGTGAACCTTCTTACAGACACTTGTTGGAGATGCACGTCTTTCAAGTGCTTTTTCTTCAGAACCTTTGAAATGAAGAACAAACTAAACATTAAAAATAAAACTTTCAAGAAAAGAACAAACACAGGCTTATTTAACTGAAGAGGCAAGTCTGGAATCAACCATAATAACTATGCTATTAGCTAACAGCTATGAATAACTAGTCCAAGTATGTCAAGCCTGAGAAAAGTAACAGTGGTATTGATGGTAGGGGTCAAGAGAATGGGTTTTCAGTTTATTATGTCTCAATATATATATTATAGGTCAATAACGGTAAAGCAAATGTACTGTGCTCATAAGTACACAGTTGCTTTTTTAACACCCACTCCAGCAAACCCATGCCAGAATTAGAGGCAGACTGGGTTCTTCTCTATCCTCTCATCACTACTGTGAAATCTTCTGTGCCACTCATCATCCCTGTAGATTAAAAAACCCGAGTGCTATGTTTGCCAGGTAGACTATTTCCTAGCTTAGAAGTCAACTGCTGGACACTTGAAGAACTGCTGCCAAACTTGATAGCTATCCCAGGCCCCAGACTTTCAGATGCCACAACTGCATATTCCCCTACCATGGCCCCATAAAGAGACTGATGCATTAGCCAACCTTTACACATTCCCCAAAATACACTGACAGCACCAAGTTCAGCACTAAGAGACTTAAGAATTCAAGGCAGTGGCAGAAGCAGAATATGGCCATATGCATTTTGTGTATTAGCTAAATGATTAAAACACTTCTTCAGGACAGTGGTCTCTGTGTCCTGCATAGTCCACTGCACTGAAATGTGTCTTCAAGGAGTTAGCAACTCCTCCATACAGGAAATCCCAGCAGCCAGCCCGTGTGAGCTGTATCATTGCACAGAAGACAACTAGCATTTCCCTGCTTGACAAAAAGGCTTATTCTTTAGGTCAGTGATGTGGAAGCAGAGATGTCTTGGTCTTAACTTCTTTCTCCTAACACTGGACAGAATACATAAATAATCGCCACTGCATTTTTAAAATTAAGGTCCATAAGCAGTCCATAGTGATGAAAAAAAGGGAGCAAAAAATAAACTCATCACTATATATAGAGCTACAAGGAATAGCTCTATGGAGTAGGAGAGCACCACAATTTAGTTTTTTGCCAACCAGAGCTAAACCTGAAGTCAAATGAGAAGTAGCTCTCCAGAATTATGAAACTTGAAATGGAAGCTTTGCATGTGAGATGTGTGCAATAAAATAAAGGGTCAGTGATTTTTTTGCTGCACTCAACCTTTGTCGACCGTGCTTTAACTGGAAATGCACTCACATCCAGCAGCCTTACAATGTGGTGCCATGACCTATTATTTTGCAGGATACTTGAAAATACTACATATGTGAGCAGAGCAATTGTATTTGCTATGCTGTTAGTTTCTAATAGCAGGTCTGATACATCAGGCTTATTGCTTTTGGATCTGTTTTCATTGGCAGGTCTCAGCATATGAAAGGCACGGGCATTTTCATTAAAGTATTAAAAATGGCTTTGTGCTGTCCACACTATTTCTTCTAATTCTGTAACACATGAAAAAAATATACACATGAAAGAAATCACAAAAATAGCAAAACAGGAGAACCAAATTAAAAGACTAGCAGAATTAAGACCTTCATATAATAGCAGCATGCCTAGAAACAAAAAGGACAAACTTGACAACTAAAGAAAACCACCAAGATCTAATTTTCAGAAAAGCATGTTGTTTTGTGGGGTTTTTTTTTAAAGCAAAGTCAAGCCATTACTAACAGGAAAAAAAAAGCCAGTAGAGACAACACTTTTCAGGTTTTTATTCTACAGAGATATCTTCTAGCGACTCTGTAAAATGCCTTCTCTGGGTTAGCAGAAAAACCTCATGAGCATTTGAGAGTGTCATGGTTTGGGCCTGGTTGGCAGCTATACCAAAAGCCCCCCAAAAATTTCTCCCACAGCTCCAACTAAAATCAAGAGGTTTAAGATCTGAAAATTAGAACAGCCAGTCAAATCTTTAAAAAAAACTAAATATAACAGAAAACAACACAAAGGAAGAATATGTTGCATTCTTCATATCTAACTCTGTATTTCTACATAAGGATCAAAATTTTTTTTTTTACTCAAGTCAGTTCTTAAAAGCATCACAATTGCATTACAGGCTACAAAGATATGTTGCTGCTATAGGATAATCCACTGACAAAAAAAAAAAAAAAAAAAAAACAAAACAAAAAACAAACAAACAAAAAAAGATGATAAACCTATTTAAAGTCATAATAATATTTTGGAGATGTTGAAAGATAGCTTTCTCTATCTTCATGATACCCTTCCAACATAGGTGAAGCTCCCTAACTTCCTCCACACCACCATAATAAATGAACATGTCCCAGGGACCCATAAAACCAGTAGCCAATGCCAAAGCAAGCTAAAGGCTTCTCAGCAGAATAGACACAATTCTTGGTTTTGGTGATGGCAAAGAGAAAGAACTATGGTGGGGAAGGAATCACCAGACACCACTGTTCTTTGGCTGGGGCTGGTGACCTCTGTCTCCCTCAGTAACTTTCATCAAAGTTTCTTTGCACATGTTTATTTTGAAAAAATCCAGAAGCCTTGTTTCAGTCTCCTCAAGATCTTCTTTAGGTACTGAAAGACCCTATCTTCGGCACAAGATCTCTGCAGGTGTACACAAGTGTTAAGCTTGTACACAGGTCATACCTACAAATATTATCTAAATAAGTAATATTTTAGGTTCTGCAATGAAAGATTCTCTTCCAAAAATTAGGTTTCTTAAAAGAAAAAAACACCAAGAACAACAACAATAACAAAAGCTCATTTTCACCTTGCTGTTTTCCCTCTCTCAAACTTGTGCTATCTTTCCTCTCTAACTTCACCTAGAAACATAGAATTCTAAGGCAATTCTTTCTTCATTATGACAGAAGACATTTTAAAAAAAAAAAAAAGCATCAACAAACTATCTCCTCTTTTAGAATTATTCCAGTAAAATATTACCACAGATCTCAACTGCAGAGCCCTTGGTATTTAATGACAATATAAGGACCATATTTAGGACTCCTTAGAAAACCTAATGATGTTTGATCTCTCTTAAAAATACAATCAACCAGCCAACAAAAAATATGGAGAAAGGCAGCCACCTGAAATTCCCTGTGTTTCTTTGTGTATGGCCTTGTTGCACTGACAGCCAAATTCAGGAACAGCTAATGGTCTACAAATGTCTGCGGAGTTCTATGGCACTGACTGGAACATGATATTTTGTACACGCAAGAAAGTTTCTACATAATCAGCTACACCATAATCTATAGCTACACCATCTCTAAATATCATCAATAGGACTATACATTATTTATTTAACAAATAGTTTATTTACCAAATTATTGTATTCAACTGTAAACAATTTACAAACTCAAGACTAACAGAATCATGGAAAAAGATCTGGAGCACAGGCACCCTTTACAGAGAGAGGAGCAAGAAGAGAAAAAAAAAATGGTTTAGAAGTTCTTCTGTTCAGGAAAAAACAAAACAAAAATAAAAAAAAAGCCACTGCCCTGTCAACTTTGGCTTTTGTTTATCAGTTCTGGAAGCTGGTGAGCAAGACTTCTGTGAGAAGAAGAGCAAGAAGAAGGTAACAGACAGGGTAAATATATAAAGCTTATAGATTTCACTACAGTTTGCATTAAACTTTCTATAGAAAGCCTCTTCCTCAAACTTCTCTGGTAAGAACTACAGACTGGATAATGCCATCAATTGCATAAACTGGTAAAGCTCAAAGCACAGCCTTAGAGAATTTACTCCAGTCATTTATAAATGCACATTACACATGTAACTCACCTTAGCTTTTTTTAAAGCAAAAAATACTTTCCTTGATTCTGACAAGCTAAGTTTAAAAATATTGCCAAGCTTCAAACTCAGTACATACATAAGACATTTTATTGATAAAGAACACATGGGTAATTATGCAAACCCCTGGTTCTTTATGCAAGCTTTATAGGATACCTGATAAAAGGTCTTTTTTCCTAATTAAATCAGTGAGCATGCACTCAAGCATCCTTACCATAGCAAATCAATTTGAGTATGCATTGAATGAAAGCAAATTCAATATATAAACACACCACAGAACTGATTTCACGTAAGGTGTTATTACAAGCAGTACGAAAAGTGTTTTTAAAAGCACTGTGAGGAACACTTTGACAGTGCTCCTTTAGAGACAGATATAAAGGAAGGTTGATACCTTCTCCCAATCCATAGATAGATCCGAGCACCACTGTAGTAGACTCCAGAACTGATTTTTACTTCAGATATATCAGAAAGATTAAATTGATCCTTACTCATTGTACCATATAAAAATCAACATAAAAGCTAAAGAACATAAAAAATCCCAGGGAATCTGTGGAGGAAAAGGTCACAGATACCTGTAGCTTGAGGAAAAAAATGGAAGCCTTCTCCCCAAATACCTACATGCATCCCTCCAAGCCCCCATTCAATTGTTTTGAAAAGTTCCTTATGATTTTAAGAGAGACAGGTATATACCAAAGGCAGTACATTGAAAAGAAATAACAGCTAGTATAGCTTCAGAGTGCAACCTACATAGTTTGCTAGAACAGAAACCTCCGAAGATGAAACTGATATTCTTGTCAATAACTCTGACATTTCTTGCTTTAGAGTATTGTAAAATAAAAGCTCGTCCTGTTGAACAGGACGAGGGAATTTGCAAAGAAAAGGTCAATATTAACCTCGCCATGCCTCCCACTCTGCTATCCAATTGCAGCCAGGTGCCCCTTTCAGCTCAGCTGCCACCACTCTGCCTTCTTGGGGAGGGCTCACCATGGGCAGCTCCGGGCATCCATTTGCACAAAACTAAATATTTAAGTTAGGGCCATACATATATAACATCCAGTAACAACTAATGAAACTGATTTAGGTTTTTAAGCCTTTACACATATGCTCATTTGCAGAGGAATCCTTTCCAACCTTGCACTGCTCCTAAATGGTCAAAAAATTAAGGAAGGCCAGAGCCTATGAGCTGCTATTCACCTAGAGCACAAGTGTAACCACTTGCTGCTTCTTCCTCCTCCAGACACCTGCCAGCAGATGTAGGTAAAGCAGTTTTCCACTGCCAGGTGAGTGGGGTCTCACCTCAGCTCGCCCCAAAAGGCAGTTTGGAGGGGGGCAGGATGACAAAGGGTGTGAATTGGGTAGCAGCAATGATGCCCAACTCTAGCAGCATGGATGGAGCTGTTGAACCACAGCCTGAAAGTCCCAGACTACTGCCCTCAGGCTGTGGGGTGCCAAGGGGGTGGTGGCCCTCGTCCTGTTGCGCTGCTTGTAAGACCACAGACTTGCTTTTGGAAATCTGTTGAAGGCACGCTTTAAAGAGCCGTGTCTGCGCGTGGAGGAGTGGGTGTGTGTATATATATAATTTTTATTCTTAATAATTTTTCCAGGAAGGGGACCGCAAACCCATTTCCACACCGCAGCACACTACTGCTAGCAGTCGTCCTGACAGGGGTGCCGACAGCTCTCCTCTCCTCAGCTCGCCTTTCCACACGCCGGCAGGACTCCCCTCCGCCCCCGACACCCCGCCCGGGGCAGAGCCCTGCCCGCCCCCGGCCACACGCAGCCGCGACCGCCCGCCGCCCCCCAGGGCGCGATCGCCCAGCGCGGCGAAGCGGAAGGACCCACAAACCGCCCCGGCCCCAGGCGTCGCCGCCTGAAGGGCCGGGAGCACCGTTCAGGCACCGCCGCGCTCCCCTCGGGCTGCGCTGCCGGCCCGCCCCACCATCCCGGCGGCCCCTCCCGCCCGCGGGCTCCCCCTACCTGTCCCAGCAGCCGCCAGCGGGCTCTGGCCGCTGCCGCGCCGCTCGCCCCGCACCTGCCCGTGGCGGGGCGGCTCGGAGAGGCGGCGGCGGCCTCGGCCATGCGGCGGCGGGGAGCAGCGGGAGCGCTGCCCCGGCCGGCAGGGACTTGCCGCCGAGCCTCCAGCAGCTACCGGGGCCGGCCGGGCTAGGGCTTGAGGGGGAGGAAGCGCGCGGCCATCTTTGTTAAGGGCAGCGTTGAAGAGACGGGCTGCCGGCTCTTCAGGCACACCGGAGGGGCGGGAGCGCGCTTCAGAACGGCTCGCCTCGGGGCCGAAGCTGTGTGTGGAACGGGAGCGACTTGAGGGAGCCGCGCTAGGGCCAGTGCCAGCTCCCCCCCAACACCGCGGCTCCGCGCCCCCGCGCTGACATCAGCGGTGCTGGCCCGCCGCGGCGGGCCGAAGCGCCCTGGCGCCATCTTGGCTCCGGGCAGGCCCGCGAGGGAGGCCGGAGTAGCCCGCCTGCCATCTTGTGCCGGGCAGCCCCGCCGGGCGCTGCGCGGCAGCGGCGAGTCCTGGCGCGGGCGCGGCCCGGCCGCGGCACGGCCCGGCCGCGGCGGTGAGGGGCAGGGCTGGCGGGGAGCGGGGCCGGGCCGGCTTCTCTGGCCCTCGCCCGGGCGGGATGGGGAAACGGGAAGACGGGCGGTGGAACACGTGGGGCCTTCCCCCCGCCCCGGCAGAGCTGCAAACCTGCCGGTTTTCCTACGAGGGGGCTTCAGCTCTTGCTGCTAATTTACCCTGTTGAGATAACGTGATTTTATTGTTATATGATACTTAAAAAGGGGGGGGGGGAACTTCGCCAAATCGTCCAGGTTTTTGGTTCTTCAGCATTTAATCATACACAGTTGCACCTTCATAGCTGCACTAGAGTTGAATTTTCAACTGCCAGGAGCCACGTTTTGGAGTAGCATAGCAGGTCAATATGCAAACTAATCAGTGTGTAGGAGTTAAGAAACAGCTTAAGTTTTACTCTTCTTTTTCATCTGATTTACCTAATGAATCAATCTAATTTCTTTGAAACAGATGACTTTTCACCTGCAGTTTACATCATGTATATTTCACGTATACAGTGTAGATGATCATCAGTTTGGGGTGTTCAGAAATTTCAAGTAAGCTCTGAAGAAATGAAAGTTAGGATGTCGTGTGTTGGACTGCGAAATCTTCTCCAAGGGCTGAGCTCCAGTGTCAAATACTACTCTAAGCGTAACAGTCATCAAGCAATATGTCTCTATAGTAAAATAAAACCCCAAAAAAGCCGCATCCTGGACTCTTCAGGAAGTACATGCACACACAGGACTTTGCCACCTGGAAGCATCCTGCCGTGGAGATTCTTTTCCTGCAAGGTATGCTGTTTAAGTATGGATCTGCTGTCAACAGCCATCTTGGCACATCTGCTAAGGAAGCCACCCATGTTTTCCATACATTGAGGAAACACATTTTTCCTAAAGGGTTTGAAGCAGCGGGGTAAATACTAGGATTTCAGTTATGTTCAAAGATGTATCCAGTTGTTTAAGTTTTCTATACTGTTTTGATGTACAGCTGCATTTGGTTGATTTTCCTGGTATGGTAATTTTAAGAAAAATTGGTATCTTCCAAACGGGTTCAGATAAAATGTCAGGAGAAAACTGCAAGGAGAGAGATCAGCTAGTGTAAAGGCATAGTGCCCAAACAGGTGACGCCAGACTTAACCACTGTGAGTGGGCTCAAAAAAACCTTGACTTTACCAACCAGCAAGTCATGGTTTGTACCATACTAAATATTCACATATTCTGTTGACTTCTTACAATTGTATTCACAGGTGCTGTCAATATACAATAACTGTACTTTAAAAGGTACTTGGATTTATTTCTGTAAGTAAATAATGTGTAAATGGGTGGCAGCGTATCATGTACGGAGTCAGAAAATGGTCTGAAATAGTTTCAGGTCGTTTGCTCCTGTGTTTCTGAGTTTGCTAAAGGTATTATAAAAGTTTATTGCAGTATGACAGCCCGTAAACCAGTTTATATGCAGTTTAAAAAGATTGGTATTTTGGTTTATTTTATCTTAAACATGTTTTCAGATGGATGTGTGGTTGTTTTAGAATTGTTTCAAGTTGATGGTGTTTATTCAAAGGTGACCCAAAGATCATCATGTTGTAACCCTCTTACTTCTAACCATAATGTAAACAGTTCCTAAGTCTGTGTCTGAAATGTAAACAGATGTTTCAAGGAGAACATACTAAGTTTTGATGGATGAGAACATGTGTTTCTGTTTATTTATTGGCAGTTTGCTAACATAGTTACAAATGGTGGTCTACTGCACTGGCAGGATACAAACAGATGATTGTCACCAAGATCCTCTGCTGTCATCAAAATGCTTCTAGATACTCTTCTAGGTGACTGCTTTTTCCCCAGACAGGGAGCTGTACAGTAACTCTAATATATAGCTACACTGTAGCCACCAGCTCTATATAATATTTCCAAATAAATACAATGGGAACCCTTGAAAACAAAAGGAGAGGAATCATCAAAAGATTCATAAGGTGTGGAACTTGCCAAAATAAGTTGTGGATGATAAAGTTTTACATAGGTGCTAGGGAAGATGATACATGTACGTGAAAGAGAGTTTAAATATCCAGAAACCATTTTCAGCTTGGGAAATTCGTGAGCTAACAGTTGAAGTCGGGGTATACCTGTTGGAGAGTATCATCTGTGCATGTCCCATTCTTACGCTTTCCTGAGTATCCATTTGTGGCTACTATGGGGGTTTTGGTTGATTGCTTCTGGTTTGGGGAATTTTTTTCAGTGACTGGGGAGTGGGTGGTACAACTGACACATCCACAATTTATTTACCTTGACCGATTACACAGCTTCTCTACAGGCTTTCACAGTTTCTTTGACTTTTGCTTCTGATTTGGTATACTAGGCTAGAGGGACTGTTGGTCTGAACCCGTAATGAACACTCCTATGCTCTCATGAATGATGTGGTTTATGTTCATAAGGAGTTTGGTAACTGGAGCAGATAGTTTCTCCTCCTTTCAGGGTCTGCTCATAACATTGTAGATTTCATGTATTTCTGAAGACAAACCAGGAACAAACCAGTAGTTCTTGATGCAAAGTGAGGATGGGATAAAAAGTATGTGTTGCTTTTTAAGTTTAGACACAGTCACATAATACATTGGATGTTATAAAATGCTGCTTCATGTGATCTGTGCAGTGTTATGTAGCGTAGTGTATGTTGTTAAGCTTATTATTCAATTAAATGAGATTTTAGAGCAAGCAAAAAGAAGAAGCATTGTTCTGGCAATTTTAGCACATTTTTAGAAGACAGCTTTGTTGCCGCTGAGGTAGCAGTAGTCTGCTCATGAATCGTGGAAAACCAGATCTTTAAGCTTATTCCTGATAAAATTGTGGCAGAATGCATATCAGTTTACTGTTTCACTTCAGTCTGTGCCTTAGGAACATCTATGCTAATGATTTTGAGGAGGTGGAACAAGAACCTGAGCAAGCTACTAGGACTCCTAGGTACAGGGACAGAGGTGTGGGCGGCACTGTTGTCTAGGAAAGGAAATGAGGAGTGATACACTTAATACAGGAAATTGTGAGAAAACGCCTCTGAAGAAGGAAAAATATCAGAATTCCATAAAAAAAATAACTAAAACCTAGTTGTAGAACAAGAACAAACATATTTACATATAATGAATTAAGAGCATACATTAATAATACCCTAAATTTTGAAGAGAAGACCTCAATAAATTGTCAAGTAAAGCAGATTTGTCAGTGACTCCCTAAAATGTCAGGAAGAATTGAAAACAAAAACTTACTCCAACTGTGATTTTTCTTTTTAATGGCATGTACTGTTGTAATAATGCAAAATTGGTTTTGGGTCTGTAGCTCAGGAAATACCATTATTGCCTCAATATATTCATACTGGAGTAGAGTATGCTGGCTTGTAGCCATTGTTGTCTTTCCGTACTTAGCAGGAAGGAACAGAAATCCCTTCCAAAAGGAAGCAAAACACAGCCACAATAACATCAGATCTTTTGTACAAGAATCTTCTGAAATCAGAGCAGGAAAACTGGAATGACATTTCAGCAAGATACAAAGCTATGACAAAAAAAATCAGGGAAAAATTAGAAGACTTGCACAACAAGTATACGTTGAACTTGGTGAGCCCAAGGGTAAGTGACAAAAAATACATTTCTCATCATGGAGTACAAATAAAAGGCAGTGAAGCCATTCCTGCTATAAATGCTGGTTAACTGATTATCTTATGGTAGTAGTTTTGAGTTTTGACTATTTTAATAACTGTGGATAGTAACAGCTTGTGCTTAGAACAGCTTATACCAGCTATGATAGTGTATTTACCTTAATTTCTCCATAGGCAAAAGCAAGTAAAGACACAATAATCATCTGGCTTTTGGATAAAAAATAGAAGACATTGTAAGTTATAAGAGCAGTTGCAGGTGATCGGAGCCTTTTGTTAAATTTAGAGCAGGTATACGTAGCTTAAGTATCCTAACTCTGAAAGAACCTTTCTGATGCATGCAATTCCTTCTTCAGTATCAAATATATATGCTATATTCTGTCATTTGTGTATGTTACAATTGTGTTGCACAGAACAACGATTGAATAGAGGGATTCTAAAGAAATAGTGTAACTCTGTGTTGGACTTGAAACATGTTTGGTTTGTATTGAACAGATGAGATTCAGAGAGAATGTGTACTTTGAAGAGAATGGCTGCATATTTCTTTCAAAAGCAGATGATGGTAAGGGATTTCTTTTCCTAACATGGTACGGTTATTAAAAATGTTGTATGAGTATTAGTGTACTTTTCCTACATTAAAGATGAATTGCTCTGTTTCATAAAATAACTAGAAATACTTCTATAAAATTTTTTAATGATTGATTAATAATTCTAGAATCCAGAATCTGAAAAGGTGAAGTGAAAAAGTTAGCGAATAGTATATATTGGAACTAAGGCAAGTTTCTGGAGAGGAAAGTGAGAAATCATGTCTTTTCAGAGCCCTTAACGTTTTGAAAAAGGAAAAACATATTTGTGGTTTTTTATTTCTGAGGGTGTGTGAAAAAATTATTAATTGTATTTAGTAAAAGCAACTGTGCTTTAGGTATCTGAACTTTTAAAATGTAACACATGTACCAGAAGCCAAGATCTATACTTCTAAAATATTTTTCATAATAACGACAAGACTTTTTTTCCTGGGACTGTAACTCTTTGTTTATTTTTACAAAGTGCATTTGCAAATATCTTGCAAGACAGACATTTGGTGTTAATAAATTCTAGTAGTATGCTTGTGAATATTGCAGGCAGACTTGTTAAATACAGGCATCAACAATCACTGTTCATTTTGACAGTGCCTTACTTACGTGATTTTTTTTTCCTATCTCTTTCCTTATGTAGTAGATGAAGGAAATGTTGACGTTTTATTCAGTACCAAAGATCTTGGCTTTTCTGATGCCTTTATTCAACGGATCAGAATTTCCCCAGAAGAGAAATACATGGCCATCAGCTTAAAAAGTGACAATTCTGAAGAGGCAACATGCGTTATTATGAAACTTGGCCGTTTTCCTGTTGTGGAAAAAGTAATTCCAAGTGTGTTTAGTTTTGGTAAGTTGTTTATAAATATTCTGTGGATCACACCAGCTTTCAACACAACATTTTTGTTAGTTTACAAATAATATTAAAATATTAAAAAAAAAAAACAACAACATTTTTAGATTTAATGCTTATAGGTGTTGAATTGTCTCTTATTTACGATTTATTTCATACTGCACAATTACAAGTTACCTGTTGTGGATGAAAGTGACTGCTTTCATGATACACAAGTTTTCCTTCATTGTAAAAGTAAGCAGTTGTACATGTTTGAACAGTCATGCAGATTATTCTTTATTGAATTCAATACACTTCTTCAAAAATTTACCCATGTAACTGTTCACAATATAAAGATCTTTTTGAGTAATGTTCCAGTTACTAAACCCTTAACAGCTGCAACTGAAGTCACTGGTAGCTGTAGGCACGTAGCTTCGCTGAAAAGTGTGCAAGTGCTGTTTGTTCACTATTGGCTGGAATTTCAGCTGGACTCTAGGATGTGGGTCACACTTCAGAGCCCAGTGAAGTCAGTCAGGACTTGAGTCAATTCTCTCAGAATAGATTACAGAGCTTTACATTGATGCTAAAATAAGCAGAGGTAAACTGAAGGGAAATCTTTCTCTTTTTTTTTTTTTTTTTTTTTATAGTATGGTAAAGAATATAGCCTAAAGAGCGCAATAGCATGTATACAGTGTTCCACATCTTGAGTTTTGGATCGTATTGTTACTTGTCATCAAGTATATATAGTGCAGTAAGCAATTTGCCTGATCAGGGCTAAAAATTAAAACTCTAGATAAAATTTCCTAGTTACAAAAATGAAGAGTAGGAAGAATTTAATGTTGTGTTTGCACAATTGAAGTTTATAATGCCTGTTGAAAACCAGGCCTGCAAATTTGCCAGTGACATTTTTCACTATACTTGATTTGAACATCTATCTGGGTTTAAGAATCCAGCTCCCTCTTACCTACATAGGTGTCTCAGATTATGGCAGATAATAAAAGTACAAAAAATATCTATCCAAATGGTTGAAATTACACAGATTTTGTAAACTTACTCAGGTGTAAGTGAAGTATAGAGGTATCATGAAGTACAGAGGTACTTCAGTCATGAGCAGGAGAATTAGGTCTTATGACCACTTGCAATGCAGTATCAGGCAGACAGGTAAAAGTTCTTGAAAATTTACATCTATGGTTTTTTAAATGTTAGGTAGGCTATAGAAGAACTTGGATTTTTCTTCTAAAGACTTGTCTTCATAGTGAACCCTCAGCTACCTGTACACTTTGGAGCCATGTTGCTGGTCAGATAGAAAATTGTTCGCAGTACTTCAACGTGGTACTTCCTCATGTTTTGTACTGAAAGTGTAGTATTTATGCATAGGACAGCATACAATGACTTTTTAAAGCATATGTGTTAAACATCATTCTGTTGGCCGTAGGAGCAACAGAGATAACAGTAGTTTGGCTGGATCAGTCAGATTACTAAGCTTCAGAAAAGCAAGGTTCCTGTATTTATATGTTTCTGATGTTGGTGAACATATATACAAGCACAGAAAACTGGAGAATTTTTATCTCAGCAGTACCCATGGGGCACATGCATCACTTCTTTTCTCTAAATTGTTTGCATGCAGTCACATGCAGTGGTCCAGAGCTCATAGTCTATTATCTCGCTGACTCCATGTAAACCTCCGTTTCTCTGCTCAGTTTTAAACAGCCACACATCTATTTTCCCATTACTTCCAGAACCCCCACAGGGTCAGGAGCTTCCTCTTCCTGGGATCTGGAACATTGTCCTTTGCCTTTAATTTTTAAAAATACTATGAAATTCTTGTTCTCTGGGATTCAGAGGAAACATACAAAAATCTTTTTGTGGCTTACCCCAGCCTCTGGGATGTACAAGTGCTGCCCTCAGTTCCATGGCAGCTGCAACCCACCTTTTCCAGCATTGGGTCCAGTGTTCATGGAGCTCCATTTTCTCTCAGTAATTGTATATACTGTTCCTAAATTTGATACGCGTTTGTCTTTTTTCCAGAATGGGCTACAAATGATGTTCTGTATTACACAAGTCAGAAGAACCTTAAGTGCCAGAATGTGTTTATGACCAGTTTCACTAACCAGAAACATACTAAGTTAGTTTATACAGAACAAGATGCAAGGTAATACTTACCTAAAATTTAACAAGTTCTTTACATACTGTAGAGTATTTTATATGTAAAATATAACTGGTTTGGAAAGCAAATTCTTGCATATTATATTCCAAATGGTAAAAGGTATTTTTAAGTTGTGTTCTGCTGTCAGTAGTGCCTTATGAAGTCTGAGAATGTGCTCTGTTCTCTTGATAGGTGATCAACAGAGATTTAACTTTCCTCTCTTACCTCACGAGTTCAGCTGAGTTTATAAATGTCAAGGTCATTCTCAGGTCAGGGTGTCCTTTAATGAATGTATGACAGTTTCATACAGGGTAAATCAGACTGTGGATTTCATTTTGTTTTCTCTGCTATTGATGTCTGATACATCTTTTTAAAAACATAGAAGTTCAGGCTAATCCTTGCTCTGGGTAATGGATGAGGAAAATCATTACAGCATTCCCAGAGATAGAACTATTGTTGACTGAATACCCTCTCAATAACCTTTATTTATGCAGTGGTTTAGGAAGGCAAGAAGGCTCTTGCTAAATTGAGTGCAGAACTAGTTTTTCAGCCATGCAGCATGTGGCAGATTTATACAGCATTCCATAAACATTTGTGATTCTTAATTCAAGTTACATATTCAGTAAAGAAATTTCAATTATACTTTCATCTAAAAAAACTAGGAAGAAATCTGTAATTGAGATGGAGTAAATAAGATCCTTTTATTACAGCCATATTTGATGCATACTTTTGGAAAATCAAGTTGCACTGACCTGACACTTCCCCACAGGGAAACTGTTGGCATAATTCTGAAGGTCATAGTCATTACAGTAAATCTAGAAACTTACTCTAAAGGTTCATGTGCTATTGCAGCTTGTAACTGAACTCACTTGTTCACTGGAGATGGTAAGACATTCTTTTGTATTGCCATTGAGCAGTTCTGTTCTTTGTCTCACCAGCCCTTCTAGGTGCAATCAAATATATTTTTTTAGAAGCTGAACATTTCTTGACTTCCTTAAAAAAAAAAGCTACCAAGACAAAAATCTAACATCAAGGTCAGAGTCCTTAGGGAGAAGTGTAACCTGCATTTCAGCTTAACTGTCTTAGAGGTAAGGTCAGCAGAGCTGAACTACTGGAGTCTCTACTGAATGCAGTGCCACACTCTTGCCAAATTCGTGAGAGGCAGGAGGCTGATTCCTTGCACACTTTAGATGCCCTGCTGTGCCTGTCCTCCTAGAGATGTCAAAAGGGTACAATTAGAAAAAAACAACAGTACCAAAAAAATTTGAGTTCCTCCACCTGCAAATAATTAAAGGCACTGAAAACACTATTTAAAGCATCCTTTCCTTCACCAGTCAGGTATTTTGAAGTCTAGAGAGATCGGTATTGTAGTGACGGATCTGATCTGTGTAATGCAGTTTACCATACGCAACCCTGCAATTTTGTGATGAAATCTGGATCTTTGTGTTGGACAGTTTTGCTATTAAAGACATCCAGTCTTAAATGGCAGAGAAACTGCTATTTCCCAAAATATGACATTTAAGTAGGATGACTCATAAAAATTTGAATCTGAATTTCAGCCTGAATTTGTCTAGTATTAGCATCCAGACACTGGTTATTGTTCTGTTTTCTGTTTCTAGATTTTAGAAGCATTTAAAACCAGTAGATAGTTCCTAGTGTCTTGGTTCCAAAACCAGTTCCTAGTTTCTAGCTCTATCACTGGAACACTGTCTGTCTTGTCTCATATAGGTCTCTCTACTTTTTTTTTTTAGTCTTTTTTGTCTTACTTGCTTCAGACAAAGTTAGGTCAGGAACACTTAGACTTTATCAATTTATAATAGCTTTTACTTTTCTTTTGTTATTGCTGTTCCCACATGATGTCCTTCATTAATTTTAATTTAATTATCCATTATTGTTTGTTTTTTTTTTTTTTTTTAATAGGGTTATGAGCTCAATAAAAAGTTCTACGTTTTGCCTGAACTTTATGGCCTATATTCATCAATGAGCTTCCAGTCTATCTTAGTGATGCAAAAACATGGATTCAGTTGGGCAACAACTGAACTGCTCTCCTGCTTTCCTTGCAGATTTCCAGTTCCACACACAAGATTGTGGGTTTTTGAATCCCAGGATAAGTGCAGCAGGAGTGGGTTTGGGAACCAAGTAGTCTGGAATTTCTCCAGCCTACTTCCAGGCATCCTGTTTCTTACCATGCAGGTGATTCTGAAACAACCAATGTATGTTTAAAATAATAAGAAAATTTAAGCTTTTTTTTTTTTTAATTATTCCTTACAGATTCTTTGTGGACTTACATTGCACAAAAGATAGACGTTTTCTCACTATCAATAGCAACAGCAAGACAACCTCAGAAGTTTGGCTGGTTGACTGTAGACATCCTTCTAAGTTACCTGTTCTTGTACAAGCACGAACAAAAGGGGTCATTTACCACATTGAGCACAGAAAGGATGAGTTATATATTCTTACTACGTATGGAGAACCTGCAGAATATAAGGTAATTTTGACTGATAATAAGATTCGTAGGATTCTTTCAGATACCTGTTGCAGATCATATAGAAGTAGTAAGACTGGCTTTTAATTGTGCTTCACAGCTCACTGAAATAATTTAAGAGAATTACACAGAGAGCTGCATGGATTGAAGGATTGATAGTAGTACATGGAGGCTAAGTTGTAGCATGCCAATTTGATTCTAACTCCTTTGGTGACATCAAGAAATGAATATGCTTTTAACAATGATTTCTCCTATATTAAATTTTAAGTTGGTGATCTCAGTCTGTGTAACCAAACCACCTACAGTTCTGCTGGCCACACTGAAAGCACTTACTGTGTGAAAATCTTCTGTAGATTAATCTATGAGAATTGAACTTACTTTTCCAAATGTTACTGAATTGTTCTTTCATTTTGCTCAAGTAAAGGGAGTTTAAAACCTCCAGTTTTAGTCAGGCAACCCCCCCAATACAAATTAACAGCTTTTTGCAATAAAACTGTTGCATGAGATCATCTATATGTCTGTACATCTCATTTGTAACTCTTAGTAATGCAAGGTTGTTTTTGTTTTTTTTTTTTTTTTATAGCTAATGAAGGCCCCAGTAGCTTCCAGTGGCATGGAGAACTGGCAGTTAGTTTATGCACTGGAAAAGAAAACCAAGCTAGTAGACTTGGAGATGTTTAGTGATCACTGCATTATGTTCCTGAAGATTGCTGGTCATCTTTACTTAAATGTGCTTTCTTTTGTTTCTCGTTCAGTTCAGTCAATAAAGGTATGTTTTAGCTTGGCTTACATAGCATAGTATTTTGTTTTGTTTTTTAACATAACATTGTAATGAAAGCACAGATAAATTCCAAGTGGTTTGGAAACTAATACTGCCAAGTTTGTCATTGTGATTAATTGTATTACCTGTGGCTGTTCAGGATTTCATGTGGTGGCAGATGGCAGCACTCGGAGAGCAACTCATCTGTGAGTCAGTTCTTCTTTCAATTTACTACAGTCAGGCTCTTTACATAAGAAATCAGCTGTATTGTAAACTAGGGCTTGATTCCCTAAACACTCTACTTAGTTTCACTGGGCCTATTTTTGTTTACACTCATCGGTGTAAGCAAGGAAGTTAGCCTGGCCCTCCCCTAGAAGAAAAATGAGAACATTGAGAAGACAAGTATGGATGCTGTCCCATAACAAATGGGAAGAGTTGATAATTGCAATACAATTTCTGCAAGTATTTCTTCCCATCTCGAGTTGTTGCTAAATACTTGTGGATTAAAAATGATTGAATTCAAACCTCTGATTTCAAGAGATCATTCAGACAAAATATTTAATTTATTTGTTTGCCTGAAAAATACAATCTGAACTACTCCCAAGTTTATTGCAACAAGCTACCCATGCTGCATTCTACAGGGCTGTTACAGAAAAAGGTTTTCAACAAAGTATAGTGTATGGTCTCTGAAAACTTCACTTTTGAAAATGGCTGTAGTAGTTTATTTATTCAGAAAGGGACTGCAGTTACTCTGGAGAACTTGGACTTTTGCTGCCATTTCAGAAGTCTCTAGCAAGCTAGCCCGAGTAAGTAGTGGCCTGGCAGAGGGTTTGACTACGTCCCTGCTGCTCTCAAAGAATGAATCTTGATTTCTTTTATTCTTAGCAGAGTTAAAAGTCTTAAATATAATAGCAGTAAGTGTCTGAGGGTGAATGTGCCAGGAAAAGGTTTTGTTCTTCACAATGGCTGGCACTAGGAAGAAAGTTAAGAGGCAGGGGTTTTCAGGGGCTTAGCATTACTGAGCTAACTCACAGCGAAAGCATAACAACTGACATGGACTTGGCTGTATAACATGTTGAAGTAGGACTGGAAATTCGAGAGGAAATAGGATCTAAAAAATAAAAACAATGCAGAATCATTTCAAAGAATGTTTTCATTAAAAAAAAATCTGCACTAATGCCCATTTTAAACTGAATTTGGATTTATTTTTTCTTTCATTGTTGAACTTGATCTGATGGTCTTAGGGGAAGAGTCTGCCAAAGTCTTTGCACTTTTTGACTGTTTCATTACTGTATTTGAAACAAATACAGATTGTGCTACATCCAAGCTGGAGATAATTTGCTTGATATTCAAAATCTTTTCCTCTGAAGGACACAGTAGGCAAAATCTACAGAAGTGGTGTCAGGGTCTTACTTGAAATGCTGTGTTTTCTCAGCTACCTACATGGGCCTGTGAATTTGAATTGGAATCTCATCCTGAACATACCACCAGCACTTGCTATTTTCAGCTCACCTCTCCAGTACACCCCCCTAAGCGTTTTGCATATTCATTTAAAGAAAATAATCTCATTGAACAAGCTGTGCAAGAGGTACCAATTATTACGAATTGTCACACTACACGTTTACTAGCTAAAAGCAAGGTAAGATTTTTCAGTTCTTTCCCCATTCCCTTTATTCTTCCCTTCCTCCCCACCCATTGAAGGAAAATGCATTTGGCAGGGAATAGAGATTAAAAAAAACGTAAAGAGCAGTTGGTGCTATAGTAACTAAACAGTGGGTGTTTCCTTTAGTGCTATAGAGAAGAACAAGAAAGAGTCGTGATAAGATTTTTTTTTTTTTCCCCGCTAACTTATGTATGCTAGAGGAGATAACGGTACACGATGAGTCAAGAATATTAGTGTGGTACAACTTAGAATTGCTAGTTGATGTATGGTATCATTATTCATGATAAATGAAAAAAAATGCCGGCTGTTGAAAAGAACACCCCACACCCAGCTGCATGGTACAGATCAAAAAAGGAAAGTTTTAACAGCCTGAGTTTAAAAAATTGGAGATGTTAATAAAGAGTTTGTGCTGCAGTAAGTGGTAAACTATTTTGTTAATAATAGATATTCTTGGTGTTAAAGGGGGAAGGAAGACTTGGGTGCTTGGGTAGTTTAAAGACTCCTCAGGTGTTGCACTTAAATGAATTTCATACTCTGTATCCATAAGCCTACACAGCAGAGGTTCAGTCTCGCTTTATTTTTCAAGAGTGCTTTGTACATTCCAAGTGAAAAAAAATTACTGTAATCAAAAAAACACATTTTAAAATAAATAATTGAAGTTTTCATTGCCATGTATCATTGAGATTTCTGAAATGTCCTTTATTGTAAAATACTCCTTCATTTCCAGGATGAAACTTTGGTGCCAATTACAGTTTTTCATAATGCGAATTCTAAAGAGCTACACAGGAAACCACTTCTAGTTCATGTATATGGAGCTTATGGCATAGATTTGAACATGAGCTTTAAAGAAGAGAAGCTGATGTTAATTGAAGAGGGTTGGATATTAGCATATTGCCATGTTAGGTAAGTCAAATAAAATGGAATTAAGATTTTAATCTGTGGGATATACCAATACTTCTTGATAAGCAACTGAAGAGTTACAGAAATAGTTTTTTCATGTAGCTATACTTAATTCTTCATGCTTTTCCTTTCCATCTATTTTTAGATCTTTCTTAAAAGTAGTTTTTTTAAAAAAATTTACCCTATGAAAAAAAATTATACTTTCAAGACTACATACTGCATTTAGGTTTCTTAAAGCAACAGGATGGTTGTATGTAACTTTTGATCTTTGGAAGTCTCATTATATCTGGTCTTATCTTTGCCCAAGAAAAATTTTGATAACATGCTCAAATTGCAATGACATGATACCTCCCTCTCTTTCTGAGGGCATTGTGTACTAATGTTCAGGCTGTGTCTTCTGAAAGCCATTTGCCTTCTACAGCGACAACTATGCATTTAACCTGCATTGCTTGTTCTTTTATTGGCTAAATCCTCTGTCTCCCGTTTAGCTACAGATCTCTAAGTTCTTTAAAGCGACTATGTACAATAGGCTTCACATTTTCATTGAGATAATAATCCAGTAGGTAAAGGTGATAACAAAAGAATCACTCTTGGGAGGGAAAGGAAGGTGGAGAATGAGCAATTGTTTGAAATACCAGTTCCAAAACAAATTCAGCATACAGATATAGTCAGTCTGCTATATGCAGTGGCAAGCATTGTGCTGTTCTTCCTCCCAACCCGCTAAGTATCTAAAGATGCAAGTCAGTCATAGATGAAGATGGATTCTTCATCCAAAGATAAAGAATTGTGGCAGACTCATCAGTGTTTTAAACTTGAAACCTGAGTAAGGAAACTTCAGCTGGCTTAAAACCAAAATGGTGGTTGCATAGAAAGAAATATAATTAAATTTAGGAATTCTGTATTACAAAACACAACATTTCAAGTAGTATTTGAAATTCAGAAACTATCAAAAAACCCCCAACTTTCTAACAGTCTGAAAATTTAATCTACACAGAAGACAAATCCTGAGTCTCGGTGTGAAGCTAAGAAATACAATTTTACTGGTTTTGATAAATGCTAGTGTTAGGGATAGAAGTATTGAAAATGTTTTAGTTATTTTAATAGCTTCCTGTATAAAAAGAGGGTATTAAATGTCTGGTTTTGTATTGCCTACAATGACAGTGTCACTTCCTATACTGGTCCTTTTCCTGTGAGTTCCAGGACACAAGCACACAGAGTGCCCTTATGCAGCTAGGATTTTCACCAACCATCATGCACAGATTTTTCTTTTGTTTTGCTTGTTGTGCATTTTAGCCACAAAGGAGGGTAAAGACAAGAACAGAGAATCATGAACCAGGAAGGCAAACTATGGCACTACAGTTCTGCTGCTCCTGCTGCCCTTTCATTATCTGAAGCTTTGCCGTGCAATGTTTTCCAAAAAGACTCCAATTTGAATTGTTTCAAATTTCAGGGGTGGAGGAGAGCTAGGCCTGAGCTGGCACAAAGATGGATGTCAGCATAATAAACTCAAAGGTCTCCATGACCTTAAGGCTTGCATCATGCTGCTGCACGAACTAGGATTTTCTCAGCCAAAATACACAGCACTAGCAGCTGCCAGCGCGGGAGGAGTTCTTGCAGGAGCCCTGTGCAACACTGATCCAGAACTGATCAGAGCCATGGTTTTACAGGTGAGGTGCTGCAGACCTTTTATAGATTATGATGTTAAACTGTATTTTCTGTTTCATTCTATCAGTTTCGGAACTAGAAACATTCCAATTCAGAATTCACTTTCATCATTTGTTTGAAAAAGCCTTGACCTAGGCATGTGAGGTCCTCTGTTCTATTTACCAACTATTTTTTTTTTTTATTAATAACAACTTCTAAGGCTCCTTTCGTAGATGTTCTAAATACAATGATGAAAACCCATCTCCCACTGACAATTGAAGAACAGGAAGAATGGGGAAATCCATTAGCAGATGAAAAATGCATGAAGTATATCAAAAGCTATTGTCCATACCAGAATATTAAGACACAGGTAAAACTATGCTTTGTGTGGAATACTACAGTAATAAAATGTAGCACTTTGTAACAAAAAGCAGATAAATTAAAAAAAAAAAAAGTCTATTTTAGAACTTAGTTGCTGCTTTGTGTTAAAATTAATCATCAATACAAATATAAATTATTTCAGTAGTGATCTTAGCAATGTTTGGAGTCATACGTGACTACTAAAATTAACCAAGCACATTTTCCGAAATTATCTGTAGATTTCAAAAATTGTTTTTGTTACAGGAGTGCCAGGTAGTAATCGATTATACTATGGTATAACCAACCTCAACATTTAAAATACCTTCACCTCTTGTGAGGTTTTTTTTTTTTTTTGTTCTACTGGGTTTTGCTGTTTGTCACAGGAGGAAAGAGGTATTTTCCAGTGATTGCCTCCCTTTTCCAAGGCAAACAGTGAAACAGAAAAGGAGCTATAGCTTTGACACTGTCACAGGAGAGGAAATCTTTCTTTATTTGAAGTAATGTCTTAGCTCTGTTGCATAGCCTCATTAATTAAAATCTTACGATGTAAACCCAACTATTTTTTATGTCTAGAAAGACTGCAAAGGAAACCTCAACTACCATTCTAAGGTGAAGCATTCCATGATTTTTTACTCCCCTTTCTTTGTAATCATCAGCAAGTAGACATGTATCAGACCTTTACCAGTGGGGAGAGAATGTTTTTTATTACCTTTTGCAAGTAGATGATCCCCTAATATGAAGTAATTTTTCAATTGGCCAAAATTGACCAAAATACTGTTTTGGAGTTAGAGTGATAAAAGTGTTTTTTTTAAGAGCAGGTAATTATACAATTGATGTGGTTTTAGATAAACCATAATAAGTAATACAATAAGAAAGAAAAATTTGTTACTCACTTTATGAGAAAAATTAGTTGTCAGGTACTTAACTGGTTTTCTTTTTTAATCTCAGTGTTACCCTTCAGTTTTTATCACGGCGTATGAAAAGGATCAACGGATACCACTAATAGGAGTTTTACAGTATGTTCAGAAACTTAGAAAGGCTGCACTAGATCATGCCAGCAGGACAAGTGAGAACGGTAAAGATAAGAATATTACAGATACATGAAGTTAACCAAACCAGAATATTAGTAGTCATGTAGTTAAACACCACAGGGATTGACTCCTCCTTAGATGCATTCATTTGTACGGTACAATCCAGTATCTAAAGCTCTAAAGGAATTTGTTATCTGCAGGGATGAGATGTGCAGCCATACTGACAGACAGATAAACCTCAGCTTCTAAGATGCACTCTCCAGAGCCTTAAGAGGGACCAGGTGTCTCCGTATTGTAGACCTGACTGAAAATAGTCAAACTTACGTGTTAAATATTAATAGTGACAAACCACAGCAGGCTCAAGAAATCCTCTGAGATGAAAAGAAACAGATGAACAGGAGTGGGGCTCGCTCCTTCCTCGGCCTCGCCACGTGGTGGCTGTTGGACAGTGCGAGATGAACCCGCACCATCTGGTCCAGCTGCTGGTACCATCAGACCGCAGTTCCCAACAACAAACGGATAAAAATCTTATTTCTCTTGCTTTGCAAAAACCTACTTTTCCCACTTTGCAAAAATTGCAGGTGTTTGTTAGTCCAAGTTAGAATGACAACAGTGCCAAGGCATAGACACTTTTATGCTGGAAACTTAACACTAGCTTTGGGACTGTTCCCAGCAAACAGTACATTCCAGCCTTACTATTTTCTAGTACCATCTCATCTGGGGAGAGGCTTTTACCATCAGTACCAAGAGAGCTCTTGAATTAGCTTTTCTAAATTTCATTATGCCCCTTCTCTGCAAGCAGCAGAACTGCAATGATTGAGAAAGGATAGCAGATGCTGCCACTGCTGTTGCAGTCTTTGCTTAGAAAGAAAAAAGCACATCTTTCCAAAAAGACCGAGAGAGAGAACAAACACATTGTACATATAAACAACTTTAAAATATGTAGTTAAAAGAAATACAAACAGTTCATCCAGCAAGCCCCTATATGATTCTCTTTTTTAGTTAAGGAGCAACAGAAATTCTGTCAGGACAGAAGGCAGGGTTACCTATCCCTAAACAACTCACATCCACACTTTTTCCTTGTTCCTTCAATGTCAAGTGATTGCTAGCTTCATTGTTCCAGGAAATCAGATCCCTAATATCATCTTAGACATCCGGGCAAATGGCAGTCATTGTGATTCATCGTGGGAGGATTCACTGAAGGAGGTTCGTTCCCTTACTGCACCCATCCGAAACAGGTTGGAGGGAGGTGTCCCCTCGATCGATGCTGCAACCTCAGGAGTTCATGCAGTCCTTGAATGTATGTTTGAAGTATCAAAAAAAAATCCTGCTGGAATTAAGATTGTTCTTGCTATATATATATATTGCAAGAACAACTGCTGGTTTTATACGTGTATATATATATACACACACACACATAATTATATATATTCATCAATATATATTTTATGGATATAAAAGAGCCAGTGATAGAGCCGGATTATTGAACCTCATTGTGCCTTAAGCCTCAAAATAGTGTTGAACTCCCACTATAATGTGCTGAGAGCTTTGAATGAAAGGTTTTAAGTTGTGCAAAACATGGTTCCAGCAGGAAAAGTCTTGCACTGTAGAGTATTAAGTGCTTAAAATTGTCATGCTGGCTATTTACATCCATCTTTGTCATGAGTAAAATACATATGATGGGTTTGACCTTTACCTTCTGAAATGCCCGATCTGTACTATCAAAGAATGCTACTACAATTAAGTTTCAAGACTTTACACTTTCTACAAGCGTGCATGTTGAAAGCAACATAGCAGCAAGAGCTGACATTGTTACTGATGTCTCAGACTATCATGGTTGAATGCAAATTGTATTACTGTTAATTTTAACAAATCCTACCAAATGTTACTCGGTTGTTATGTCCGTTATTCCCAAAACTAATTCTTTAAGGAAAAGCCTCATTCTGTCTTTGGGGAAGGTATTGCTTAGCATTAGTATGGGAAAGGAAGATGATTAAAATAGCTGTACAAGAACCTGAAGGAATAGTGCAAAGAATTTCTCTATTTTGTAATAAAATGTTTTCATTATTTTAGGTTGCAAGACACCTTGCTTTTCTGAAGAAAGAACTTGAGGAAGTACGCCATCTCCAGTGTCACAGCAAGTCCTGCAAATAGCTAATAAACACACTGAACACCTGAAGAACTTTGGGTCAGATTTTTACTTACGTGAAAAGTCAGTCTTCTCCAGAGGATCTCTCTTGGATCCCTGCTTTATGGGCATAAGCAGACAAGGAACTCAAAACCAAAGTTGATTGTGGCAGTGGCTTATCAACATACAAACTAAGAGCTGAATTTCTCCCCTGCCAAGTAGTACAGAAGTAGCCGCCTGCATTACTCAGTTTGTTCAGTGCAGCTCTGTCCACATAAGCCAGCAGCGTGGCACAGCACGAGTGGAGCTGAGCACGGCGGTGGGCGTGTAAAGCCAACGTGTGGAGTACGTGTGCATTGTACAGGCAGCCTCTCCCGTCCCAGGCCGCTCCTCCAGGGCCACACGTTACACAGGGCAGTAGAATTCCATGTGTACAAATACAAAGAAGTACTGTGTACACAACTACAAGTAGTATTTGATTTTTAAGTCTTGCTAGGGTCTTCTAAAACTAGTTCCCATATGTAGGTGATGACTGTTCCCTTCCTAGCTACACAGCAGCAACAGTGCACTGATCCTGTGGTGGGGTTGAACAAACCCCAAAGAAATGGACTCAAGAACAGAAATTTTAGCAGAACTCTTTCATCAGAACTGATTCAAAGTCTTGCAGTTACCTTAATTAGCATGGTCATCTTAAAAAGGAGGTGCCAAAGTCCCTCCAGAAGACGAAATGAATGTCCCCCGAAGGCAATACCAGAGTCTCTCTGGAGGATAAAACAAAGAGCGTGCCCCCGCCAAAGCAGCCTGAGTCGTAGCTTAGCTGACCTCTGAGCAGGGCACAAAAACTCCACATTGCTTGTTGAGCTAGGTGCATACTGCACACCAAGGGCCAGGGAAAATGCAGTAAGTGGCCATAAGCTCCTCAAACCAAAATGGAGTTCCCCAGGTCACCCCTGTGTCCAAACCAGAGGGCACCAAGTCAGATGCTCACCCTTCCGCTGTGCCACGTGAGCCCCTGTAGGTGCACCGAGTGCAAATCAAAGCTTGTGAACAAGGGTGACCTTCAGCACAGCTGCTTCAGTGCCTCACTCTGCACTAACGTATGTGCACCTCATCTCAACCCCGGGGTAGAAAAAGAAGAGAACGCCCATGTATTCTAACAGCATGGGGTAGAAAATCAACTGGAAATGCAGTCCTGGATGTAGAATGAGATGTTAGCTGTATTTTGTTCTTACTAACTTTGAGGATAATCAGAGCTGTTAGAGTTGAGAGAAGAGGTAAGCCATCATGACTTTATATATTAGTCTTGCTTTTACCTATTTTAGCAAATACAAGACCACCCCTTTAGAGTAAGTTTTACAGATCTACTTTAAAAGTTACTATGAACTGCCACAGGAGCCCTTAAAGACCAGCAACTTCTCTTTCTTCGCAAAAATACACACACTTAAACAGGGCAGTATTTTAGGACAGGTTTACTTTTCTGCTTTGCAGGCTTTAAGGAGGGGAATATAGACCGTACTTTTTCCATCACCAATACAGATGCAAGACAACAACAATCTGGTTTATTTTTCAGGATGTTTATTTTGTACTCAAAGTTTTAAAAGCCAAAGACAAATGAAAACTGTTCGCATTTCCCTGAAACCAGCATTTTCTAAATGGACATGAAAGCTTGGTTATTCTGTTCCTGCACTTAACAGTTCACGTAGAGCAAATTGAAGGCACTGGAATAACAAGCTTTTTCTGCCACAAAACAATTTCCTTGGAAAGCTTCTGTAGTATGAACAGGCTTTGCTGTTTTATATTCGAGGACCAGGCCTTCTCCCATTTCAGTTTTAATTAGTTTGGTATTGACAGCTTTACCAGCATTGCTAAAATTAGTACTTAGTCTTATAATAGCTTCAGAAGGAAGGTTAGGAACAACAGCTTTCAGGTCTATAGTCGATTCCTGCCCAAAATTGAGAACCATCATAAAGACTCTGTCTAACCCATCCAATTCCCTCACATACACAAAAACATCACTGTCATTCCAGATGTAGCACATCCACCCCCGATGCATGGGGAGCTCAGTGTTGCGAAGTAAAGTTAGCTCTCTGTACAAATTCAGGGTTGAGTTGGACCAGGTCATCTGGCTCTGCAACAGGCAGCATCGACAGGGTCATTGCTTTGCACTGAATGTAGGAAACACTACTTGCCTCTCACACTGTCTGCTGAGAACACACCTACTGGAATTCTGTTTTGGCAATTATCTCTGCAAATTCCACTGAAAATCTGCTTTTTTTCACACACTTCCCTGGCATTTGTAGAATGACAGAGACAAAGATTATTAGGCATGACAGAATTTCCCCAACACCAACACTATTTCTTCCTCCCACCATGCCCTTACAGTACACTGTTTACACTGTTTATTCAGGAGAAAGCCACAGCCATTCAGAGCTTGATACTGAACTTTTTTTAATTGAGTTTAATCTACTGAAGTCACGGGGTTTGTTTTGTGTTTAATATTTTTCCTGCCTTACATTTATTGTTTTCTGTCTTCAATTCTGGTCAGCACTGTGAATCAGCAAAATCCATCCGATTCACTCCTCTACTTATGTTAGAGAAGATCTGTGTTAAGTTCCTGTTACAAGACCAGTGCTTTCCAGAGAAATAAAAAGGGGGGGGGGGGGGAAATACCCAATTTGATTTTAATCTTAAAATAGTTAAGAGGATGTTAAAGAGCCAAATTGCTACATCTACATACATCATAAATGCAGTTGCTCTGCTTAAATGAATATAAATGAAGTAGGCTCCTTGCTGGTGCAAGGATTTCCTTTTCTAATAAAATTTGTGGGGATTCAAGTGCTTTTTTTTTCCCTTGAGTTTGTTCTTACTGCAATTTCCTACTAAGTAAAAGAAGCCAGAGCAAAATACATACTTTAAAATATTTTTAGACCTTTAGTTTGTCACATATATAAATACTTACCTCAACATTTACACTTTGGTAGTCAGAGTTAACAGGTAACCAGCTACTGTTGCCTTCAGTAAAACCAGCATTAACTTTGCCATCCCACTGCATGGGGGATTTCTCTGGAAAGGTGACCTAGAAAATAAAGTGGTAACTAGAGTTAGCCCTTCGATAGCATGTTCTCACATCTACCAAATAATTACCATTTCAGCATTGCTTTCTTTGGTTTAAAGTAAAACACAGCAAAAGGATGATGTGATCCTGCTCCAAATCTAAAGAGAAAATAAGAATCGAGGCAGTTCCTGAAATAGAGGAGAATGGATGGTCTCACGGGTACAGCATCGCTGGGTAAAATGTAGAATCCCAAATGACTCTAGCAGAGTTGCCTCTCCCTACAGCAGATGGTTGGAAAAAAGTTTACTAATGACAGCTAGGATATTCTGATAAATATCTAGACATGCAGTGAGTGAATATATGAGGTAATGAGCCCTAAGAAGAGATGCTGCTAAAATGACAGTAAACAACTAGTAAATGCTATTCAGTGTCTCTTCTCTTATAACCATCACACTTTTCACCTTAGAACTTCTCGAGCATATGTTTGCAAAGGGTGCAATTTGGACAGGAATGTTTGTGTTGGAAAGATAAAATTATTTCCAAATGCAAAAACTTTATTGAAAGCCAGCTTTTAGCTGATTAAAAAGCGTCAGTGTAAAAACTCTGAAGTTCTCATTTTGAAGAACTCAGAAAAATTCCAAAAAAGCTTCCTCATTGTTATTGAAGAGCTGCCAAAAGATCTGACACTTAAATTTAATGATATAAGAGGGCATAAAATATTTTGCACATACTTTGAGTGTTTGTTTTCCATGAAAAATGTTTTTCATATAAAGGGCACTTTTCAGTACAATCTGTCAGAACAGCAGCTCAACAAAAGAAATTGTCACTTTGCTTTGTGACATTATAAATAACGGGTTTCTCCTTTTAGCATGTTCTGAAAAGCAGGGGGGAAAAAAAAAAATCTGAAGTTTTCAACACTGGTAACACTGCCTTTCATCTTTACCTCTTTTAGCTTCTCCTGAAGTGTTTCAGATGCTGGGGCTATAAACTATACCCTGAGCAAATACTCTCTGTCTTTCTAGGACACCTCTTAATCAGGGAATCTTTCTCTCCAGGTTGAGTGAAGAGCGGTTTTGCATTGTTACAAAGCTGTGAGCCACAGGCTAGCCACTAAGGGAGTAAACCCTGAGGAGCCAAGGACAAGCCACTTTTCTGAAGAGTATCATTCTGTCAGCAGTAATCAGCAGCAGTAAGAAAATGCAGGAGATATTTTGACCTAGGTGTTTCTCAGAGGAAATGAGATTTCCTTTTAAATCGGAGAATAATTTCCTCACATCTGAATCAGACAAACCTGGTGATGATCCTGTGCTGCTTCAAGTACCTCTTTCTCTTTGATACAAAGCTAGCCAACACTGTTGGTAACATCATCAGAGGCCATCTCATTGCCTAACCGAGGCTTTCCGCAGTGAAACCAGCACCTGCCATAGGACCATGTTCTCCTGGTGCTCAAATATGACCATGAGAGGCTGAGCTGAGGCATTCCCTTTTGGGCCCGGCCTTTTCCAGTCATGCCCGCGCATCTTGGACAACAAGACTCAACACAAGTCAGGTACGATCATAGAAGAGACAAGAGACCACTGGGGCAGGACATGAAAGCTTTCATGTTATGCAGGTCAGCCCAGCGTGAAAGGCATGCTTTGTTTTAACCCCTTGACCTTGAATAAATTTACTTCTGAAAATTTCTGTAATCTAACAAACATCCTGTCAGGTGTTACTTGCAGCCACGATCAAGTGAGCTAGGCGCCTGCTTCCCAGGCTCATGTACCTCAATCCTTTACAGAAAGGGATCTAAACGGCAAATTAAAAAACCCTGTATGACAAGCAAAAGCCACTTCTGCTTGCCACCAGGCCATGCTAAGCCGGGGCTCATCCGTACACCCACCCCTTTCTGGAGATCCTTCCTTCAGAGCTCGGGCACATAGCAGAAGGCTGCAGCTTAGCCAGGTGCCTTTGCGTAGCCAGAGCAACGCAGCCTGCTGGAGATGGTGACCGGGGCCGCGGCCTCTCATGAACTCTGATGTCCTTTAAATACGGCCAGGAAATAATGAACTTTGACACAGCAATTAGGGTACTTCTGTGGGAGGAAGGAGGTAGCGACTCGGCTCCTCCTGCCTCGCATGACGGCGACACACCTCTCCTAACCACTACCCCAGGCCCCGCGTTGGCACTCGCCGCCCTCTCTGCTGAAGCACAGCAAAGCAACGCTGCTGGCAAACCATGCAAGACTGATCTGGCAGAGGACAGAAATCAAGGACCGTGACCGCAGTGTAGCAGTTCAGACACACATCAAGGCCTCGGTTCTGGTCTCTGGCCTGGCCATTTCCACGTGCTCTCCAATGGTTTTGCCGTGGGAAACACAGAAAACCATCTAAGCAGTGAGAAAGACTGGGTTTGGGTAACAAAACAAAAGTTCTTGAATTTTGCAAGTCCTGTTACTCAGAACTAAACAACACCAGGATCAGAACTTACACGCTCTTCACTTACATTTTCGGATGCAATGTTCTCCATGCCTATTTCTTCACCATAGTAAGTTACAGGAGTACCAGGGAGGGTTAAAAGCAGCATGTTCATAACATTGACGTACTTCTTCCCAATCCGAGATGAAATCCGAGCAGCGTTAGGGCTTCCAACCTGAATAAAACATTGTTCTGTTAAACACATAAAATTCCATGCATATATGAAATTGGTTAGCTGATTTAACAAGGTAGTAGGGTTTTTTTCTTTCCCTGCCAGGCACGTGAGGGCAATTATCTTTATCTTGGTGTCAGTACAAACTTCTGGCCCAAATAATTTGGCACACAGAAGCCCTGCCAGCAACACGAGGCAGAAGGGAGATGACAAATAACAACTCTCCATGATGACAGTTTGCTGAGATGTCTGCCATTTCCCCTGCTGTGTGAAGGTGGTGCTTGATTTGAAAAGCTCCCAAACATGCTTCCTAGCAGTTACCAGCAAGGTTTTAAGTTAACTGCCCTCTGCTGCCTGCTCTGTTCTGCTCTACCCCCAGGAGGTTTCCAGAATCCACTGACAGAGTCAGTTTACCACCAAAAGGAATCGTACCAATTCCATCCTCAACAGCGTTTTAAGCCAATCCCCCGTGCTACACTGGAGACACCAAGGGAGAGGCCTGATCATAAATTCCCCTCTGCCACCCTTGCCCAGGAGCGTAACTGTCACCACAGGGCAGGACGGCCAGCCAGCTGGGCACCGCCAACGGCTGCGACTGCAGCAGCCCCGAGTTTCACGTGGGTATCCACTGCAGCTCAGCCACGGGCTCCGGCGGCTGCTGCTCCCTATGAGAGCAATGTGGGGAGGCAGGGGGAGGTTTCTATCACTGTGAGGGGAACTATCACCCACAGGTTTCTATCACCTATAAGAATAAGCCCTTCCTAGAAGAGCTGGTCTACAACTCTTACCGCCCAGTTTGGCCATTTTTCTGCAGGCATGTTTTTCATCCACAAGTTGACAGCTTCAAAAATACTGTTGCCCGATAGGTTTTTCAGGTTAACTAGGTTGAAATTGAAGGGAAAATCTGTTTCTTGGATAAAAGTTGTTCCATAATACATCATTGTTGCCTCAATGTCTTCATCACCATCAGAACCCATAAACCTACAAAGAAGGACACAAATACCTTTTTTGGCTCGTTTCTGGTTTACACAGAGCAGAAGGAAGTTAGGAATGCTGCTGAACACACATATAAAATATCACAGCATTAAGTTTGCTTCCCTCCTTCCCATCAAAAAAGATTAACACAGAGAAACAATATTTTGTAAAGGAGTCAAGGAGAAATATTTCCTGGAAATTTCTGGAGAAAAATCTCCAAGAGTCAATGCAAGGCTGTAAGTATGTGACTGAAGTCTTATCTTTCTGAATCCACATCCACACACTACATATTCCAGCGATTTTCATTCTTTCTTTACAGAAAAGGACCTGGGGGTCCCCCAAGCTGAAGATGAGCCCGCGACGTGCCCTTGCAGCCAAGGCAGCTAACGGCATCCCGGGCTGCATTAGGTCAAGGGAGGTGATCCTTCTCTACTCGGCAATGGTGAGGCCACACCTGGAGCACGGTGTCCAGTTCTGGGCTCCTCAGTACAAGAGAAACATGGACATGGTGGAGAGAGCCCAGCAAAGAGCCAGTAAGACAATTAAGAGACTGGAGCATCTCTCCTATGCGAAGAGGCTGAGAGACCTGGGACTGTTCAGCCTGGAAGAGTCTTGAAGGAATCTCACCAATGTATGTAAACACCTGAAGGGAGGATGCAAAGACAAGAGAGCCGAGCCAGGTGCTTTTCAGACATGCTGACTGCGAGGACCAGGGCCAATGGGCATGAACAGAAACATAGGAGGGTCCCTCTGAATATCAGGAAACTTTTCCACTGTGAAGGTGACTAAGCCCTGGCAGAGGTTTCCCAGGGAGGTTGTGGTGTTTCCATTCCTGGAGAGGTTCAAAAGCTGTCTGGACAAACTCCTGGGCAACTGGCTTTAGGTGGCCCTGATGAGCAGGGGGTAGGGCCAGATAACCTCCAGAAGTCCCTTCCAAGATCAACCATTCTGGGATTTTAGCAATCTCTATGTGTCTGACATGAGCTGCACTGTTAATTCTATACAATAAATCAGACACAAGGCTGATTAATTAGTGTCTCTGCGATCCAAATGGTCACCCATTCTGCTTGCTTTTGTACAGTCTGGAGATACAGCAGAGCTTTTGGGGTCAATTCATTTTCTTTCCCTCACACACTGGGGAAGAGATAGCACAGCCACACACTGCTATTTGCATTTGAGGAAGAAAACTTTTAATGGTGTATTATGTTATTAAAAAATATTTTACTGCTAGCAAGGGGGTGACAGATTATTAGAGAAAAGAAAAAATCACTTGCTGTAACGATTACCGGTATCGGCCAGGTTCACTGCTGAACTGATTCATGGTTTGACGGAAGCTACGGATGATATCGTGCATACCAACTTGTGTGGTTGTGTAGTCATGGTAGAGCTGGGAATAGGCTGTGATACTCTCCTTAAAGAAGAAAATGATATTTCCTATTAGTTCAACAATATTTTAGATTTCAGAACTCCACAAATTCTTCCCATCCTTTCCTGAGACAATGCACTGGTACAGACAAATTGTAACCAAAATGCGTTTACCATACCAACACTAACAGCACAGAGCTGAACTGCACTTGGGGAACTCTAAAGACAGGAGAGCAGAGGGCTGATTATTTTGGAATCTGCCCTTCAAGAGGGAGAGTCCACCCACAGCACTAACCTGCTGAGCACAGCACGTGCTGTGGCCACACACCAGGCTGGAAAGACGGACAGTGTTGTAGTGGTAGCGTGTAAAGGCAGCAAGACTTATGGAGCTGCCCTGTTTTATGGGATCCCCAACTCAGCAGGGGAACAGCGTCTTAGTGCTGGCACTACCTGGGAACATCACCAAGTTCACAACCTCAGCAAAAGCCAATAGCATGAACAACAGGGTGCATGCTTCCACATGTGCCTGGCCACCTCTCACTGACCTACTGCCAATGAGTGGGTTTTTTTGTTTTACTCTGATTCCTACTAGCAATGGAGAAGAACATGTGCTAGTGACTGCTACAGAAGTGGAAGTTGGCAAGAACTCTGAGCTTACCTCCCGTAGTGGGACAAACAATCAATTACTAAAATCACAATACTGGTCTTTTTGGAGTATAAAGTGAAAAGCAAATCACTGATACAGAAAATTCAAAGCAACAGGGTCAGAACAGAAATATGAAGTGTATGTGGACAATTCTCCTCCCAGCCACAGCACTCCTGCTTGCGGGTATCTCGCTGACTACACGCTTAGCCCAGGGGCTGCTTTCCTCTGTGTGCTCCTACTGCCAAGCACCCAGGAGCCACGTGCCCTCCAAGGGACACAGCTGACCCAGTCTTCCCAAAGCCACAATCTGGACCCAAAAGAGTAAAAACATATGCTCTCTTGCTCCAGGAGGAAACACAGGAAAAAAGCAGAGACAGAACATATACGTTACCGGATTCTGGGACTTGTTCACTTGAGGCTCATCTCGGAAATGTGTTGCTTCTAAAAGAAATTTAAGAGCGCTGAAACTAAATCCATCGATTCCTTTGCCGAGCCAAAATTTGATAATATCCTAGACAAAGGTGAAAATCAAGAATTTCAAGTGAGCCCACCCCATTCAAGATAGCATATACTTAAAAAAAGGAGAAAAAAATAAAACCCTGTTAGGAGGTATTAATATGTAACAATTTTTAAATTTTAACTTCCAGTAAAATTTGAAGTACAAGTGAATCATTTCAATCTAAGCTCAAACCAAGATCTAAATAAAGCATGTCTTATTACTTCATCCAGTATAAAAAAAAAGCAAAATACTGGTCTGTAATTTCTCCCATAATTCAGGAGACCAAAGCCAGGGCGTGCCTTGCTAAAAGCTGTTTCTAATCTCATCCATCAAAACCACTGGGCTCACGCTAAATGCTGTTGCTGGTGCACACCCATCATGGCTGCACACAATTAGAACACATTCATTCAAATATATAAGAATATGTTGTTCTGTACAGACCTTGCGCCACCAGTTTTCTTTTTATACAATGGACCTCTTAAAATGTTTGCGCTCTCATTTGGCTGATATGAAATTTTTTATTTTATTTTCAGCCTTATCTGTTGATTCGCAGGAACATGAAAAATTATTAACCAAGTTAATTGCTATGAATTTGTAATTTCACTATCAAATTCAGAGATGAGTCAGTACTAGTAAAATTACATCCTACTTGAGTAGCTATTATATTACCTCAAGTTTTAATTGCTCTAGTTAACACATAACTCTATCGGTCCCTCTCAAGTAGTTTCTGCAAATGTTCTTTTAGACCAGATACTGTTCTTCATCTGAGGAGAAAAACATTTTTTTTTCTTTTCAAAGACAGCTACTGAATTACCTTTTTTAAATGTATGAAGTACACTTGCCTGAATAGGCTAGAGTAGAACTAGTCCACACTCAAGCTTTACAGATCACACTCAAGCTTTAAAGGCTTTGCCTTACTGAGCTGTACGTTCTTGTAGAGCCATTCTGAAACCAGCAGCTCTCCATATGGTGTCTGCCCAAGACTGAATCCACCAAAACCAAATTCATGCTTTTGCATGTGCTCATCACAAAAACACCACCAGGTATCAACAGTGCAAATATCAAGCACTGACAAGGCACTCACTGAGACTGATCTCTTTCTATTAATGCAAGAAAGCTACAGCATGCTGGCTGCTAAGTTTCATTGCTCTTGCATGCCCGGTGGCTAAACCAAAGATTGAACTTCTCTGGAAGATTCCATTTGCTTCTTGCTCAGTCCTCCTAACATTCTGAAACAAGTTTTTGAGTTACTATACTAGACAAAGTTTGGTCTTTAACATGCTGGAGCAATTAATGATGTTCATAAGCATTTACCAAAGGTTGGTGTTACCAGGCCAAACTTACTAGTTTTCATTTCGTTTCTTTGCATAGGAAATGCAGCATCTACGTGCTACTGCAGCTTCAGTAATGCATCAGGTACCACTCAAAAAAAAAAAAAAGTTAGCCAGGACCATTGAAAAGTATGTGTGATGCCAGGAAAAAAGGTGCAAGTGGCAAGATGTGGCATTAAGGGAAGTATCAAGACAGAGAGATTACTAGCGAAGTTCTTCAAGGCTCAGTCTCAAGAGTAGTATCGTTCCATGCTTTGGTTAACAAGTATGACCAGAAGTGTTTTGTTTCTCCATGCACAGGCAGTGCCCACGGTGAGGGGAGAGGCCCCATAGCGATAGTGAGACCGTCACAATAGAGATAGGCAGCTGTGAAGACCACTGCCGAAGAAAGGCACCAAAATTCAAAAGTACAAGGCAGAAAACACTTAAAGTAGCTGCACTACCTGATGGGGTATAACTTTAAGGAAAAAAAGAAAACAAAACAAAACAGAAAGCAGCAATTGTTAGACTCCCCATATTTTAATGTTTTAATGACTTCCACATTTGTCTGCTGGGAGATGTGATGTCGACAGGCATGAGGTTTCATCGGAGCACCACCACCTTGCCCCGGTGAAGCCATCCAGCTGTGACAGCTGTCCATCTGTCTCCCCCCCCCACCCCTGTAAAGTCATCAGAGCTGTAGACAGATCGAAACCCACTATCTCCCACTTATCTACAAGCCCAGGCATTCCTTGTAATTCAAATCAGCACTGCCACCCTTTCCTGAAAATGCAGATATCTCTTTGCTAAAACAAGGTGCCATCCCCACATCTGACTGGCTAATTAACAGCTCCTTGTATCAACAGGGATAAACATCTCTCCTCTTGAGTGACTCAGCTCTCTTTCAGCACATGCTTCAGTTCAAGAGCTGCTTTAGCTTCCACATCAATCCTTCCATTAATTGTTGTCCTTGATACAGCATCCAAATGCACTAAGTGCCTCCATCCTTGGCTCCTGATGGAGACCAGACCTGAAAGCAGTTACCTGCTTCCAGGCAGCAGTCACGTTGGATTATTTGAGTACCAACACCAACTCTGAAGCTTAGGACACAGAGGGAGAAGCACCTATGACACTGTACAAGATTTTGCCCAGACACTTCTTCTGTCCAGTTTGTTTAATTCTGGCCATCAGCTTTTGAGAAAAATCTCAGGCTGGAAGCACCGCGAGGAGTAAGCAGTGGCTAAATAAAGGGATGGAGAGTCTCTGACGTCAGGGAAAATTGTAAAAGCCCACCCCATTTAATCTATCTTCACAAAAGATGAAGGGGGATGTTGTCTGAGCTAAAAAACAAATAACCATAAACAAGGGTGAGAAAAGCTATTTCGGCTGAAGGACAGGTTTGATTCATAGAGAGCTAAGTATGAACAGTTTGCGAATAAGGTTAGGCTGAAAAGTAGAAGGCTCCTGAAGCATCAAAGCAGTTTTAAGATAGCCTTTAACGGGGAGAGTAAGGGAAAGGAAGCTCCTTTTAAAGTGCCTGTTCCAAAAACCCATCAAGATCTTGCCAGGCACTTGTGAGAGCAGGGGACTTAAGCCAGCAAAAAAAGCAATAGTCGTACCTTCTTAAAATCCAAATGACTGCAACACCACCAACTGCCAGTACTTCCACTCAAGAACAATTTTATTTGGATTTTTTTTTGGTTGCTTGTTTGCTTTTAAATTGAAGAGACTTGAACCCAAGTAGCTTTGATACTGGAAGCATTACAGCATAAAGCTTGAATTTTGTTTGTAAACTTAATGTTGGCCTAGTCACCTTTTTGTCTCAATTGTTTACTTATGCTGCCATCCTTGAATTACTTCCAACTAGACTGTAAATTGTGTAGCATAAATAATCAGAGAAATTAAGTGTAGAAATAGCTGCTTTGCTGTAGGCGCAGCAGCAGTGGGTCACATACTTACATGGATTTCTTGTTGGACAGCAAGGTTGTGAAAATTTAAGTCTGGCTGTTCTTTCCCAAACTGATGAAAATAACATTGTTTTCTCACATCGTCAAACTGCCAGCTGGAATTCCCAAAGACACTCACCTGCCCATATAAGGGAGAGGGATAATCAGAACTCCTAATTTAACAAACATGTAGTCATAGGCATACTTTATGATGTGGTGCATTGCAAGCATGTAATAAAACACAAAATGCCCAATCAATGCTTGAGTAGATTTTGGTACTTAGGTTTTACATTTTTCTTTTTTTTTTTTTTTTTTTTTTTTCCCCTTAAGGAGATCTTCACTGGTAATTATTCAGAATAGAGGGGAAAATATGGGTGAGAACATTTCTTTTTTCCCTAAAACTTATTAAAAGTAGCTTTAGTTAACTTAGAGCTTTCTGTAATCTGGTGCTATCCCTCTGACGTGCCAGTAAGTCAGAACATTAAAGTGTTAACTTTATAATGATCTCTGTAATAAAAGGATCCAAAAGCTAAGATAGCACTTAAGACTCAAAAGAGAAATTACACTACGTGGTACAAAATATTAATTCCACCTTGAGTTTTTATAAGTTCCTAATCATGCACGCATCAGTTACAATTTCAAAGAAATGTATTTGAAATAGGTAACACACTTCATGTCCTGATCACCTTCCAGAAAAAGGAAAAAAGCCAAGAACACACTGTTTTGTTTCCCTCCCCACCAACTATGATTTTGGAGGAGCTGAGATGAAGTTTCTAGAGCCAATTACCCAGACACAGAAGGGGGCATGTGTGAACAACTTGTGCACAACTATCCCTTTTTCTGTTTGTTTAGTGAGTGAAGATTTAACACGAAGGTAAAGAAACAAAATTAATTTTTAAAATCCTGTTTGAAGTAGGAACTCCTTCCCCCAAGTTGGTTTAAATCTTAACTTGCACTAGCTCGTTCAGTAAGAGCAGTTTATACCTCTCAACAGAACCCAGTGTACATTGAGCCGAGGGTGCCACAGCTGCTTTTGCTATGTGGCAGCCCGCACCCCGCTCGGGATCTGCAGGTGTCCCTTCCCACATTTACCCAGTTGTTTGGAGGAGTGACCGAACCAGCCGCCCGCCTGCAGTCCCGCCACAGGTAGTAGTCGGTGTACTTCCCAGTCCGATTGCGACTCAGCTGAAACCATTGGTGTTTGTCACTTGTGTGGTTTGGTATTAAATCCATTATCACCTTTAGCCCTTAAAAATCAAACCATACAGAACCCCATTGAATTCAGCCTTTTAAGACAAAGTTCACCCTTTTTTCTTAACGCGGTATCAGAGGTGTTTGGGCTTCTTCCACCCCAGAGGTCTGGCAAAGGAGAGAGGCAAAAAGCCCCAGACAACCAACACTGTTACACTCATCAGAGCCTGCAAGTCAGCTGCAACACATTTTGCTGGTACTGCTCCCCCAGCCCATTTCTGGGGAGGAAAAGAAGGGGGAAGAAAAAAATCAGAACAGGATTTCTGCTGTTATGAACCACTTCCACTAACTCTGACTTCAACATCTGTCTCCCACCTCCCAGGTGGGAAAGGCACTTCACTGGTCTAGCGTCAGTGAACACATGCTCTTCCTCGCCCTTCCTAAAGGCTAGACATTTTTTGAAATCCCACGTCTTTTTGGGACTGGCAAACCCTTTTCCAGTCAGCTGTACAGCTGCAAGGGGAAACACCTGAGCAAACATTTGGGTTAAGGCATAAACCAAGGATGCAATCCCAGGAAGGAAGCATATGTTCCCTCCCAACCCTGTCATTGTTTTCCTTTCTTTAGAAAGCGCCCATCAGTCTTAAAATTCAGTCCGAAACATCTCAGGCACCTCAGCCTCGGTGTCCCCCCCCGACTACTGATGCCCACACCATAGGCACCAGGGAGCACAGACAGCTGTGTCAGCCCACCAGCTGTGAATGTCCTCGGAGGGGACCCTGCCTCGCAGAGGCCACACGGGAGCCCGGCGCTGCTGCTGCAGCTCCCAGCGCCAGCCCAGCGCCCAAGGGCGAGCCCAGAGCTCGCGTGGCTGTGGAGCCAACACGTTCCCTTCCCCAGCACCTCCGTCTGCTCCTGCTCAACACCGCCACGGGGGAATTGCCAGATGCACAAACTGAAATCTCAGATCACAACCGAGCGCTACAAAGTACACCGGGATGAATGAATGAGTTTTTAATAAAGTTATTTTGCTCGGAGTTGCAGCTTACCTCTGTCATGTATGGCCGCAAGCAGATTCTCAAAATCACTCATTGATCCAAACATTGGATCAATATCATAGAAGTCCTCAGCTCCGTACCCAAGTCCTTTTAAGGGGGACTTATAGAACGAGGTGATCCAGATGGTTTTTATATTCAAATATGTGATATGGTCCAGTTTTTCTTGGATACCTATTTAAAAGCAAAGGGCATCATCTGTTTAGAAAAGACAAAATATTTTCATTGAAATAAGTTCGCTGTGGCCCCTCACTCAAAGATGGTACACAGGTCCCTTTGATACATCACCATCCCCTGTTCTCACTGATCTCAGGTAGCAGGGCAGTCTTGACATTTCTTCAAGGATAGTGTGAGATCACAGAATGGAAACCATTCAAAGGCACTTTTACACAGAAGATAAAGCAGGAATTAAAAAAAAAAAATCAGATCAAAACAAACTTCTATTCTGTATTACAAAAATGTTTACAACTTCATTTAATAAATCGAACACTTCTGAAAACAAGCTCCCATATTTTGTTAAAATGCAGCAATAGCACTGCTTTCCCATTTCAAGGAACATCAAGTTAATCCACAGACCACCGAAAGGGAAGCACAATTTTAATGCAAAGATCCTAGGTCTTCCCTGCCTTAAGAAAAGTCGCTTATGGGGTTTTTCTGTTTTCTGTAAGGACACCTCACTCCAGCCTCCCCTAATATTCTTAAACCCAAATCTTTCCTATCTTCCTGACATGTTACTACTGGCATGCAACAACAGAAACAGTTTATTTTCTTCACTTCCCAGTAGAGTACATTAAAACTAGCTCTTCTTGTTTAGAAATTTATTGTCCATTATGGTGTTGAGCATTCCCCTGCTGAAACGTTGCCTCAGCTAAGCCACTGATCAGGGGCATTGCCTCTTGGAATGCCGTGAGAAGGGATACCTAAGAGTTCAAAAACACCTAGACCATGAACAGAGAGTAACATATTTTCCTCTCCTCTGTCAGTTTTATTTTTCCTCACTTTTCCTTATGGAAAGGCAGCCACCCTAATATAACAAAGGGCTCAGCACCACCCATCCTCTGGATTGACCTCAGTTTTGTGGAGGTATGTTGCTCTGTTGGCAGTTGTGCTGTTGCTGTCTCTCAGCCCCACCTGTAAACAGCCATTCTAACTCAAGGCTTAGACTCAGCAACTTGAGCAAGCAACTCTGATTTATTTGTGACAATGTGAGTTGCCATTAATGATTAGTCAGACAACTTTTCTTCCCTTCTCCATTAGGGTGGCTTTCTCTATTGGACCGTACAGGGCTTCTTTATTTTTGTTATATCTATATATATTTATACACATACACACACACAGAGACAAGTGCTACACAACTTTGCACATACCAACAATGGAAATTCACCCACCTTTCAGATCCCCATTCCCATCCATGTTGCTGTCCTTGAAGGAACGAGGATAGATCTGATAAATAGGACTAGCCTGCCACCAGTCAAGGCACTTTGGAGAGAGCGCAATAATCGCAATCGTAGCACACACAAGCACAATGGCAGCAGCAATTATGAGCCAGAAGAGAATCTCTCTGGTGACTCTGTACCGGGCTTGGCTGGAGAACTTCAGCAAGACTTCTTTTGGCATCCCCTGCATAGGGCTTCAACACCAGCTCCTCCATGGTCACTGCGTCCACAACAGTGCATGTTTTTGGCATTCCTTCTCGGCTACTGGTATCTGTCTCCTTGTCATCAAAATTCTCATTTTGAACAAATCCGTTGTTCTCCACACCTCCCTTCTCGCTCAGCTCCATAGATAAGCTCTTAGCTTCCTCCTCGACCATTTCACTTCATGGGTCTTGTCCTGGAGACTCTGGCCACAGCAAGGAAGCGCTGCCAACAAAACTTTGTTCAGTGAAATGAGAAGCAGCATAATTAGCATCTGGGTTTATAATCAATCCTGACCAACTGGTCAAAGTTCAAAAAGAGACAAAAAGGGCAAAGTGCTCCTGCTCTTCTGCATAATAGGCATCTTCAGCAAGATAACAGAATGCTACAAGAAAGTGCAGTCTTCCAGGGAGATAAGCCTATATTGCTCATACAGCCAAGCAGAGATACCTTTACTGTTATTCCCCCTCCAGTAGACCCAACTTCTCTTCCTTTTGACAGCAGGGGAAAATTTGGGGTTTTTTTATCAGTGAAAGATTTAGTGAAAATGCAGCTTTCCTGACAGGCCATGCTCTCCCCTGCCTAAAGCAGTCTGAGCATTAATGAGTAATTTAAATGTGGACAGCAAGAGAACAAGTTGTGACAACTTCTGGCCCAAAAGCAACAATATAAACTAAGAGGAAAAGATACAAAGAGCGGTTGCGCTTTGTTTGTCACATCTTAGTAAAATAAAACCCCTGAAACCACTCCAACTCAGCCCACTCCCAACTCTTGAGCAGTAACAAGGATAAAGCACATACCAATCCTGCGATTCACAGCACGTGACAGGTAGGTACACCCAGAGCTATCCCCGGGTCAGGACAGGAGGGCTCTGCACAGGCACAAGCCACAAGCAAGACGCGAGAGAGAAAAACCCATTGCCCACTATCAAAATCCACACCCCCCCTCCCCTTTTTTTTTTTTTTTTTTTAAATGGAAAGTGACCTTTCCCTTCTCCCTCCTTCCACCCTTTATACTACTCTAGCCAAGAAAAAGCATTGCACAAAGACTGCACAAGCGTGCCCAGATTTACACATCTGTGTGCCCTAAGCCCCAGCCGCCCCAAAGCCAGAGAGCCCAGAGCCCGCATCCTCTGAGACACCCCCTCCAGGCAGGGCCCACTGGCACACCAAAGGAAACACAAAGCAATTTACATTTGCCAAAGACCTGCCTTATCACATGCCCATGACCATGGGGTCAGGGTCCCAGGGAAGCTCCCTTGAGCAACTGCAGTGGAGAAAAGGTTGGTTTTGGCCTCAAAAAAGTATTTATTATGTTTGCCTCAAACCATGAAAGAAGTTTATAAACTAATGACTGAAAAAAATCCAGCAGGTAGTATTCAAATGATTCAAAAATGTGTTATTTCTTCAGTAGCTGAGCTAAGAAGAGGTCTTTTTCTCTAACAGATTTAATTATTTTCTTCTCCTTCCTCACAGCAGTGCCTGGCAGCAACTTCTGCCTGTGCAGAGTCGAGTAGCTGCTGGAGCATTTGAGCTAACAGCAGTAGTTTCAGTGCCTGTAATTCAGTACTGCCGGGAAATTCAGAAGTGGCAAAGTATTTGAAACAGTTTCCCATCTGACTCTACAGTCTTATTATCACTGTATCAGTAAAAGTTTCCAGAGAGGTGCAGTACACTGGGGGAATAAGCTTATATTTGGTACAGTGTCAAATGCTCCGCCCCCCCCCCCCCCCCCCCCATTTCACTTGTTTCCTTTGACTTAATTAATATCCAATTAAAACAAGAAATGTGTAAATAAGAACATTTTTAGACTGCATCACGTACACCTTGAGGCCTTAGTGCTTCCCACTTTGCTTTTTCCCCAGCCCCAGAGGCTCTAACATGCCCATGGCTTCCTGCACATCCCAAAAGCTCCTTGGGAAAGCACAGGGAGTCCGAGGCAAGAGCAAAGGACGATCAAAGCGCGAGGGTTGGCCGAGCCAAGGGGACTGGGGACAGTGGGACACACAGGGGGCTCAGCGCCAGGCCCGGGAAAGTCTGGGACCAGACTCACCTGTGGGTTGCTGGGGCATGTTGGTTTGGGGTTTTTTGGTTGTTTGTGTGTGTGGTGTTTGTTTTGTTTTTGTTTTTTTTTTTTTTTTTTTTTTTTCTAGACCATAAGCCTGTTTCTAAATTGTGAGGCTGCTCCAGTACAGAACCAGAGTTGAGAATACAGACCTGTCTATATAAATAAATACGTATTTTGTGCCCTTTCTTTTTTTTTGGTATTTATATACACACCTCCCCCAGCAACATGTCTGACCCTCCAAAACCTCACCACTCTACCACAAGAACAAAGCCAATCTCTCAGATCACAACACAGCAAAACCAGCACTTAGAAGATAAGGCTTGGCTCCTGCTGTGATATTTAGAGAGATAAGTAGTACATCAAAAAAAAAAAAAAAAAGCTGAAGAAGGTCATTCACTGAAAAAAGTCAACTAGAAGTAACACTGACACATAGACTGTACACTAGTTATCCAAGTAGTCAGGTTTTGTTCACTTATTTGCCTTTTCTTTTTTAAAGAAAGCATTCCCAGGCATAGCATGGCATCCACCAGGGCCAGCCACCACGCTGCTTGTTCCAAGTCTCTCCTACCAGGCTAACGTGAACCGGGAGCAACCTCCCTGCATTTGTAGAAAATGCAAAGGCTGTATACATGCTAGAAAACCTCTGCATGACAAAACAGCAAAGCGTTAACAGTGACATCTTAATCCGATTTTAGTGTTCCTTTTCCCTTTCTCCATCTCTCTCTAACGTCACGCCTGACACATGAACCCGCAGAGCCAAGGCCAGCCAGGTTGCCAGGTTTGCTTGGTATCACATGATGTCTGCATCAGGCAGAACTTGCCACAAGTCACAGTCAGCATCTCTTTTGAGGAATGCAGCCCAAATTTGAGGATCATTACATTTACCATTTTGCAGCATTGGGCATGCAATGAGAGAAGGCAGGTGTCAGAGCGTTCACACACTCAGGACAGATCAGCACTTCCACAGGTCCCAGAAAGCATCTCTGGCACATCACTGGCACACAGACATGGAATTTATAATAACAGATAGCTGCTCAATTGGCAGTGACCATGACCAAAGTTGCAGGTTTGCATCTGATTCACCAGCATTTAGAGCTGATTTAATCAACTCTTCCTGACTTGCATTACCACCTGCCTCTTCCCAGGTGAAGTATTTCAGCAGCTGCACAGCTGAACCAGATTGGGGGAACAGATTTGACTGAAAAAAATGCCATTCCATTCCTAATCTGCCTGGCCCCCATGAGATCACATCAATGATTCAGCCAGCTGTCCTGGGATTGAGTGAGTAGGTGGGGTTTTTGGCAGCAGAGGAGGAGGCTAGAGCAGTGGCCCCTGTGAGAAGCTTCTCAAAGCTCCCCCAGCTCCAAGTCAGACCCATCTCTGCACCAAGGCCGAGACAATCAGCTGCACCTCTGCAATAACATATTTAAGAAGGGGAACCTGGGAGGAGTTGGAGTTGTGAGGAGGAGTGGCAACATGCATGTGAACACTGAGGTCAGTGGAAGAATGGAGGAGGAAAGAGGGGGAGGTGCACCGGAGCAGAGACCTCCATGTACCCTGCAGTGAGATGGCAGGGAGACCCCCCCTCCCCATCCATGGAGGTCTACAGTGGTGCAGACACCAGCACGCAGTTTACGGGGGGCCCCGCACCATCTCGGGTGACTGTACCAGGAGGAGGCCAGGACTCCGTGGGAAGAAGCAGCCCCCGCTGTTGTAGTTCAGCACTGGGAGGACACAACACGCAGGGGTGTCCCACTCCAGAGCAGCTCAGAGGGCTGCATACCATGGGAGGCACTCAAATCAGAGAAAAGCTGTGGAGGACTGTCTCCTGTGGGAGGGGGGACCACCTTGGAGCAGGGTGAAGAAGTTCCAGAAGATTCCCCTCCCTGAAGGAAGAAGAGGCAGCACTGACTGTACCCCCCATTCCCTGACTCTGCGCCACTGGGGGGAGGAGGTAGAAATAGCAGCAGCAAAGCTGAGCCTGAGAAGCGTGGGAGGGGGGCTGTGGGGTGGCACAGAGGAGGAGTAACGTGTTTTGGAGATATGGTAATGCTTCTCATTGTCCTACTCGGTCTGTTAAGTGTTACTGTTGTTACTGTCTGTATTAACTTTGTCCTTTTTTCTTCCCCCAACAAGTCTGTGTTTTGCCCTGTGACCCTAATGGGTAAGTCACCCCTCCCTGTCCTTATCTCAAATTCTGAGTCTTTCCTTATTTTCTCCTTCCTAGTGATGGGGGGTAAGGGAGGAGTGAGTGGCTGTGTGATGCTCAGCTGCCCTCTGAGCTCAAACAACAGCAGCCCAGCACAGGAAGGAGGAGGGCAGGACGGGCAGTGGAGCCGGGCACAAATCACCACCACTCAACTGAGCAACTCTTCAGTCAAATCCCAGCCTTTGTGTCTCACCTTCATTTTAGTACATTCCTGTCTGTCCAGTAGAAAGTTCTATCATTTCACTTGCATGAGTAGAAAGCAGTTAAGTCTCACCCACAAATGCTGCTGGAATCAAAGACAGGGAGAGGGGTTAAATTCTTTTAACAGCTTACCCTAATCACATATGAAATCTATGGAGGATCAGGGACCTAACCCCACTTCACCCAAGTACTACATCGCCACTACCCAAAACACTATGGAAACTCTGGTTCCACGTATTTCAGCACCCCCCTTTTCCTAAAGCCAGTAAACTTAATGGTGATAATTGCCTACATGGACATGCATGCTTGGTTTAAAGATTCGTATGTGTACTTCTTACAACTGATAAAGGCCAATTTGGTATTTAGGTAGTCAGAAGCTGCCACTGCTCTCCACACACTTGGTTTGGAAACCGTTGCTTTCCCCTTATTCGAACACCTTGCAGGAGCAAAACGGCCAATGCCTGCTCTGCAAACCCTGCTGTGCAGGAAATGTGTCTTCAAAAGAGCCCCTCTTGTCCTAATGTAATCCCCAAGTAACATTAAAGGCTTATTTATACCTTAAGTAGGACAGATCGTGTCTTAATTGCCAAGAGGCTGGCTGTAAAGAGGAGGATTATGCTGCTGTGGCAGATAAACAGCAGCGTGCAGGAACCGGAGGCTGTGTATAGATGAATCCTGTGTGTGCTACCTCAACCTTCCTCCGGTGCCTACAGAAAAAAAAAAAAACACAGACATGCACAGATACAAGGACACACTCAATTATTTGTAGGTTAAAACAGAACATAAACCATCCTGGAAACTACCAAGTAGCTGTCTTGGTGAACATACGGTTTTTAGAATTAGACTGACTGTGCTTACAGCCAGACTTCAATCATATTTCAACCAACTCCAAGTTGCTACATAAGAAGAGCTGAAGCACAAGCTGGTACCAGCAGAGCACCAGGATGCTTAGACTGGACATCTGGACCTTGAATAGTAAAAATTCTAGAAAACCTGGAGGGAAAATATAGCTAAGGAAATTAAAACAGGTCTCGACAATCAACTACTGCAGACCGTGGAGAACAAGTCCGAGATTCTGGTACCTCCTCCTCTACGTTTTTCCTCACAGACTAAAAATAATACCACAGGTGTTTTGTTTTTATTACATACCTATCTTTTTTTTCTCTCCTCGTCTTGAGGGTTTGCTCCCCCTGAAATTATTTGATAAAGGGAAACTGTAAACTTCATCTTGAGAGGCAGTTCACCAACAACTCCCACTGAGCTTTAACTTTTTCCTTTTAAAATATATTTTATGTATGCAGGCATTATGCTTCTGGCTTGCTCTCAAGCAATTCTGAAATGGTTCCCTCCTGAGCAATTTTATAGTTTAGCAGGAGTAACTAGCCAATGCAACTGTGTTAGCAGAATCCACTGAATAGCATTAAATAGTAAAGAAAACACTTCATATTCTGTGCCAGTTACTCTGTTTACCTCAGGGTTAGATAGGGAAACAAAACCAATCGGTATGTGGGCAGTAATAGCTGCTATCTCCACTCAGATTGCCATGGTTATTTCTATAAGATGGAGGGGTTAATTTCCACAAGTATTTCTTATATATAATTATTTAGATGCACTGGCTGGCTAAGTAGTCTGCTGTTTGATGCTATACAAATGCCAAGTAGCTTGTCAGTTACTCGATACCATACATATTACACCAAAAAACATACAGAGTGATTAAGCACCCTAATGTGCTAAGTGCAAGAAGATGTTTATTGTTAAAAAGTTCTCTTGCTTAATGCTTTTTCATTAAATGGTTTGTTACCACTAGAACTAGTCTGACATAATGCACTTCACCTCTAAATATAACATTATTTACCGAACCAGGGCCAGCTTCACACCCATGTAAAGAGACAAACACTATGGTTGTCAGTTTTTCCTCAGTGGCTCCCACAAGACTGATGGATAATCTGACCTTTAAATCCACATTTCAATCGGCACAGTCCTCTCTTGACATGGAGGGCAGCTGTCAAGAGAGAGGTGCTCTCAAGGAACAAGTTTCTGATGCAGTATCTTTTACCCTGGGCATCCCTGATCGTGCATGATGTTGCTGCCATCAGCCTGAAGTCCTGAGGGATGGCAAATGTAATTGCATGGGACACCGTGACATGGTTTGGTGGGGTCTTTCGTTATTCTGTAATGCTCTTAGTCCACTAATGGACTACGTGATTAAAGGTTAATGGCATTATAAACGCTATAATTAGCTACTGCTTGACTCACATGATGTTTCAGGGATTGATTTCAAGGGAAGGAGGCACCTGGCCCCTGTCCCCAATGGGTGATCAGCATGGATGGTTTCTCCCACTATCTTTTATGAAAACAATTATCCTCTAATTCTTTCTGTTATCAGAGATACAAGAACCATGCTCTGCACCATGCAGAGTTGACTCCTTCTGGATGCCCTCCCCTGCAGAGGGTCAAACACCATACTGTCACACATCCATAGAAAAACTTACTTCAGGTAAACTCCAGGTTTGTTGCCTCTGTAGGAAGAAACTCACTCACATAACTACACTGTTGTCAATTTACACTGTTATCACTCTTCCTTTTACGGCATTCATCCATCACATTTCTGTCATAGAGGATTACAACTTTCAAAGAATTTTCTTTTCTAGCCTAGTCCTTAAAACCTTTGCCACTGGGGAGACCCAGACCTCGACTTTACTCTTGCATGAGCTGGGCATGTTCAGCATCCTTGCAAAGATTGTTGCTGAAGTTTTGATGGCTGTAAACTCAAGAGCGACTTGGTGTTAGTAAAAGATCTCTGAAATGGGAAATCTGTAATACAGACACAGCACAACTAACCAAGCAGAAGCTAAAATCTATGTTGAAGGAAGGGGTTCTGGCCAGCACAAACTAGACCTCTGCACCAAGGAAACATTTCACAACTATAAGAAGCCATTTCCAAAGACAAATGTACCTTTCAGTGTGGACAATCAGTAGCACAACTGAATCTTAAATTTCATGTTCACCGGGACATACAAAGACTGAAATTGAAGACAATCCTTACTTTCTCTAAGTTAGAACTACTAAAACCCTAATTCTAAGTACTAACCTCTAAATCCAGTTTTGTTTCAGAATCGCCTGGCATTCAAGGATCCAGTTATCAGGGTGAAAGCACCGCTTAGTGAAAGGTGAAGCAAGCATTGCCTCCAGCAAAATACAAGCATTTCCATTTTGAAATTAATCAATCCACTGAACTGTAGTGGGCTCTCCAGGTGCCATATCTCACATTATGTATCTGCATAAAATAGTGTCAGGCACCTAGCTTGTTTATATTACAGAACCAGAGCGAAACACAATCCCACATTCAGCAAGTATTCAGATAGTGCATTTAAATCACACCCATCCCTCAGTGGAGTGACAACTATCACACACAACCATTCCTGCCTGTTCCTGAGCATAATTCAAGCGTCTGTCACTCATTACATGAAGCACACTCTCAGTTCTCATGCTGTTAGCTCTGCCATGCTGCCTAGGAGTCTGCAGTACCAAGTATAGTGGGACTCTAACCCTCTCAAAACCAGTTTGCATTCTGAAGACAGACCTTCCAGGCTGAACAGAAAAACATCATCTTTAATTCAGTGATAACACAATACTCATTTTGTACATTTTTTTTTTCTCCTTTGCCTTAATTTAATCTAAGCGCCTTTATTTAATGCAGTTCAAAACATAGTGGCTACTAAAATAGTATTAGAAATAATATCTACAAGGTATAACTTTCATTTTCTTTTCATTCACAGAATGGTTTTGGTTGGAAGCAACCTTAAAGACCACCTAGTTCCAGCCCCCCTGCCACGGGCAGGGACACCTTCCCCCAGCCCAGGCTGCTCAAAGCCCCGTCCAGCCTGGCCTTGAACCCTTCCAGGGAGGGGGCAGCCACAGCTGCTCTGGGCAACCTGTGCCAGGGCCTCACAACCCTCACAGTGAAGAATTTCTTATTTCTAATCTAAATCTCATTTTAAAACTGTTACCCTTTGCCCTATCACTACATTCCCTGGTAAAGCATCCCTCCCCATCTTTCCTGTAGCCCGCTTTAAGTCCTGGAAGGCCTCTACAAGGTCTCCCTGGAGCCTTCTCTTCTCCAGGCTGAACCACCCCAACTCTCTCAGCCTGTCCTTGTAAGGGAGGTGCTCCAACCCCCTGAAATTCTTTGTGGCCTCCTCTGGACTTGCTCTAACAGGTCCATGGCCTTGTGAAGTTGGGGGCCCCAGGGCTGGACACAGCACTGCAAGTGGGGTCTCACCAGAGTGGAGTAGAGAAGAAGCCCCTCCCTCGAACCTGCTGGCCACACTTCTTGTGGAAGCCCGAGGTACAGTTGGCTTTCTGGGCTGTGAGCACACATTGCTGGCTCACAGTCAGTTTTCCATTCACCAATACCCCCAAGTCCTTCTTAGGGCTGCTCTCAACCCGCTTCAGTTCACACTCAAGCAGCACTTGAGAAATATGGTAACTACATGTAAAAAAAGTTGCTGCAATTACTCACACATTTGGGATTTATGCATTTTTTTTTCCCCCCTCTAATAAGCTGAGTGGGAAGTTAAGTGCAATAATTGTGATTTCTGAAGCAATAGTATGAAACCTGATGTTTTTAAGGTAAGGACAAATAGGAATGAAGCGGTGAATGTAAAATATATTTCACCATTTTAAAATTTCTCACCCATTACAATAGAAAAGGTATCCATGACTAAGTAGCGACTGAAAAGTTGTAAAGCACCACACTTCTAATCACCTTGCAAACTGTTTGCATTAGCAGAGTATCTCCTAAAACTATATCCTTCCAAATTAAATACAGATTTAGGAGGGCTAGAAAAAGTATTTTGGTTTTATTCCACAAATTCTCTGCTCCCCAAACTGAAACATTATTATGATTTTAAACACACCAGAAAAACACATCTGCTTTACATGCCCAGGCCAAAATCGTTACTGCACTGTTAAACTTAGACATGTTTATGATCTGAAGATGACCACTGGATAAAGGATCAAAAAATCCCCAACAACTGATATCTGAGAGTTCATTCTCCAGTTTCTAAGAACAAATTAAATGCTGCAGATTATTTGTCCAAGACTAAGCAGATATCCACCTTTTTGCATGTGAGTAAACTGCAAAAAGAATGTTCACAGAATTTATCTTGACAGGACGGTGTTAGAAGTTTCCTTACAAAAATAATGGAATCTATCTTTTTCACTAATGCAATCAGTCTTTAACATGTACACATTTACTTCAAAGTTTCCAATCAACTTCTAAATGCAGGATAGTTACTGAACTGCATGTTCATCCCCCCCCTCCCCCAAGTAGCTAAAATACAACACTGCAGAGGTGTGTTTTCACCACACTTTCTCTTTTAGCCTATTTAAAAAAAAGACAATTCAGATTCTTCAAGGAGAAACTAATACTCTTGCAAGGAATACAACAAACATTTTTGGGTACCCTTTCTAAGTTCTGGACACTAACTCCTAAAATGATTTATCTCACAAGACTAGAATTTTCCTTCTATGAATTTCTGTCCAATTTCTTTCACTTAAGCTCTGCAGCTGTTTCAATGGGTTAAAAGCAGATCCCATTTAGCGATTTTCTGATGTAACTTTGCATGGAATCCAGAAGGCGCCTGAAAAGGCCAGAAAAATCAATCTTTCTGTATTTACAGACAAGAATAACTTCCAAGATCATCATGAAGGAACTCATGAATTGGATTGTTTCCAACTCCTTAAAGGTCAAAGGCAGGGTACTTGCAACACCAAACACTATTACAACATAGCCTCAACCTTCCCACAACTCACCTTAAAGTCCAAAAGTCAGAGAGCAAAAAAACAGGTTAGCAGTCATTTCCAAAATAGACTTGGCACAACAGGAGAAATTATTTCCAACAACGCTGTTTCAGTTAGTTGCCACAAGTCTTTAGAATGCATCTTCCCACTACACAGTGTTTTTCTTCCTTTACTAGGAAGGGCAGCTGCTTTCACAGAAAGATTACCAAACTGATGGAGAATGCCCATTTTTTTTTCTACAGAAGCCCATCCCCATGACTTAAAACCTTATCAGTCTTATCAGGTAAGTTTCAAAGGCAGGTGCTGATGCAATCATTAGTTGATGCTAATTCACAGTTGCTAACCACAGCAACAGTACAGCAAAGCTTTTTCTGCTAGAAATTCCTAGTCAAGCTGAATATAGACAAACAGGACAGCCAAGGACAGAAGCAGGAAGTACTTGTCAATGGAGAAGGAAGTTCTCAATAATCTCTACCAGTCTTTAACTCCAGGCATTCCAGCAAAGGAGAGCTTTAATGTTTTTGAAGAAGGAAAAGCAAGGTATTTGGGGAAACATGACCTTTCAAATGTAAAAAGAGCCAACCGCAGCAGCACTGATTAAGCATGTAACAAAGTGAATGATGGGAATGAGAGATGACCTCAAGCAGTGAGCTAAACACAAAACGGAGGCGCAGTCACGCTAAAATGCTAAAGCTACTGTCTTCTGATCAGTAGTGAAGGAACTAGGTAGGAATGTAAAATGGTACAAGCAAAGCCTTGCGAAGTCAGATGTGTACAGCAACAGCCTGAATGAACATAAGCGGGACAAGATCAGACTGACACAGAGAGAAAGGGGTTGCAAGGACACACAAGACCCTGGTGGAGTTTCAACTGCATATTTACCTGGATTGTGCTTCAGAAGTTCAGTGACTTGGGTACTTTCTTGTGGTTTTGTCAAAGTGCCTTCATCTCTGGGAGAATCCCATGCAGTTGCTCACCTGTACCAGTGGAGCTACCTCCCTCTGACTTAATTTTTATTTTAGAGCTAAAAACAATATAAAGAGCAAAAAGCAACATGCCTTCAGTAGACAATCCTTAAATCTAAAATTTGCTTTTTAGCCCAACAAAATCCAAGTGAGTAGATAAAAAACTGCTCAGCACTGTGGCTTTTTTTTTTTTCCAGAATAGACCTGATACCTAATGTCAGGCACCACTGGTTTTTGCTTCATCTTCCAGAAGTAAAGATGGGTGGCAATATAAGAGAACATAATTTAAAAACAAATGTTGAAATTGACAAGTTAGAGCAAATACATGAACAAATTTTACCAGATGTTCAGACTTCTCACACTAAGAATACAAAGTCAACAAGCATAGGTTGTTCGTTTTTGTTTTTTTTTTTTTTCCCCAGGCTGCTGAAATCTGATCAGTGTTTTGATTAAACTAAAAACATGATTAAAATTTTGAACCCGGTGGCTGCATAAATGCAGTGCAGTGCTAATTTAGAGAAAAAAAAAAAAAACAAACCAAAAACAAAAACAAACATGTCCCGATTTACATTTTGTTATAGCTGTGCAAGCTACAGTCCTTCTCTTTGAAAAAAATTTATGTGCATCCTTCAGTTCTACATAATAAAAGCACAAACCCTTTTATTTCAGGGAAACTATCCACATCGTGTAAAAAAACTAAGTGTTCACAGGACTGGAGCCGATAGTGTACAAGAACTTTTACCAGTAGAACAAGGTATTCAAATTGCAGTTCATGAGGAGAGCATACAGGAGTTACACTGTACAAGCAGATCCATCAAAAAAGTTCAAATAATTTACAGAGCTTATAGACTCAAAAATCTACAGGTCGTTCATAAATACACCCATTCCACAGTAATACTAAGTATTCAGACAGGTTATTAACATGCAGTATCAATAACACGAAGGATTTTGTTCTCCTTTCCCATTTAGCTAAATAATTTCATTAATAAGCTTAAAAAAATCAGTAAAAGTTTTAACATGAGAGCATTAATGTTAGAGAAGTTTCTATCAAAAACACTGTACAAAAGTAAAACTTAAAGATCTGAGATTAGACGTACAAAGAAACTTAAAGAAATTAGTTGACTGAAAATTTTAATCTGAATTTTTAGACTTCAAATGAGTGCTCTCCTGTAGCTGGAGTAAGACTCATTTCAGTTGAACTTGGGATGGATTTGCCCTAAGAGCTGTAAACGTTGTTTGCACTCTTCTGTCTCACACAGTGAAGCCCGCTTTGAGACTTCTGCCTTATTGTGACAAAGACCCACATTCACTGTGCAACAAACACAAATCCATCACCAAGAGACACCTCATAAATCCTATTTGTTTATCTGGTTGTATAGTACACTTGCATTGTCTTGATAAATCGTTCTCAAGAAAATATAAAGCATATCACACTGTTTTAGCAATCCTTTATTGAAGATAACAAGTTGGTTATGTTCACTGTATTGTATGAAACATCACAATATCATACTGGGAAGGTACTATCAGTACAGGGTTGGACCAGAGCGGACAGTCTGAACAATAAACCATTTTGCATTCTTCATTCCCTATCTTTTAACCCCCCCAAAAAAAACAGTAAAGGGACAAATACCTGTTAACATCATCATTTAGAACACTTTAACTTACAAGGCTAAAATCTAATGAATAAATAAAATATACTGTGGCAATAATCCTCTCTAGACCAAAAAAAATAAAATCAGATACACAGTGAATCAAAATGATTGGGAAAGCTGGCCTTCGGCACCAGTATGAAAGAGCATGTGGTTTTTACAGACTCACCATGGGGATAAAGTTACAGAAAAATACCATGAATTCCATTTCACACAAAACCAGTTGATGACTGTCATTAGCTTAAAACTACACACAAGGGCAATTACATCCTCGCTGAAACACAGTTTAAACAAATAGGAAAATGTTTACAAGGCATCCACAGCATGTAAATCATGTACAGATGGATACATTCATTGTTTCCCCTCCCCAATAGCTTTTATTTTAGATAAATACTTTACTCTTCCCCATTTTCAGCATTTACTGGACTCATTACATGCACAACTCAAAGAAGTCAGAAAAAAAGTCAAGGTTATTGCAAAAATAGAATTAAACTAAGAATCTTCAAGTACCTTACATGACAGCCACTCTGTACCATGCCCATTGCTTATAAAATGAAAGGTCATTGAACCCATGAAAATATCTCTAATATTTTCTTAATTTAAAATAGATAATTTTAAGTGTATTTATAGTAATCTCAGAGTGATAATTTGAACTTTGAAAATAATGCAAACAATTAAAAATTATACCCATATTACACAAGACTTCTGTCTGTATCTTAAGCTGAAAAAAAAAAAATCAAAAAACTATAGAAAACCACATATAGAACAAAAAAAATAATCACAATTTACATTATAATAAAGGCAAATTTTCAGCGTTGTTTAAAAAACCTGCAGCTGTGAGAGATGTCAAAGCGAGTCACTACTAACTATAAATTCATCAGTTTGGTTTTAAAAGATTTTCTCTAGCAAGAGTTTAAGGGTGTGTTGTACACATGCGTAAAATTCTTACTGTTTTTAGATGCCTAGAATCTTCATGTATTATTTATTGCCAAATACACTTATCTTCAAGCAAGCAGTAGGCAACGTATCACAATTTGGACACCGCAGGGAAACCTAACGGTCTGGTAATACAGGTAAAACTGGAGAAAAAAAAAAAAAACAAAACAAAACAAAAAAACCCAAACAACCAAAACCACATCTGATGGCGTATTGCCCAATTGAAATTACTTCCAAGCCACAGAGCTGCAAAGCCTTCCAACTTGGGAAAGTGAAATAAGTAATGTCTCCAACAATTACTTGTACTCTCTCATGCTCGTGTGTTGCACATTTCATTTAGCCACAGTGTATCTTCAGAGTACACCTACAATCCCATGCACCTCAGGTACATATACCAATCTGCTGAGAGAATCATTCCTTCCTTCCTTTTTAGGGCCAAAGTTCATTACAGATGTAATCAGTATGCCTGAGGCTGGTAAAAATACTGTAGTACAGGCAATGCTAAGAGTGGCAATATCAGAAAACACAAAAATGAACAAATGATGGAAAATTCTAATATCTTTCTGCCCATTTCACAAAGTGTTGGAAATCCACCAGAATTTTTCCCTTGTATTGAAGAAAACATATTTAAAAGTTTTTTTTTCCCCCTTTCAGAATCAAAAGCATTTTAGTAGATTTGTAAGGCTACCACGGATCTTCTAGATCTCCAGCACCCTACAGGAAAAGAAGAGGAGAAATATTACTACTCACCAGTACAAGTGAAAACATCTTGTTGCACTTTGGATTTCAGTGGCATAATTAAGTAGCATACTAGTATAAGACAGATGACATTGTAAATTCCCAGTATTATTACTGATCTACCCAAATGAATGTACATAAAAGTGTCATACACCAAAAGACACAGAAGAGATCTGGTTGAAGGTAAACTTAGGTACAATAGTCAGTTGATTCATCTATATGGCTGATGTTCAACCTGAAGCTGAGAAACGTTGCCCAAATAGAGGATTATGATGAATGTGCCAAACCCAAAATTACTGAACTATTTGTAGAAACTCATGAACATCAGGAGTTAAAATCAGAAGGTATGGAAAGTTTCAAGTCATGTCAGAATGACAGCATTTCAAAGGAAGTTTATTACTTGCTTAAAAGAGTCACTATGCATACAGATATTATTCCACAGCATATTCTTTATTTTCACTTAAACACAAAATCTTAAAACTTGACACTAGGTACTAATTCTAAGTACATTTTCATTTCTGGATATATGTTATGCTACAACCTGGGAAGTAATAATACAGTCACCTAGAAAAAAAAGTCAGTATTTATGATGAACAGTGGATACAATCTAAATTGAAAAAAAAAAAAATTCAAAACACATTTCATTAAGAATAAGTGACAACCTAAAATGCAATAGCTTTTGTAATGTAGTTGTGATAAACTATACACAATTCAAATACAAACATGCAGTATATGATGCTAGGAAAAAAAATAATTTGCATAATTCAATTTGCACAAAAGATACAATTAAGACATGAATTACTTTACAATTCAGAAACATATACCATCAAAATTACTGAAGTATGTACTTAAAGTAAAAAGTTTTAAAATTTATTTTTGCATTAGCATGTTAGATTCCTATTGTTGGTGTCACAGGATTTAAAAAATCAAAATCGCCAATGGGAAGTTAACTGCTTGCTACACAACATAAAATGCAATGACTATAATATACCATAGTAGTTGAACTTCTAAGGAAAAAAGAGCTTTGTATAAACAATCTGTACAAATAAGTAAAGTAAAAGCAAACAGACATCTAGGAGAGATGTGACAAATGTAGCGATATAAACAAAGGAAAACACGCCAAGTGAAGCGAAGCGTTAAATCCGCTACGCCAAACATTATGTCTGTTTATCACTCATCTCATTCATCCCTGATTCTTCGTCTGAGCTCTGAATTTCAGCGGGGCGATTCCCAGGTTCTGTGTGGGTGTCTGGCACGGGCTCACTGGGTCCAGCATGCGTACCTGCGGCAGATGCTGCAGCTGATCCAGCAGTGCACTCTTCTCCCTGCACCTTAGCTAGCCTGTAACTAGTCAGCATCTCTTCCAGAAGGTGGCGGTAGTTCCCCCTATGATTAATTCTCATTTGCCTGAGCGCTTCCACCAATTTTCCCTGCGTTCCACTTTCCTCGGCTTCGCCAGGGTCCTTTTTTTAAGATTCAAGGCCCCAAAAAAATCAGTAGTTAAACTAGGATATTTTCTAATGACATTCAAAAAACCCCACAATATTTCTAATTGAGAAAACATCAGCTTTGCTCTATTCCAATATAAACCACCTTATTAGCAACATACATCTTAGAACAGTATCATACATGCTTGTCAATTTTATACAACACAATAATTTAAGAAATGATACCTATTAAAACAGCATTTGTAATCATTCCAATTTATTTTGAGCCTGACAGTTTCAACATGGTACCTCCTCCCAGTTAACTCCATCTTAGTTCAAATTGTCTTTTGATAAATTACAGCTGGTATTCTCTACATCCATGGTCAGTTGTCAGTGAACAATTTGAAAATTTAAGCTTCTTTAGCTATCAGGTCACTATTCTTAATTGTGAACTTCTGCATAGCCAATAGCAACACAGTTCCGTGAAAATCTTACTACAAGAGTTATCTATTCACTAGCAGTTTAGTTGAAGCATCACAGCAAAATAAATGCTCAAAGTGTTGTATTAAACAACCCCTCTACATTAAAGACTTATTTTTGCATGCATGATGCTGCCATGACAGAAACATGCAGCTACCTATCAGTAGCAGGAACGGCGGTGTTTGAACAATTGGCAGATGTGTGCATTGGCTAGGAAGATTAACAGGTAGAACAGCTATTTCAAGTCAAATCTAACAGTCTACAGCACAAAACCCAAGTAACAAGCACTGATTAAAGAATGGAGGGCTCCTTTGCAAACCACCTATTTGGCTACAAGTTTTCAGCTGAAAAAAAGCTTTGGTTTGTTTTGGGTTTTTTTTGCAAAGGACTTGCACATCTGTTACAGTGCTCTTATACTAGGTATTTTAATATTCAAGTACTATAGCATTACTGTTGCTTTAAGGCAACCATACATTTTAACTTGCTAGATACTAATAATTTATCAAGATAGACAAATTGAACTGTATCTCTGGAAGCTGGTAGATTTTGCAACACATTAGAGGCAAAATCCAGACTGCCTTTTTCTCATGTTGACCTCATTTTATTATCACCTAGTCTAAAAGCTTCATAAGCTACAAGTATTGCAGTCACTCATTTACAAGCTTAATAGAAGCATTAAGACAGTATCTTGAGTTCAGTAAGATTCTGGGTGCTGTAATGTTCCTGGAATAGAATCCCCAAGACTGATTAGCACCGTCTAAGTTAAAAAGGGGACAATTTGACAATTTTACCACAAAAATTACTATCACTGCATATAATGCTATCCCTCTAAGCTTGATTTGTTGCATAGAGACATACTTCCACTGTGGTTTCCCAGTCTTAGTTTGAGATGTTTTAACTCCCATGTACTAGCATTTTCATAATCAGGTCAGTCTTCAAGAGCCCAGTGAGAAGCAAGTTAAAGGAGGTAGTTTTAATGCTTCATGAGCACAAAGTCAATGAAAACTCAAGGCACTGTGGGGCCACAGATGCATCCTAATTCTTAGGTTTTGGGGGAGAAAAAAAAAAAAACACAATACACCAACCACAAAGCCCCCACAAACTATATATTTAACTAGCTAATATTAAACAAGGCAGCATAGCTGAAGAACTCCAGTTTTTCAAAGTTCAAGGAACATCTAAATTCCATAGTTCCACCAGCCCATCAGTTTTGCTCTGAGGTTGACAGTAGCAAACCTACACCCTGAATCTCCACATTTCACAATATTCAGATCTTCAAAAACTCTTTTGGCAGACTGAAGTGAATACTTTTGCTCCCATGCAACACTGAAGAGTAAAAACAATAAGCAGCATAATAGCAGCTCTGAGACTCCTAAACAATAGAAATGCTAGTAGGAGTCCAAGTAACAGCGCTGTTAGTGCTTGATATTCAAACTCACATCCTGCTTTGCTTTGCACTCTGATGGCAGGCTATTTTGTGCTTCCCTTGTCTCCCTCAGTGCTAGCACACAAGAAACCCCACAGACAAGAGTAAGACAGAAACTGCCTCTTGTATACTACACAATCTAACACAGGTTTCTCTTGAACGATGCGTGGCTAGAACAGGTCCCTGAAAACTATGATTACTGTGAAAGTTAGCATTTGTCTGCCTTCATTTTCTAATTCAACTTAGTACTACTGATCATAAAAACAAGAATAAATTTGTGCTAGCTGTATTTAACATGAGCATTCAAACTCTTTTTTACACAAGTTCTGCTCTTTTAAATTACATATATAAAAAGGCTACTATGTATTAGGGACAGGATTTACAGTGTTCAAGGGTGCAAGAGTTTTGTCCATCTACATTTTTAAAATTATCTGTAGCAGCCCTTAATGACTTATGACTGAGCAAAGTGCCCAAGTACAGCGTTAGTAAAAGCAAGAGAGAAACATGACTGGTTTCAGACAAAGATACTCAAACACAGCTTAAAACAAATGCCACTGAAACTATTAACAGCCACTGTAATTTCAACATTGTTTCTTGTGTTTAAGGATACATTTATATACACCTAAGAGGCCTAATTGGACAGCAGCCTCCTAGTCTTAGGAACACATGAAAAAATGGTCAAAGTAGAGCCACCATTAGAGAAAGAACAGTATTTTAAGATGTTAACTAGAACACCAACTCAGTGGTGCTGTAACATTACAGTGGTAACTATTATTCATCTATGAAGAAGTCCTTTTAAATTCCCTTTAAAGATCTGAAAGCACCAAGCCCCAATATGTAACAGATTTCTATAATTTCACTTGCACTTGTAACTGGTACAAGCCACCACATCAATACCAGAAGTACCCCTGCTGAAATACAGGCAAAGCTGCTCTGTGAGCCCAAGGCAGGGTTCTCTCCAGCCCTCGATTTACAAAATACCTGTACTTTGCTCAGATGCCTTAAAAAAAAAAAAAAAACCAACAAAACAAAAAACAAAACAACACCAAACCAAAAACTAAAAACTTATGAGTGCTATACCCTGAAGCCACAACAGTGATCTCTGAATACTGCTGTAGTAAGGATTCTTTCACTCCTCTGTCTCTCACTGTACACAACATCTCCTTACTTAGGCTATACGTTAAGGATTCTCAGATGTGAATGAGAATGTTAAGGATTCTTCACATGTGAAGAATAAGAAGTTACTCATCCGAGCTAGTGATTGTAGAGAAGAAAATCCTAAGCACAACACTAATGAAATCTTTACAATGATGAGTGAAAACAAAGCTATTCTAGAAGATGCCACCTTTGTTTTGATTTACGTATTTTCTAAGAACTTATTTGGAAAGCTGTTATGATCCAGTTCACAGTAACTCTGGATAACTAGCTTAAATTGTTCAACGCCAAAAAGCACACTCTTTAGAAGGAAGTAATTCTCGATTGCAAAAGTTAATCTGATTGGTTTGAGTTGTTTTTGTAGGGTTTGTTTTTGTGGGGTTTGTTGTTTTTTTATATTCTTACTCATGTGTGCTAATATTTTAGCAATTAATTCCATTATTATTTTGTCAAGGTAAACAAAAGGTGGTTCTAGCCTTATATAAAATCATCAGATGAAGATGTCTGCCACAGGCAGACTTTCCAGTTCTGAACAGCAGTATTCTGCAGTACACCCACACGCTAACAGACACATGTACACTGTTACCTACACACAGGGAAAGATTCTCAAGTGCAAGTCAGTGCACCTTTGTGCTCTGCACACTCAGCATCTGTGTCTGAAGCTCCTTTTTTCATATGAAGACCCGCTCTTGCATCACATTAAACAGGAGCATTATTACTTAGATTTTGGTCTCCTGAGGCAATGTCATCATTGGGATGTACCATATGTTTCCTTCCTACCTTTGCTTCCTGTTTTAATGAGAGATGTGTAGCAATATTATCACAGTGTGTAGACATTGTGGAGAGTCTGATATTGAGTAACTGAACAGACTCCTTCCCTTTTACACCCCCTGTGCACTACAGTATTCAAGTTCAAAAGACTAGGAGATCACCACATATGTACCTGAAACATGAGTATGACTAGCAGGGAAGTCATGTTTTCATCACCTCAGAGATGAGGCCCACTAAGTTCTCTTACTGTCCCTGAAGTGGATGAATAATTTCTACCTGCTGGGAAAATGCAAACGTGAATTGCATTCTTCACCCAGTGGCGCATCCTCTCAAACTGTTCTAGGTCAGAATCACTTAGGATGGAAAGAAGGAAAGGTACTGACTGACAAATGACATCTTACCACAAGATCAAGCTAAAATTTAATCCAGTGTGTTTAAAACACATCATCCAAATCATTATTGAGATTTGCACAAAAAACCAACAGAAGGCAAAGTTAAAGTAGACTGGAGTGTACTGCTCACACTTCATATTAAAGAAGCCAAATTAAAAGGACTCATAACAACTATCTAGTGATTCTAATGGCACTAAAGGGCAAGACTATTACTAGTAATAAGGGCTAAAGATATATTATTTTATGAGTAACTTGTGTATTTAGTTCAGTAACTTCATTTTATTAAATTATAATGGATGACGTACAAAAAATTCCTGGAAGTAGCCATTACACAAAAGGTTGCTGCACTGTATGTTAGGACTTTCAAAAAGCTTGCATGCCTATTGCAAAGTACATTCAGACATAGAAAAGATGCATCATAAACGTGATTATGGCATATGGTATTTCTAGAAAATTACCACTAGAAAAACTTTTTTTCCTTAAAAAAAGGAACCAACTTATAAAACGTAAAGACCTTGCAGCCACCTCAGAACAGACAGAAGTATGACAAAGGATTTACTAGAAGATGAATGGTACCTTCAGAGATTAATTCACATAAACTGTACAGGAAATGACAACATGGGTACAAGTAATAATGTTTTTTTATCAGCTCTTCAGTTTTCCAAAGTTTTAAAACAAATTTAACTGCAACTGATATGAACAGCAGTTATTACTATTTATACTAACATTAAGATTCACCTAATACTCAGGTTTAAAGATACAGTAAACCATATTTCAGCCTAGTATTTAACATTCAACTTACTAGGAACTGGGCAGAAGAATGTAAGGCATTTTAAAAATCAGAAATGAAGTAAAACTAAAATCACTTTACACTTTCCTTCGACCACTGCACATGGGATATTTAAAGATAGCATAAATTCTAAAAAAACCCCTAAAACCTACTAGTCTTGTTAACTTTTGAATTCCGTGTACCAAGGTCTTCCAGAAACAACAGGAAGTATGTTTGCCCCCTCTTCTACTAGATGTCTGGACAGCAGATATAATAGCTGGTTAAGTAATAAATACTCTGATCATAATTTTTGACAATAATAAACTGTAATTTAGAAAACCCTGAATTGTTGCCTCACAGGTTTGACTGAAAAAGCCATAGTCAATTAAATGTTTTAAAAGCCTTTCAGAACTGTCAGTTGGCTGTCTTTTTGTGTATGAAGTTCTGTATCAGATCTATCCAAAACAAGGTCAAAATGAACTGTATGCTACAATACATTTTGTGTTTATAATACTTTATTGGCAGTGATGTATACTTTTGCTTAATGTATGATACTACTATGACCTTCTCATTAACAAAGAGGTGTAGCAATCAAAATGGGAACTTACCCCCTCATTCTCTCTGTGTGGATTCAGCCTACTATACACAGCTTCAATAATATTACGCCTAAAAGAGAAGGTTTAAAAAAAATTAAGCACAACATAGGATTTCAAAACCTTAAGAACTTAAACAGTTCATGCACAGTAATAATTTCAAAGTGTTTAAGATACTTTGCCTTTAACCTGCCTCTTAAAAAGGAGCCCACTCTCAGTGTCTTTACTCGTTCTCAATATGATGTGTGGGATTTAGCAATAAATCAGGATTTGTAAAGACTAAGTGAAACAAAACATTCTCTTACCTCACCTTCCCGCACGGTCTACCTCTTTACATCTTTAGAAGTTGCAGCTGCATAGACAGATTTTGTCAAGAGTAACATTTAAATCTACATTTTGCTTATTATAACAAAATCCTTCAACTTTGCTGGTTTTCTTGCCTTATTTCTGGATGTAGAACTTGGAGACAGTTGGGTTTTCCCCCAGTTTTATTACATATACACGGGTTACTACCTGCCTACAAACTTTTGAAGTGGGGTGCCCAGAGTATACAAGCTCTGAGATGTGTTGACTAGTCTCTATTCACACTGTAGAAATTAAAACCCAAATGCCACTAGATAGAATTTTTTCTGGCTGTGCCTGTTAGGCCACACCTTCACAGGCAGGCAAAAAGCTTCTCAAAAAACAAAACCCAAAGTATAAGACTTCTGACAGGAAAAAGGTTATGTCCCTACATCTTCAAATCATAGTCAGAACTGAAAATGTTCAGACCAGTATAATAAATATGATGAAAGTCAGACAGCTTCAACAAAAAAAAGAACTGCTACATGAACTAAAACACTCAAGTCTGGATGTGGCCAAGGTCTATAAATATTATGTCTTACAGAACATAGATAAGCACTGGCTGTTGACTCTTCCAAACAAAGAACACAAGGGCATCAGATGAAGACAGCAACAAATGTCTCAAAAATACAGTGATGGCTCATGATGTAACAGAACTTTCTGCCCTTGAATACTGAGGATGTCAGAAGTTTGATGAGGCTCCTTCTGAAAATATTTAACTTAATGAAGAGAAATTTTAAGTCACTAAGTACATCTACTACCTCAAGATCAGGAAGCACGTCTTCTGTAAGAAGCTGAAGACTGAAATAATGATGATAGAGGAAGTATTTTATGTATTTTCCTGGTTTAATATTCTTGTCTAGGCATCTAACTTTCAGCCATCCTGTGGACAGGACAGAGAGCTAGAACTATCTTCAGTCCGATCTAGCAAGATCGGGTTCTTAAGCTCACACCAGGAACTAAAAGCACATTCAAAACAGAAGAGTTCAGGTTTCAAATGGAATGTTGCAAGTACATCCACTTCTGAGAAAACAATAAATCAGGTCATCTCAGTATCTAGTGTCCAGTATCAGAATATATATTTCCAATCATGATCCAGCATTTAAAACAGTATCTACTAAAATACTCAGAATTCTGGGAGATCGTTTGTGGACCAGTGAACACAAGAGACAGCGCAGCAAATCTCAGAATGACCACTACACTACACAACCTACAACACTGAAAAGACATCATGCTATCATGTGTTCAGAGGCAATATATGTCAATGATGAAATCAGCATTTACCTAGACACACCATTCCAAGACAAGCAGAAGGCAGGCAGAATAGATACACCTAGCAACCTGAAGCCTCAAGGCACCAGTGTATATGCAATTTGTGCTTGTTCACACACAAAGATTTCGGGCTGTGTCTGTAAGAGCTCTAGGAACAAAGTTCAGAATTAAATTGACAGTGACACTTTCAAAAATCATGTCTGATATGAGAAGTCCACTGAAGAACAATATCTCCACAGGCACATCAGTTAAAAGTCAGCGCTTTAAGTATTCTAGAAGGGTTTCATGGCTGAGCTAGTATGGGATCCATTTGCACTGACGTAAGATTGTCTTTGAGAAAAGAAACGGAATTTTTTTTCAGATGATACAAGAAAGAGTTCTTCCTATTTAGTTTTACAATTAGTGATGGCGGAATGGCACAGTTCTGACCAAGTGTCTATACTGTGGAGAGCAATGGCACCTCCCACCAATGTAACAGAAAACACCTAGACAGTCCAAGCAAAGCTGCCATAGAAGCAAGAGATAGCCACTGCAGAGGGTTTAAATCAGACTTAAAACTTAGGCTCTTGGGCATTTTGCTCTTTTCAATTCACTTTTCTTTCTTTGAAGAGCGTATTTCTCCATACTTTCTTTTGATGGAGAAAATCAGGAGCAAGATATTGAGTGGAAGTACTAACACCCAAGTGACAGGGTGGCTCAGGATTTCTGTTTTCCTCAGCAACAGATGACCACTCTTTTGCCGGCATCTAAGTCACAGTGGGGATCCGAGTCAAGCCAGAAGCCAGTAGCCAGTCTTTGAAGAGTAAGATTTTAAAGGATAAAACACCACCATCAAGTGACCACAGCAGAGTTGACACCTTTGGATCTACTGTCTCAAAGAATGAGCCATTAGAAGCCTCTACACAAGTGAGATGCTTGAAGTACACAATGCCAGAAGAAGTGGAGCTACTTCAAATGTTCCTAAGGTTTGCAAACATATGCTAGTCAATGTAACACTGCCTTGTGTTTCTCCAGCTCAGACATACTAAAAACCAGGAGTAACTACAACCAGTGCTAAAACCAAGGATGCCACAGCCACAGACAAGCTCTCTCCGCAACCTGAGTCAGGTCTTGGAGTTCAAACAGGACAAAGTGTCAATTCTTAACATCCTAGTAACATCACAGGATAAGAATCTCAAGACAAAGAATAATCTCTTGTTAGCACAAAGGTCTTAAGTTACACGGTATGTGGTTTTGGGTTGTGTTGGCGTATGTCTTCAAAACTTTCATTAAGGAGCTCAATCCTGCAAGTAAAGTTAACTAAATACATCACTGTCTGTGTTTGTCCTAAATTTGAAGGCCAAGAAAAAGTTACTCAATTCTATATGACATTCTCTTAAAAGAAGCTGCAGGTACACCTCCTGAATTAAGTTTTCTGTAACACAGGACTTTAATAGTCAAAATGGAGAGAAAGACATTAACTGGCAAATTCTGAGCCTAAGCCCATTAAAATGTGACATGGATCACAACAAATTGAAACAGAATGTATATGAAAAGTTTTCAGAATAATGAAGCAGTACATGATGCAGTTATTATTGAGCAAAACAACAAAACACACCAACTCATTCAGCAGCTGGGAGGCATTAAGAAGAATAGGCACACCACAACTTTTCTGAATGCCTGGAATACACACAAGTGGAGCAAAAGGCCTAGAACGCACAGGTACTTTCAAGGCTAGCAAGAAAAATAATCATGACAGAGTGCTCATTAATAAGCACATGCAATGAAAAATACGTGTATACACAAATGCTCAGAGAACAGGACGTTGTGTTCCGAAAAATTCAAAAATTCCAGAAGTAATGTGACCTATGCCAGGGAGCACTAATGGGTCCCACTGTTCGGGGAATTCTAGATTAACAATTGTTTATGCAATCCTAAATTCTGTTCATTACAATCCTTAAATCATAGGTTGGTAGAACACCACTAGTCTCCCCAGAAAACCAATGTAGTTTCTGAATGTCTATTCCAATTAAGTTTTAAAATGCATATCCTAGTTCAATATTCTTGCTTATCTAACATTCAGTTTAAGACTAAAGAAAGAAAACCAATTTTCTTATGAGAAAGTTTGTTGAGCAAACAAACAATCATTGACCCAAAGTTATAATGGACACTAGGTGGTGGAGGAAACATGACATTAGGAATATTGAGCTGGTATTTTGATATTCTGGTTATATTATTGATAGTTCTTAACAAATGTAAAGCAGTAAAAATCTAAGATGATTTTTTTTTTTTTTGTAAATGGCCATATGGAAATAGCAAACTAGTATTTATTGGTACAGATTTTGGTACATATTACGTACCAGAATATGATCAATCCTGTTCCCTCTTACCACTCTGGAATGACAACAGTGACACAAATGTTTATGAAGTGCAAAAGGTAAACTAGCTTAAAACATAAAACCCCACATTTTCCTTTAATTTGAGTATAGCTATTACAATAAAGAAAGCTTTAAAACATTTAAAGTACTTGTTTCAGTGAACGTAACAGTTAAAAAAAAATTCCAGTACTGTACTCACTTGCCAGCTAAACCACCTCCTGGTGGTAAATTAGGGATATTCTCCGCAGTTAAAATACGAATAACATGAGCAAGATCAGGCATTCCTTCTTCACCCGATTTTTCCATAATTTCTAATATAAGAACAGAAGAAGTCCTTAGATTACTGAATTAATACCACCTATTCCTTAAGGCACTAAAATACAAGACACTACCGCTTTTTAACAGAGACAGTATGAAGAAGTTACATGTAAACAGGAAAAGATTCTTTACATTTTAGGTAAACAGTCATTGCATGGTAGAACAGAGCTATTCAAATCCATAGCCTGCTTTTCCAGGATACTTCTAGCCATTGTCTCTGAGAAATTCAGAAGCAGACTGTGAACTGGATGAAATATCCTGGAGACAGCAGCCTGTTCGGTTTCAAAAAGAAGACAGCTGGGAGTCTGTTTCAGTTACTTTCCCATCACATTGCAACACATACTCAGAAACTACATGCCATAACACCAATGCTTCCCAGGAATTCAGTCATACTTCATTGTGAGTAACACCTTGTATTCTCAAAGGCCTGAATCTCCAGTGCATAAACACTAAGAGCATCATGCAATAGAGAGGCACATATATAATGGCCCATTATCACTCAAGTGGTCAAAACAGAACATAGAACTAACAACAAATTAATAATATGGTATTCCATTTTCAAAGCAAGAGTATCACACAAGCCCAGTGTTTGTAAGTTCTTCTGCCTTGGGAAGAACTGACTAAATGGAAGTAAATCTTGACATGTTCTTATTCATCAAAGCTGCTGTAAGACACACACGTAACAGCTGCACATACATTCACAGAGGCATAACACTAACAGTTTCCAGTCGTCAACGTCTAGTTATTCACTACTACCATGGCAGAAAAAGGCTCACGAAGTTATCTACAAACTGTAGTTCTATGTGTGCGTCACATTTTTAAGAAACAAAGGGATTAAGAAGAATGAATCCTCTCAAATATAATCCTAAAAGAAATTGCAGTCAGACTGTATCTTGGCTAATATCCAAAGATAAACAAATCACTTCGTTTTCTTGCAATCAATTGATTATATTCTGGAAGCCTGATTTGGAGCCTGCAACTAAAGCCAGAAGCAGCTACAATTAGAATTTCTGAGTTAGTAGAAAAACACATCATCTACCTACTTTAAACACTGCATGCCAGGTTTCCTGGTATTTAAACCTCTCTTGATGTCTATCACATATCACGAAACTAAGTGATATGCAGGCTTTTCTCAGGACTAGTATAAACAACACCACACTTGCAAGGTTCTCACCCACTCTGTATCAGGGGGATCTGTAGGAAAGCCTCCCAAAAGCAATTCTACTTTTAGAAGTTTTACTACCCTATAACAAATAAGGCCCTGTGCTTCTAAGCCCCAATTTAGGTCGGCATCATACAATCTCTGCAATGAATAAGCTAGGTATACTATTACTAGAAATGATTAAACATTCTTCCGTTAAACTTTATGTATATTGTCATACATCCATCCATTAAGAATGAATCATGGGTAGCAAAGGAAATGACAGTTGAATATGTATGCTTTAATCTTGGGATTTTGATCACTTCTTCCATACGCATTCACACAAATCAGCCACAATTCCTCTTACACATTGCATCCTTTTGTGGATTTCTACCTAATTAGAAGTAGATTGTACCACTCTAATATAATTTCACTGAGTCACATCTGACAGGAAACGTGTCTTATGCACACACTGATTTTTATACCATGAGCACATCTGGTTCTGTACGTACTAAAAAGTAGACAAATAGCAAGAATTAATAAGAAAGGCTACGGAAGTAAGCAATTGCTAAAAATTAATGCAAGCAGAAGATTTTTATATCTTCTTAAATAGGAATTAAAGCAATCACAACTAAGGATTGCTGTATATTTCTTGGTACTGGAAACTTTTACTTTATACTGTATAACCACTTCTCATGGAGTGCTGAACTGAAGCACAAGAATCTTTTCTCCATTTCTAAAAGGTGCTAAATCAGGAATTCTGGTGGAACCGACCATCTCCTGTTTTTTTTCCTAATATGAGGATGAGTAATTTCATCCAGAACATGTCCTCTCACAAAAAAAAAAAAAAAGGCAAAACAGAAAGCTTCCCAATAGAAAAATCTGAGAATAAAGCAAATAACCAAGCATGACCTTTTTTTCATTACACATCAGTTAACAGATACACACTGTGAATTTGACAAAGGCCACTAAAGAAACCAAATTTTTTCAGAAAATACTTACAAGCATTTACAAGATTTTCACATGTATCTCTATGATGTTAAGAACAACCCTGCAATTCTTTTCCCTGAATGTGCAAAATACGATTGCAAAAACTTTTACATCTGTATTGCTAGTTCTGACACTTAAAGAATCATTTTCTGCTATTATCACATATGCAAATCCATGACAGTCCATTACAGAGTCTACTACTTTACTCCTAAAAATTCTTTTCACTAAGTCTAGCACTTAACTCAGAGATAAGCATTTTGAAAATAAGGCAAAATTTTATTTCAATTTTATATAATGCAAGTTCCCAAACAGACAGCATTTCAAGTTTTCTATGTTCCAGCATACACTTTGATTTCCAGCTATAAGATTATGACAAATCAGTTTTATATACAATTTATATTCCACATGTGTTATATGCACCACCCAACTTACTGTATTAACTGAGCATTCATCTAGCATTAGGACTGTCTAAGCCTCCATAGAACACATAACCCTATTTCTAATTTTGGGGTTAATATGTTTTGGGTTTTGTTTATGGGTGGGGTTTTTTTGTTTGGTTGAGTTTTTTAACTGGTGTCTAATACTCCCTTTCAATTAAACTGAAACATATCAGAGAATTGACTTCTGTGCCTAGTTTTCCTGTGACAAAAATTGGATCTCCAAAGAACAGAGGAAAATGGATGTCCTGGTTTCAGCTAGGATAGAGTTAATTTTTTTCCTAGTAGCTGGTATAGTGCTGTGTTTTGGATTTAGGATGAGAATAACTTTGATAAAGCACTGATGTTTTAGTTGTTGTTGAGCAGTGCTTACAGAAAGTCAAGGACTTCCCAGCTTCACATGCTGCCGTGCCAGCGAGCAGGCTGGGGGTGCACAAGAAGCTGGGAGGGGACACAGCCAGGGCAGCCAACCTCAACTGCCAAAGGGACATCCCATACCATATGGCATCATGATGAACAATAAAACTGGGGGAAGTTGGCCAGGGGTGGCAGCACACTGCTTGGGGACTGGCTGGGCACCACTCAGTGGGTGGAGAGCAATTGCGCTGTGCATCACTCGTTTTGTATATTATCAATATTATTATTTTCCCTTCTTTCTTTGTCCTATTAAAACCATCTTTATTTCAAGCCACAAGCTTCACCTTTTATCCCCCATCCCATTGCAGGGGGAGTGAGCTAACAGCTGTGTGGTGTTGAGCTGCCTGCTGGATTAAACCACAACAACAGAACAGAAAGCAGCACTTGGAAGCGGCAGTAAGAAAAGACTGACCTAGCATAACTTAACTACTGTCCAACACAACCACATTACTTTGGAAATTAGCCAATTAAGTGACTCGAAACAGAAGCATGGCTGTGCTCACCATCATAAATGACTCAGTCACAAACTACTGACTACAGCCTCCTAAATATTTCAGAATACTTTTGAATTGGCAGCTTTGGAATGCACTTACACACATTCTGTCAACCTCGAGACCCAAACGAGCAAAAGAGCTTTGGCATACAGTTCTGACACTAAAAATCTCTTTAAACTATCACTGGTCAAATTGTTGTTTTTTGGGTTTTTTTTTTGCTTGTTTGTTTGTTTGGTTTTGTTTTTTTTTTTTTTTGTTTGTTTGTTTTTTTTTTGTTGTTTTTGTTTGTTGTTTTTTTTTTTAAAGTAACTTTAAATAAAAACTCTGTTTTGGTATTAAAACAGTAATTCTCTGTTAGTAACTCTGTAAGGATCTTACGGAACTACTAATTCAACTCATTGTACAAATACACAGGATCTTGGCGTTTTACTTAGAAATGTACAGAAACAGACTACAAATGTTACGTGAATGTTATGTGAATACTATACTGTCTTCAGGGACGTGTGTTCCTTGTCATTTATCTGTATTCTGATGCGTTTTGAACCTCTGAACGTGGTAAGCTAGGTAGTTAAGTCCAAGAATCAGTGCTCAGTTACATCAAGTAATTCTGTCATTTTTGAACTGATATTACTCAAAGCACGAACGTAAAAATTGCAGTCCAACAACTTTGTTTTAAATTAAGACTACTATCAAAATGACAAATTCATAGAATTTATTGTGAATGCAAAAGATTTGTTAGGAAAAGTATTTTGAGTCTTCTCAAGTCTGTTTCCTTAATTTTCTCCACTTCTTGACAGAATTACCTCAAATTGCTAACTCTCATTCCTTGATAAATACTTGACATTTAAAGACCTTGCACTCTGTCCAATTAGCAGAACACGGAATGACACAGGGAACTCATGCAGAGGAAAACAAAACAAAAAAAAAAAAAAAAAAAAAAAGAAAATCAAAAGCTGAAGCAACAGTAGTCCAAGATATGAAGCAATTACTTTTTTGGGAGTACTTAACAGTCATTTTAAGTTACATTGAACTGATGTAGAGCACTTTTCTGACTACAAACTCCCCACTTTTTTTTGGTGTGTGTAGTATTTAGTAAATATAACATAGCTAAAACACATTTCTGCTAAGAAGTTATTCTGATAGGTTAAAGTAGTAACTCAATCATGTTACAACACTGCACTGTTACTAGCAAATAGTGTCTCCTACATCATTCTCAGTTAATCCAGCCAGTCTGATCAAAAGTTATTTGATAGCTTTTCTATTAATCTTCTTAACATTCTCTTATGAAAGCAATAAAATACACTGCAGTTCCATATATTTTTAATCTATTTGCTAACTGAGAGAGAAGCCACCAAGAAGCTGGAATACTAACCAGTAACCACTGTGTACACACCTGACTGCTGTCAGTGAAGGTAACTGCTCCTGGCTCTCTCCCAGAGCCTACTAACAGCCTGTGTACTCTACTCACACACTGGAAGATAATAGGTATTTATCTTAACTAGTGTCATCTAGGAAGCCTGGGATGTAAGCCAAATTCTGCGAAACATGCCTAGAGTTAGCATTTGAAGTGACCATTAGCTCTCTAATCTCAACAAAAACCTGCAAATACACAAGCTATTTCAATTTAGATCCCATTTAAACAAGAGGAAAAGACACCACACAACAGCAGTGCATTCAGAGATTACAAAAAAAATTCATGGTTTACCTTATTTGGTTAAGAGTGTAATAAAAAAAAAAAAGCTCTCTAGACAAAGAACATGAATAATTTTCACTGGTGTTTCACACAAATGAAAAATTAAATTATAAAATACCAGCAGTGTCATTTGTAGGATTCAAGTTTGAGAATTTTTGATACTGAAGTGGCAAAACTAACAGCAACCAGGTTACAGTGGCAACATGCACATTTTAATGTCACTGTTACATTTTACACTAAATTAGTGTTCAGGAAAGTTATAAATGGTTAGCTGTGGGATTTTTGCTGTTGTTCACTCAGATTCCTGATCTCCTCAGACCTACAGCGCAGGATTACTTCTCATCTATACCTAATGCTACTTACTCGGATATGAAGTTACGAATAAAAGCACATCCAACCAGTCATTTCAGTATGCATTACTGCATGTTAAAAAGCCAGTGATTGTCTCAGACATTCAAATAAACAAAAACTAAGAAGAGAAACAGAAGTAGCATCTATCTCCTATGTGATAGTGCCGGAATCAAGTATTAGTAATTCTTATCAAGTAGTTTTAAGAAAGGAAATTACGTATTTTACCTCTACAGATTATATACACCATGCTCAGGTGCCTGGAAAGTTTCTGGATCCATGTTGAAGGAACTTGGTCAGTCACATCTTATTTCATAAAAAATGCTCAAGCCCACACAGTTAGTGGCCAGAGCTGTGGTTTATGTCCTTGAGACCTTGTTACAGTCTCAAGATGGTAGCTTCATGTTGGTTTTCACCTGCAAAGTCCCAAACATTTTTGCATCCAAATTTAAAATTACTTTCATGGAACCCTGAAGAACAGTCCTGTAGACTGACAATACCACATTTTTCAGTATCAATATGAGAAGTACCATCAGGACAGCAACACTACAGTATAAAGCCAAGCCACAGGTCTCTGCATCGGTAACAAAACCATCTAAGAAGGCTACATCCATCTACAGAGGGACCACATCTCCATGAAGCACGATTAAACTTGAATCTAGTGATCAGAATATTCTAGTCCAGACTTGAAACAAGTCAAGAAAGGGTACAAGTTATCTCATCCAGCTTTCTCTTCAGTAAACCCTCTCCTTCCTCGAATACTGTTGCTATAACTGATAGCTCCAACAAATGGGTTAATAAGCTGCATCATCGTAAGTGGGTGACAGTGCTTCAGTACTCTTCTGATGGGATTAGGTAAGTTTAAAGAATCCTAACAAGGCTTTCAAGACTTCTGATGACTGCTTCTCTCCAATGATGCTACCTCACAAATGTTGCTAGGATAACACTGTTAACAGCCAGACAAACTGTTTGAAAAACTCGGTTATTTACATGCATCAGTTGCTTCAGCAAAACCTGTACCAACGTAAGAAAAACATTATTAAGAAGGCAAACTTTCAATTATCAACCCTGAACTTCAGTCAATTCTACCAAAGCTGAGTTATACCCAGACCACTAGCATAATTGAAAAGATTGAAGAGAGCAGGAGACTACTACATATAGCTGTTGTCAGACCTTGGAACAGCCTTAACCAGTGATGAAAGATTTTAAATTAGAAGCAACAGTTTGAAAGCCTGTTTCAAATGTCAGTTTTTCTGACATTAAATACAAGGGGCAACCCTTTCATTCTTAGCCAAGCTAACTTTCCTCTACCTGTTTCTGCTTAAGAGAAGAAGCTGCATTCAACCTTTTGGATTAGTAAAGCGTTATAAAATCAGTGACTAAATGAAACTAGAGAGAAATTAAGTTTAGTCCTCCATCAAAGTTCTAGATGATTATATGGGTTTTATTCACACATACACACACACTTGGTAAACATTCAGAATCCAAAAGGATGATTTAAGGCTCTCGTATTCATGGGTATTTTGATCATTTCTACTATTAAGTTTTCACAAAAGTGCATTTTAAAAAGTTGTCTGTGTGAAAAATAAAACTCACAGCTGTTTTAAATAGAAATCATTAAAAAAGCCTGGATAATTAGATGAATAAGTTGTCCCTTCATGAAAACCCAATACAGATTTTTCTTTTTGTCAGAAACTTCCACAAAAAACGGACAAGTATCACTAGTACCTCTCAATATTTTGTAAGCACAACATCAGCAATATCAGAACTTACTTAGCTGATATAACACTCTGCAAGGTCAAGTAATTGCATTTTGACCTGTAATGATAAGTAAAAACCTAAAGTTCATATTAAGAAAATGCTTGCAGAATACCAGGATAAACTAACCACATGGCTTAAAACATGGTTCCTGACACACAAAAATTAGGAGTTGTAACCAGGCCTGAGTTTGACCCAGCATATAGGTGACATGATGGCTTTCAGGGTTCTTGTCTTCATGCTGAAGGTTATGACAGCATTTCTAGTGAACAAAATGGATTCTTACCTTCAACCCGTGATTCCAAGTACTTATCCAACTCAGCATCTTTTTTCACTGCCTCATCTGAGACCTTAGGAGCATTTGAAAAACAAACTAGTACAATACTCATGTTATCACGACTCCCCTATACAACAAAGAAAAAAGGAAGAGTTAGGATCTTTAGTCTTATTTTTAATTTTTCTATTCTAGTCACATTTTTACTTGTTCCAAATACAGTACTATAGATATACCTGAGAAAAAAGAAACCTTGCAATAAAACTGTATTTTGATTAGTAAGAACCTCTACATTTCCCAACTACATTACCTGCTAAAATTGTTTTTACTGATTTCTATTGTACATTCTTAAAGTTTAAAATATTTCATGGACTCGTTTACATGTCAACTGTTTGAAAATAATATCAAGAAAACATGTCAGAATTTAGACACTTTTTTAGTGTTACTTGAAGGCAAGTTAAGAAACAACTCGTTGCAAAATGAAATGCAGAATACTTATCCTAGACTACTAGTATAGCTAGCTCCAGCTACTAATTTATTTCCGTCTGAGAGCATTCATGTAAAACAGATTTATAATGAATGTAACGTCTACCAGAATGCACCTGTGTCATACATAGCATCTTGAATACAGGAAGTACAAAATATGATTTCATTTAGTATGGCCAATCTGACCTTACAGATTATCATCTTCCAGAAGAACCTAGTTTGAAATCAAGATCTTAATTTTTATTTTTTTTTGGGGTACAATTAAGCCATTAGTCATTGCATATTATTTCTGTGCAAACCCAACCTACCAGACAGTTTCTGTCATCTATCACAACTCCTTCTCCTGAAGAAATTAAGTAGGAATCTGACTTTAAAATAAACTCCTTCAGAAGCACTCAAGAGTTTCTCTACATTCCCTTTTGAACCAAGCATATAGGGACAACTTATGTTTTACAGCAGTTAATATCATGTGGTACAATTCACATCCTGAAGACAGAGAACATTCTAATATCGTTACAAACTGCAGAGATCCAGGATCTGACTTTATAAAATTACTTACCCTTTTAGTGTTTGAATTCTTAACTTTAATATTTTCCTCTAAATTGCATGTTTGGTCTGTGACCTAATGAGGGAACTTATTTGCACTAGTAGGAGCTGCGCTTTTCAGAGAATGCTGGAAATGGTGTAACTATAAACATTTGTAGACCAACCTGTAGTTGCACCAAACAATCTCTGAATTTGAGGACTGCAAGCAAGCTCAGATGCAGAAGTAGTGCTTCTCCATCTAAGCTACAACAATGAGCTGAGGACATCGCTTCAGATGACAGACAAACCATACCTTGAAGAGATGGTGCGAGCACTGGTTTTATGCAAAGGATAGGAACACTGCTCAACTTCAAAGAACAACAAAAAAACCCAAACAAAACGCCTTGCACAGAATTTATTAATTTTAAAAATTTTGTATTTGAAAACAAAGTTTAGTGCTAGAACCATATGCAAGCATTACTGGAGAAAATAATAAACCTTTATTTTTGCAATTGCTATCACCTCTCCAGGCACAAACAATGAGGCTGTATATTCTTCAGCAATAATATACAGTCAAATGGGAACAGAAGTTTGAGGGAAGGAAGAGGAAGAAGGGGAAGAGTAGGCCAGGAACTGCTGTTAACACTGTACCCATCTAAACAGAAGATCATTTTAGAACAGCTGCTTGGAGAAAACAGTTACATACCTTATGTAAACATGTGTCCACTACCCAATTGCACACTTTTTCCAGGTCATCTGATACTTCAAGTCTAGACTTAACAAATTCACAGAGCTCTTCATTGCTCATTACATCCCAGATTCCATCACAAGCCAAGATGATAAACTCATCTTCTTCTGCCCTTAAAATTTCACAAACCTCAGGCTCTGGAGAAACAAGTTGTTCTGTAGGGCCTTTACCGTCAACACATTTGTAGTCATAGTCCCCCAGAGCTCGAGAAACTGCCAATGAACCATTAACACGCTGAATCATTACGCTGCCTCCTGCATTCTGAATTCGCTCTTTCTCCCTTGGGTTGCAAGGTTTGTGATCCTGTGTTGAAAAACAGACTTGTCCATTCCTATAGAGAACAGCACGTGAATCACCGCAATTGATAAAGTATACATGCTCAGGTGAAATCATAACTCCCACTGCTGTTGAGCCACTTCTGTCCATCCCATTTCTGAGGTCTGAGAAATTGCGCATATACTCATCAATTTTCAAAAAGCCAGTTCTGATTCCACTCTTGACATTTTCCACTGAAGGTTCAAGAGCAGATCCAGGTTTTTCTGTTGCCCTAAAGTCTTCATTATTAGTGATGTGTTCTAGTAAGTGCGTGGAGCAATAATTTGCAACACGAGATCCTGCGTGACCATCATAGACAGCAAAAAAGGACCAGTCCTCTAAGCCATGGGGAATACCTACAACAGCTGTGTGAGCATCTTCCATTTCCACTCTCCATCCCTGCATACTGCTGAGGCCATATCGCAAGCCATTCCCTGCACCATGAGCATTATGTTTTTCAGTTTTTGGTTTATCCAAAAATGCACCCATGTTTATGCAGTACTGAATCTGTAAAACAGAGAAGAGAAGTCTTATTTATAAAACCACTATTCCACATAAGTTTTGTTATCCCTTTTCTGTGTTTCTTATTTATAAATAAAGTGATAAAGCATGCACGTGTTCCAAAGTCAACAACTACAACAACTACAATGGGGGGGTGAATAACTGATTGGTGACATGAATGAAGTATGAACTTAAACATACCTGTTTCCATTTTTTAGTGTTTTTTGTTTGTTTTTTGTTTGTTTGTTTGTTTTGTAGGTGAGGTGTTTTGTCTTTTAAAGAGCTACTTCATCAAAATTAAAGGTTCTCCATATTAAGGCAGAGTAGTCCACATACCTTTGCAGCCCTGCTAATTTTGTCATTCTCTGCAGAAACTAATTCATGCTGGAAAAAACAACCAGATCACTCCTACTCTCTCTCCAATTTTATTGTGGTATGAAGAAAAGCTAATACTTCAAAAATTGTAACTGACTGGTCTCACTAGCTCTGAATGTACCGTGCTACTTCTGTATTCTTGTAAAGCATGGCAGAAGTGACAACAGGGGAATGTAGACCATCTCTGAAAGGAAACAAGGCAGCATATCCCACTTTGATTCAAGAAAACTTCTCACAGGATTGTCTTAAATTATACTTATTCTTCTGTAAAACAACATTTACATTTTTACCATCCCTAAAAGACATTTATGTGCTTACATGTGATTTTAAGTTCAAAGATGCATTGATCTTGATTCTAAAATGTTTCCAATTACAAGAGATAGGAGCTAAGGAACAAAAATAATCCAAAGAAAGTTAGGAGTTCTTCAATATTTGGAGACCTACTTCAAAATATATGAGAAGACCCATCTCCAGAGACCAACCTTGCAGGTAAAGTGTGAATAATCTGTGTTGAAGCTTTAGAGGACTTCTGACTTCCTTTCCTGTACTAGAATCAGTTGTCCTATGTAGATGTGAAAAACTACCTTGCACTTTACAAAGTCAGCAGAAAACACATTCTTTAATCCAAAGATCCCACGGTACTTTCCTGAGAACTTCCGAAACTTAGATACCACAACCTCTGATCATGCTAAAAATTACTGCCCCATGAAACTCTTAGTGACTGGATGTGAAAGTTACAGCAAGCTTCATCCAAGAAGAATTTGAGGTAATTCTGCCATGACTGATCCTGGGCAGTCAGTCACTAGGTCTCTGACACACTAGTACCCACCAAGCCTGCAGAATCACAATGATCTAGTTCTAGTTCAAAAGTTTGTTACCAGGTCAGAAAAAGAGGTTAAGAAATCTTTATTTCTGCCATTCCCCCTATCTAAAGATACTTTCAGTATACACAACTTCTTCTGACAGGAGTGATAAAAATAAATAGTACAATGCAACAAGGAAGAGATTACAGTTAGATTCTGTAGCCCACCTCCCTTTTTAAGGCAATACTTCAGGACTTTCCTCCTGATGATCCAACCTTTACACTACTTCTCTGCTACAGTGATCTCCATGAAGTGCTGAGATCCCCACTACTACACAGACCCCAGCAGTTTGCTCACCAGTTATGCCTCTCTTGAACTGTGTCTCCCATGCTTACTTTAATGCAAATTTTGACAAGCTTCACCAAATATGGCAGCAGCTCCATTTCTGGTTTACTTTTTAGCCTAGTTTAACTGTCTGTCTTAATTCAAGTTAAACTGCCTTTGATAGAGGTGCAACTAACATTACACAAAAGGAGCAATGTGGTTCTGTAAGAAATTTAACATCTTGTAACTTGAGGCCCTTTAAAAAAAAGTAGAGAAAAAACACCTGGCTAAGTCAAATCACCCGAGAAATGCCAGAAATTTAAATAGCTCTTATGTTTCAATACTATGCTATTCTGACATGGAATAAAACACTGTTGAGATTCCAAGTTTAGAAAGATTTGCTAGAGAAGATAATTTCTTAAGCAGTCAGATAGCAATTGAGGTTTTGCATGGACAATATAAACACTAACACTGTGCTATTATGCCCCTGTAGTTCAGCTACGAGACACTACCATGATTTTTGATCATCTCTCATTTATTAGGGAATTCTACACTGGTATATCAGTTGTCTCTATGTACTAAACTTCTGCTATCAAGTCTGCTGTTTCAAGACACAAGAGTTGCACTTAGTAAATTGTCTTAAGGAGATATTAAAAAAAAGACTTGTGACACATCAAATAAAGTGTCCCGAGCCTTTTTTGTTCTCCATACTGGGTATTCCATATACAAGGTATATATCCTCAGCTGCAGAATCTGTAGTAAAACCAAATTACTAAGAGAGCTTGCTCAAAGGTTGTTGCAAATTTGATTTTACGCCACATAAACATAAAAACAGTCTCCAAACCGGATTTTATAAAGCAAAACCAGAAATACCAACTTCCCAGATGATGGCACATCTAATACAAAGCTCTCATCTAACATTCTCAAAATACTTTCCACACTTTTAACAACTTGAAAAGTCATCAAGCCCTCTCAAACACACACTATCCCTCCCAAACTCCCCCCACCTCCAAAATCAGTTAAATTTTATGATATTATCTAAAGAATTCCATGCACAAGAAACTACAAATCTTTATTCTTTTTTTCTGTATTCACCATCCACTGGCCTCTAATTATATTACCTGGGATAGCAAAAATGAAGATAAAGCAACTAGACAACCTTATGCTATGCATTGTAAGACTCACACTGTATGTAATTTGCAAGTAAATGTACTAAATTACATTCTGCTCACAATTATTTGAATCATTATTTTTCCCTCTTAATCTGCAAAGAGCATTTAATGCTGCGAATTAGTGGAAGCAACACAGAGCAACAGAAATGTGGTATTCATTACTTAGTGAGATTCCCAGCCAACATGCTTTTTACAAGCCTTTCTCTTGAAAAATCTGATTTTGCTTTGAAAAAACAATAAAGAATCAGGTATCAAATGGTGTCATAGAAGCCAAGCAAGGCAGTGCTACACACCACCACAAACAAGCGTTCTTGGCAACTGATGTTCTCAGTTAAGAGCTGAACAAGTTCCACATAGTTTAACAGTTCAACTAATATCAGTAAAGGAGATCTGCGAGAGGATTCTAATAGCTGATGACCATTTATTCACAAATTACAGACAACATAAAGCTATTTTAAAAGCACAAAAAAAAACATTCTTACCAGTAAAAACGTAATACAGGACTGAAATGCTGCCAACATGACAGAAGTCCTCCAACACTTAAGACCTTGTATGAGATTACTTAACTGAGTTAAGTATGTCCTTATGTTCTTAAAATCAAAAGCGTGGAAGAAATCATATGACTGAGTACGGAAAAAGATCAAAATCTATTTAACTGCAAAAGCCTGTGAGCTTAGTATTGAGCATTGTGTTCCACATACATACATAAAATTAAAAATGCTGTTTAAAAAAAATCCACTAGAGGCACATTTTACATCTTAGCTTTACCTATTTCATAAGTAGCTTCACTTTTTACAGCCCAGGAGAGAGAAACTGAAAAGAAAGATTTAATTAATTATTAATTATTTAAGATTATATTATAGATATTCTAAATATCCTATTTAATATTACAAATCTTTACTAAAGGATGCAGAGATGGACTTGAAATCAGTGAGACAGTAAGTCTAGGAATCAGCTTATGGCTGGTCTTATAGAAGACACCAAATACGCAGAAGAAGAAATCTTTCTATTGCTGTGTATATTACGTAGACTATATAAAGCAGCAACCAGTTTGAAGACGAGCTGAAAAAGTCAAGCCATTTCACTGAGCATGGAAGAAAGAAACGGTGATTTCACTGACTCACTGAAACTCGGGTTTTTAATCAAAATTATCAGTGATAAGTCACAAAGACAACTTCAAATGGATGCACTTGTTCCACTAAAAACTTAATTTTAAACCAATTTTTTGATTTTTAAAAATACTAGAAGTTAAAGAAAATAACAAGCAATGACATGGCATACAGGTGAATACAGTATACTGTCAGGTCTTATGCACAAATGTAATTTGAACTTCACATCTACAGTGCCAACACAGAGCTATCTCTAGCAGAAAACTCAGCCGCATATTTACCTATGTACAAATGGGTTAAGTAAATCAGGGATTTTTAAATGTTACTTTTTTAGCAAAGAAGTTTTTTAGAAAAAAAAAAAACAAAACAAAAAAAAAAAAACAAACAAAAAAAACCCAAACAAAACTCACAACCAAAACCAACTAAACAAAACACAACGCAACAAACAAAACACTACTTGTTTTCTCCAAAATTAAAGGTTACGGAAAGAAAACAGTTCCACTGGAAAAACAGTACCCTGGTACTCACATCTAGTTTTGTACCTCTTAACATCTCAGGCTAGGTCAGCAAACAGACTTGAACACCTGAAAATGGGTCTCAGCCAAAATAACCTGTAAAAATCTAACAGGAAGCAAAGACTATCATAGGTCTAACGTGGTGTTTTCATCTCATTTTAAGCATACTCAGCTAGATACAAGTCAATCTTGACACAAGCACCTAAATAACGTTTAAGTCAGGTCAGAATCCACAAACTACATCATAAAATGATTCATGCTGGAAGAGACCTCTAGAGCTTATCTAGTCCAGATCCCTATTCAAAGTTGAATCAGTATGCTATTCAACACTGAAGAGAGCTCAGGCTGTTCAGATCCTTGTCAAGTTTTGAACAACTCCAAGGGTGGAGATTCCATATCCTCTGAGCAACCAGTTCATGTCTGACCAAGTTCCTAATGAAAACAAAAGCCCCATCAGTGCAACTTGTGTTCTTTGCCTGTTAATCTTTCACTACACATACCTGGGAAGAATATAACTCTACCTTCTCTATGCCCTCCCATTTTATAGTGGGAAGACAGCAACTGGATCCATCCCTTGGCCTTTTCACCACCACACCTAATAAACTCAGCTCTCACCTCTCCTTGTACGTCACATGCTCCAGTCCCTAAATAACAGAGTGGTCCTCTGCTCAACTTGCTCCAGTGTGTCTATGCTTTTCTTGTACTGGGAGGCCAACACTCCACACTGCATTCCAGATGCAGGCTCGTAAGTTCCAAATAGAGCGAAATAATCACTTCTCCCAACATGCTGGATAAACCTTTTCTAATACAGCCCAAATTTACATTGCTGCAGAGACACTGCTCCCTAATGTTGAACTCACTTGTTCTGGTTGTCCACCAAGACCCCATGCTTCTTTTTCTGTAAAGCTCATTCCCAGTTAGTCATCCGTCAGCCTGTACTGAGGGACAAGGTTACTCTATTCCAGGTACATGACTTGATTAAACTTCCTGAGGTTATCATCAAACCACTTGTCCAACCTGTCAAGATCTTTCTATATACTGTTAAGGCCTACCCTTTGGCTTACTGACCACTCCCCTCAATATGGTATCACAGGTGCTAAGAGTGAGTATTCCTCCACTGTCCTACTTGTTACTGAAGGCTTTATTTTTCTTCCTCTCAACATTCAAAACCTGTCAACATTTCTTGACAGACTTATGGCATTGCAGAACAAGATACAGTCTTAAGAGAAAACACAGCCAGCAGAGGAACAGATCAAGTGCTCACCTCCAGCTAGTAATTCAGTCACGGTTTTAATCAATATATATAAGCTTAAAACTTCACTACTCCTTCAGCCTTTGAGATTTTATTTCCAAAGATCCCATTTTTAAATGTTATTTATTTGCTAACACATTAGTTTGAGAAAACAATTTCAGTTCCTTCTGGTGGAAAAGTTTACCACACGTAAAATTATTAACTCAAACTTTCAAAATCTGGAAGACCATGTCTACTGTAATTCCCAAAACTGTAATGGAAATAGAGAAGGCCTTAGCTCTCATCCATGCTCCACAGACTATTCTTTACACGGTATATATTCTTTAGATCAAGAACGGAAATCTAGGATTCTCTTCTTCCAGTAGTCTTCCCAAATCACGGAAAAATAAAAGAATAAGAACAGTAATTAAAAATTTAAAGAAGAAAAAGAAGAAAAAAAAAAATCACCTGGTATATGCCAATAATCACCAAGGCCCAAAGGCTATTGGAGGGCCTTCAGGGGAAGAAAATACTGGCCTTTCCCCCTTTCTGGCAATGGAAGAACCTGAATCTGAGCAATATGCTCTAAAACAGTGGCTCCAACTACTGCTCTACTGTACACTCTTCATTTCTAGTTTTAAATCAATAGCTAAGCCATTTGCAAGAGAGTTCAGGGTGTTGAGTCTAACAACAGCTGACATCCCTTACCCAGGACAAAAACCTAACCCATGGCTTACTTCTCGGAAGTCCTAACATACACTCTTCTCTGATTTTTCCTACCTGATACAAGTCCTACATGAGGTCCTTATCTCATATACAAGGAACGTAAGCAATAATTCAAGCTCAGGAAACCAAAGACATCTACCCTTTTGAGGTACAAAAGTATGATGACAAAAGCCATGTCCTCTGACACGCAAGAAAGAATTCGTGATCAGTATCCTTCTCCCCACAGTTACACAGTGAAGGCTTTCTTTTATATGAGATCATCCATATAGTAAAGGGTCTTAAAATCAAGTCTGTGTGTAAGTTTGAGCTTCTCTATTTAGAAGAAAAACAACCACACCCACCAATTTTCTCCCAAGATCTACTTATAAAACTGCAAATGGTTCTTGCTCAGTTACAGTTATCCATGATTTTCTACTACATCATGAAGGAGAAATAGCCAGCTACTTTAAATTAAAAGCATACTCCTTTCTATATACATTTATATTTAACAGGCAGAAATATTTACTTGCTGGTTGTCATGAAGGCAGCCAAAATGTAATTGGATTACAAAGGTCTAAAAGCCATAATCAAAGTTTTTGTAGATACTATAAAATAATTTTCAGATCACATGTCAGCTTCAAAGAGAACATCAGAACTAGACTAATACCTTGATGGCCAACAGTCCCAAAGGCAATAACAGATTTTTTCATATAATGAGAATGGTCCAACATCAATCTTTTGGGTTTAGGTCATAAAAACGTACTGTAAAATGTCTGTTCCTCAGAAGGATTCACTCAACAGGCCAGTCATTTTTAATAAGTCAGTGCTGTGGAAAAGAAACAGTGCCAGAGTTTCCTGTTACAAAACACATGTGCTCCTGCTATAAAAAAAGAATGACGTTTCAATAGAGAAAATGCTGCACTAGATATTAAAGACATAAATGACAAATAAATAATCAAAACGTCTGTGACAAACAATTTCAAAGCTTACTGGAAGTGCAGGAAGAAGCAGTTTTTCCAGTTTAAGTATAAAACTCAAACCTGGCCTTGGTAGAAAGCTTCTCTGTCTCTATCTTGCACTCTCTCACTAGTGTGTATGTATGTGCATACACACATTCTAGGCATTACATAAGTCTATACACACTGTAGATAGTTTTGACATTCATAAAGATTCCCTGTACCCTTCAATTTACACAAGAGTGACAGAATATGGCACATAATCTTCTACTAATCTTGTGCTTACTTACAATATACTATCATTATACTATCTATTTATACTCTCCATATACTAAATACAAGTTCATTTGATGAGTGAAACCAGCTTTAAAGATCTTTATTTTTGATCCCAGAAAACTTGGGATCGCTATTGACTTACTGATCTTAAAAATGATGGCACTACATGAATTTACATTAGGCAAATAGTTATTGCATTTTTGAGCAAGAGTTCTGATTGAAAATTGGCTGCAATCAGCTGCTTTAACGACGTAGCCACAAGTACTAGCAGAGTCAAACAGCAATTACTGGAATCTCAGAATAAGATCTGAATATTTTATTTTCACTTAAAAATGGACTACATAAAAGGACAGTGATTATCATTCATGTCCGCTCACTGTGGGGCTTTATGTGCTTTGAGGATGGTTTTATTTTGTTTTCAAATAATCTGTGACCATGGGAGTCATGACTGAGAAGGATCTCAGCTGGCCAAAGATACTGACAGAAAAAAATTAAGTATCAATATAAAACTTGAATATAGAGCCTACTATTAAAAACTCTTCCTGCTAGGATGACATGAAAGAAGCCAAATAGGCTTTTAAACCAGGAATTTCAAAATGTTTGCAAGTTATCCCCATCAGCAGGTAGAATACATGCCTAGGAGCTACAGCTGTAACTCTGAAATTAATTTCTGCATCTCTATTGTGACAACAGTTGGGAGAAAAGAAACAATAACAAAAACAGAACACACAACATCTGCCTACCACACTACTTTTAAACCAGCAAGTTAAAAAGGCTATCAAGAAGATCTGAGAACATGCTTCAACTACTTTAAACCCGTCTGGAGGTACAAAACAATCACAAGCGTAATTTAACACTGTGGATTCACATCTATTTTCAATGTCAGTAGCAATACAGGAAAACACTACCGCTTCTGCTCTGCCTCAGCTACTCACCACTACCTTGTGCCAGCAATTTCTTTTCTTTCAGAACTGCTGGCTGAAACATTTTTGCCTTTACTCTTTGAACTATTTCACTGAAGAGGTGCAAAGTTAGCTTTAGTATTTTGAAACCTAGTGACTTTGACTACAGTGGGTTTAGAAGTCAGAAGCTTAGAAAGCAGATCCAAGGGGCAGTAACCTTCAACAGGGAAGACAGCAAGGAAAATATAGAAAGGAGCACCACGAGAGAGGTTAAGAGCTGTAAGTTTTTTAGTTATGTCGTTAACACCAAAAAAACATATATGCTCATGGTCTTTTTCAGAGGTTCATTTTATACTCTGTTTTCTTGGCTAGGCAATTGCAGAACTTCAAAGTCCAGTCTACATGGCAACCGTCTGTCTCTCATGGACGAGTTGCACACTTCTATGTTGTGGCTGCTTATTTTTCTGGAATGCATTTTAGTAGGTACAAAGTTAGAGATCATACCTCAAACATTCAAGATGAACTTCAAAAATACTTGAAAGTGGACTCAATCTAGCTTTGCAATCACAGCATATAGTACAAAGCCATCAGTGCCCAGGTTGAGGCATTTTTACAGTTACCAAGCCTCCATCATGCAGCTTTCACCCTTACATAATTCGCAGAAATCTACTTCACACAGTTTTGTGCCCAAATGAAAGTTTAAAAAAAAATATGCAGTGCTCTTCCTAGTTAGGTACACATAATTCTGTGATTGCCAGTATGCCTTCTGACAGCCAGCAGCCCTTAATTCACACTGGCACCACAGCTAGGGACTTAACTGAAGAGGAGGAATACAGTGTCACCCTCAGTAAGGAAGAGTCTACTATAGTCTATGTCTTAACGTCACTCATTTCAGTTTTCCAGGTAAAAACTTCGGGTTTTCTTTACCAAGACTTCTGCCAAACACTATGAAGTCTGGGAAATTCAATACCCTCCGGTCATGGGCAAACAGTTTATCAGAGTTACAGAGTAACTATACAAAAAGTGATACATAAGATATATAAATACCCAATCTGGTTCATCAAGTACAACAATATCGGGCCCAGACAGTGCAAAGTAAACAGACTACTGCTTCTAGCACCTCCATGGGAACAGAATGAAGGCTAAAGTCTTTAAAATCCAAGATAGTTATGCATAGGCCAGTATTCTTGTTCTCCTATCATTTTCTTCAAGTATGAGTTTGATGCACAGGCCCCTGCGTAAAATGGGCCTACTTGGTTAAATCAGGTATTACCTGGTTCGAGTTTATTAACCCTGAAGTCACATTTTGTCCTTAACTCAAGCTCTGCAACTCCATATGCAATATATTATATCAACCGGAAGACTCTACTGTACTCTTGTTTATCTCTAGTGACCATACTATGACAAGATTTATATCCCATGATATTAACTGAAATTCCTTTTGTTTGTCTGTATCTGCTTATACTTCCCGTAGCCGGTAGCATGTTCTCACTTCTTTACTAGTCAATTCAAAACTGATGCACATGTGGCACTTGGATACTACAAAACACTGGCCTAGTATAAAAGTGGATCCTTCCCTACAAGTTTGTAGTTATTTCTATGCAGAATCACTTTTTTTGGTTCTCTGAATTCAGTGAAAGACCAACTACTTTAAGTTAGATGTAGTTTGCTTCTATTCAGTCATCAATCTAACCGCCACCAGCCAGGTTCTTATTGAAAAAAAAAAAAAAAACATCTAAGATTTTGAAGAATGAGAACCACTGTTTAGCCAATACACTACTGGTATTAAAATTGAAGAATTTATTTTACTTACCAGCATGAAGCAGTATGTCACTAAAAATGAGTTCTCCCTTTGTCTAAATTTAGGCATTTAAGACAGCCTCTTTTCTTACCTTTCTCAATGTTTGTTTACTAAAAGGTTCAGACACATTTTTGTGAGAATAGGGCAGGCATGAATCACCAATTCATATCATCAGTAAGTTGTTCCTTTTCTGGTCTTTCAGACCTGTTTAAGTGTTCTACAGCAGGTCTGCAGCACTACAGTAGAACACTAAACCATTTATTTACATAATTGAGGGCTGACTTGTTGATTCACACAGAAATCAGAGTCAGACACAAAGGTTGGGCTAGATGAATGCTAGAGGTCCATTTCAACTTAAATTACTCTATGACTTGCACAGGATAAGAACAGTTCTGCCTTTTTTCAACTTGTTACCTCACTACAATTTAAGTACAAACATTCAATCAAGACAACCAAAAAAAAAAAAAAAAAAACCAACCAAAACACAAACCACATTTGAACCCTGCTATTGTAGCAGCAGAAATATCAATGCCACCTCCTCAGCACAAATCTGTCACCGACCTATGGATCATCCAACTTCAGAATAAAACATATTACACTGCTTGACACCAACAGTCCAGACTCCTGTCCTGCCACTATTGACAAATGCAGCCTAAGAGAAGTAACTTTTCCTGTCAAAGTTACCAAAGTGTGAAATCAATACTGAAAGGCCTTAACATGATCATAAATCTGCAGGTTCAGCATATGTGATAAAGCTATTTCACTGATAGTCTTCAAAGCACATATTCCCTGTTTAAAAACAGAAATAAATTGTTCAGAAATATACAAACCAAAATGTGCGACCTCTATGACAGGTATTCATTCTGGTGTCTTTTGGGTTTCTAATTAATATAGTTCTGTAGCATTGAATGTATCCTTTTTTAAAAGGAAGTAAAAAAAACAGTGACTTATAGTTCCCTACACATGAGCTTCAAATACAGTGATTAAGTAGGGAGACAAGAGTTATCTCCACCACTGTCAGATAAAGTTATCATAGAAAACCAGCAGCCAAAACGTTTTCACTGATCTGAAAGAAGACATCAACCTTTAAGCTTGGAAAGGTGACTCAAGAGTTGAAGCTACAGTGGACTTCTAACGAAAATTCAGAGATCTTCTATAACTGATTTAAAAAGCTAACTTAAGCAGTAGTGCTGCTATTAGCACATTTAAGGAAATATAGACCTTGAGGGGAAAAAAGCCACAGACAGTAAGCTGATCTCAACTCAGTGGCAAAACACTTCATGACTTTTCCTGACTGACACCATACAGTCTTTTGTGTGAAAAAATACCTTTCTCAAAATCTGAGTCAGCACACATTAAGGTGTTGAAAAAATACTTTCCCCCCCATTTATTAACAGTGCTTTGTACTATAGCAGAGAGAAGCTATACTTTACTTATTTCCTCCCTGTTAAAAATAAGATTAAGCAAAATTCAAATGCCTCTGAAGAAGAAAAAACACATCATTTCATACAATTTGTTCTGAAATGTCTGTTAAAGTATTGGTCAATTACAAATTAAAACACAGTCAAAGTAAAAGAAATTACACCTTCCCACAAATTTCCAAGTGGCAGAATTTGTTCTTACCTGTAATTGCAACTTTGTTAAGGTTCTAGTTCAGTGCTGAAAGAATTAGTTTACATTCCTGCTGCCATGAAGCACATAACAATGACTTGCAAAACCTTGAGATAACAGTACAGGACACAACATATGCTTTATTTTGGTATTTCCTAGAAACAAACAAAGAAAGTAGTTAGCTACTCCAGATGGTTTACAATAGATTTGTACATGATTTTTTTCACTAATACAACTTTCTCGTAAATAGAAGTGCTCGAACTAAAGCTACACCTGGATGTCAAAAGAGTTTTCAGTAGACTCTCTAAACACCATATTGAAGATTCATGCTAACAATGACTCAGATTTTTGTCGTATTTCCTTCACCAGCACAGACTAGCACTTAAAAAGTCATCTAGCCTATTACCTGGCATTCAAGTCCCTAAACTTAGTAACATAAGGAAGAGCTTTTTCATGCCTGCTAGCATAACAGTACTATTTGCTTAACTTTTTCCACCTGCTCAAATGACACGAGTATACTTCTTTTGTGTTTGACAAGACTTAAACCCACCACGCGCAGCATGTGTAATTTGTAAGCTCTTTACTCTGCTTGCTTAGACATAAAAATGCCTAAGAGTTTAAAACAAAAGCAGTAAGCTTCAGTTGCAGAAGTATTTCAGCTCCTCTGAAATAAGAATCATGTTTCTTTAAAAGCAGTTTCTATAAAATTAACCATAAATTCAGCTTAAAATAGAGATAACTGACAAATCAGATGTGTGTATCTACAAAAGCATCTAGGCATCTACCCATTGTTTCGAACAGAATGCAAATGCCCAAATTCCTTCATGGATCAGGGACTACATATTTAATCTTATAAACAACTGCATCTTACAAAAGTTACCATGACAGTACACTGGTAGAAGGAACTATTGCAGTAGGAATTCTGGATAACAGCTAGTTTTGTCTGGGGCATGAGGAAAATATAAGCCTTATTGTAACACTGATGATTTTAAACTGATTACAGCAGTGGTGACTGAGTCACCAATGAGCTGAATGATAAAGGGGACATACTGCAGACCTTGACTTTAAGACCACTGATTGAAGAAAGAAGCTATGACAACATTTCATTACAGCTCGCCTCTTCTAAACACTAAACAGTGCTCTTCAGCTACCAAAAAGTGTTGTAAGAAGGAATACTTTGCTACTGTTTGAAGAAGAATTGTAGGGGTTCAGTAAGTTTTATGCCTGTACTGTTAAACTGCTGCAAGCCCTGCGTTTTCTCCAACATGCTTTCTTAGGCACCACAACAGGATGGATGGTTTAAGGAATCAAACTAAGCCAGAGAAAGTCAATTATTTTCTGACAACTGAGTTCTCCAAACCAGCTTAGGAAATGCAGGATCAGACAAGTGTCAATGCCAGAAATGCAGAACCAGCAGTTGCTGCTGATTCAGAATTGTTCAGAGTATTGGGAAAATACACCTTAAGCAGCATTCACTAAACCATTAATGAACTGTGAAAAGGTGTTTTGAAATAACTAGACAGCACAGATTCACAGAGTTGCACAAAACAGCCTAACTCCCTCTTCTTAAATACTCCATTGACTAGGGCACAAACACAGAATGTGTGACCGGAACGCAATTCCCTACAAGCACTGTCTCCCACCTTCAGAAAATCCCCTTAACTGGGAGGGTACAGGGTGCTCACACGCAGTGCTCAGGAGCCTCAGTCCTTCTGATGCTATCCAGTAATCTTTACAAGTCGCTGACTCAGAAAAGCTGACCAAAAGACAAGCATTATGCTTCCCAGAAGCAAGAGGCCTGACCCCTCCTAAATTCTTCTACTCTACAGAGGATGTGAGACCATTCATTAGAAAACGGTGACAGGTTGCTTACAGTAGGGCAGACTGAAGATAAGATATTTTGGGCTAAGAGCATCTTACCCCGGAATATGCTCCTATTTACACAAATTGTATGTATACTAGTTTTCAGAAGTGAGAAATAGAATATTCAGTGTCTCAAAACACAAACATCTTACTCCACCACTGAATATTGCACAAAGAGGGGACAGTACTCCTACTTACTTCTGCACAGTAGTGACTCTTACAAATAAGATGCACAGGTTTTTTTTTCACACATGAAAAGACACTTAGACTCACGATGCAGCTTTGGGATACCAAGCTATTATATCCAGGTCCCCAATAATTTGTGTGCAGAAAATGCTCACATACACAAATGAAATGAAATCAAGATTTCTCATCATAAATTACACCACAAGAATAAAGCAGAATCCTTCCTATTAAAGGCTTAACAAAATTACAAGATGTATTTAGAGCATTTTATTCGGGCTCCTTCAATCTTTGGAGTATGTAAATGCTTAATATTTGAATAGGACTAAGTGAGTTCAGGAAACTTCCGTAATTTTTGCTACTAAGATACCAGTACCCTACAATAGGATAGTTTAGTTGTGCACATCTTAAATATTTATTGGCTAATAAAGAACTTGAATTTCACCATGTTCACAGTATTTTCTTCAGAAAGTAAAGATTATGCAGCCAAAGACACCATAAGTAAACCACTGCTGAAGAACCAAACGCAATATTCAAAAGTAAGCACATTAAAAAAAAAAATAAAAACTATGCAGTTGTGCTAGGTTTCTGTGGTAGGATTTTTAGTAGCAGAGCAGGGGGCTACAGCAGTGGCCCCTGTGAGCAGCTTCTCAAAGCTCTCCCAGCTCCAAGTCAGACCCACCTCTGGCCAGGGCCAAGCCAATTAGCAACAGTGGCTGTGCCTCTGAGAGAACGTATTCAAGAAGGGGAACCTGAGAGGGGGTTGGGACTTGTGTGGAAAAGTTACAAGAAGGATACCTATATGAACACCACGGTCAGGGGAAGGGGGAAGGGGGAAGGGGGAAAGGGGAAGGGGGAAAGGGGAAGGTGCGCCAGAGCAGAGCTCCCCTGTATCCCACAGTGAGACAGCAGGGCCACCCCCCTGCCACCCACAGTGGAGCAGAGGCCAACCTGCAGCCTGTTGAGGTGCCCACACCAGGACAGGTGTCTGTACTTAAGGAAGTCAGGACACTAAGGGGAGAAGTGGCCCCAGCTGTTGCAGTTTGATGCTGAGAGGACTGCAACCTGCCAGCTGGCCCATGCCAGAGCAGCATGGGAACAACTGCATCCTGTGGGAAGGACTAAAGCCAGAGAGGGTTCATAGAGGACTGTCTCCAGTGAGAGGGGAGTCACATGGAACAGGGGAGGAACATGCAGGGTTCACCTCACCTCTTGAGAAAGAAGGAGCAGCAGGACTGACTGTAACCCCAATCCCCTTCCCCCTGTGCCATCAGAGGAGGACGTAGAGAGATCAGGAGCAGAGCTGAGCCTGGGAAGAAGGCAGGGGGGTAGAAAGTTTTTAGATGTGGTGGCGCTTGCCACTGTCCCACATTGTCTGCTAAGTGTTGTTGTTGTTATTGTTTGAATTTAAGTGATGTTCTATTTTTTCCCTTAATGAGTCTGTCTTTTGCCCATGACCATAATGGGTAACTCCCCCCTCCCTGTCCTTATCTCAATTCCATAGCCTTTTGTTTTCTCCTTCTCAGTGCTGAGAGGGGAAGGGGTGAGTGAACAGCGGCATGGCGCTCAGTTGCCCTCTGGGATCAAACCATAACAGCAGTCTGGAGAAATCTGAAGAACCCTATCATATTATTTTACAGAAGGGTAGGTATCAAATGCTGGTCTTCCTGATGATTAAATACATACTTAACCCTGGTAGCAAAGCACTAATTAATGATCCTCACGCTGAATCCCAATGTTTAAAACAAACAAAACCTACCACAACATCCAGTCCTTCTCAAGTTTCCAGACTCTGGTAAGAGCACCAGAAAAGCACTGGTTTTATTCTGCTCTACAACCAGCTAGGATTCTGACCTTTCACAGATAAGCAAATCATTGCTGCTTTAAAACACGTAAACAAACAAACCAACCTACTCCCTAAACATCAACAGAAAACTACAATCTAATGTGTCATAATTGACCTTACGACATCACAATACCACCACTGCTAATATAATTTCCCAGAACTGTAAACTGATTCACACAGAAGATAGTAAAAGATTTTGCAGAAGTAAAAGATAATAGGCAAGAGAAGGAAAAGAGCAATAGTGTAAGCTTACCACAGGTTAGGTAGCGTACTGTAACCTCCCAACTGCATGTTCCCAACACACAGCAAACTAAGATAAGATGCATCTCCTAAAAAGAGGCATTCATTAGGTTACCTGATTTTTCTGGGAACATAAGAGCACCAAGGCAGTGCACTAGTTGTGCTGTAAGTTTATGCATTAGTTCTTCCTTAGTCTACATATATGACAAAGCCCGAACTGAAACAAGATTTAATTTCTGTATAATTACTTGAGACAATGTTTCTCCCTAAAGAGAAAGTTGTTCATCCTTTGTCATAAAAGATACTGAATTCTCTCTGCATTTGCTAAGTAGGTTCTTGGTTCTATACAAAAACACTGTTAATCAACCAAGACTGGGCAAAGCCTTAATTTTTGTTTTTGTGGGTATGGGAGTTTTTTCATGCTTTTGTTTTGTTTTTCCTTTCTTCAAACATGGAAGCTGCACTAAAACACTCATTATTACAACAGTTAAAGGAAGGAAATGGAACTAAAGTTCAAAACTAAAGACTCTATGAAGTAATTTAAGTGCTCTATCCTTGTTGAAGCAGTTCATCTTATATCATGGTTTTGTAAAAAGTACAACAGTATCTTTCCACTGCATTGTAGAAGTAGCACCCAGGGCTTCTTAAGGAGTTAAATGCCTTGAAATATGTTTACTTGGGGTTCTGGTGAAACTTTAATTCATCAGTTTGAAGTCTGCAGTTCAAACTTTTATTGGCAGTTAATAATTTTTACTATTCAAGGCTGAATCTCCAAAAGGAACACACTGTTAAGACTAGTATTTTATATTCATCTAAAAGCTTGATAATACTATGGGCTTAACATTCTAATTAGGCCCATACTTTTAAATATCACCACACAAATGGTATAGTTAAACTACAACATCAGAGAACTGCCTTTCTTTAACACATATTTGTACAGCACCTCTAATTCCTAAATTCGCTGTAATACTCCTCTAGGTGAGCTTTAGATCAATAAATTTGCATTATGGCTATGTAGATGTCTTGGCAGCTGTGGTAGCTTAAGCAATACTTGCTCTCAGCACCTCGTTCCAGTTTCCATGCTATGTGGCTGAGCAACAAATGTAGATAGTTACACTGGTACAAGTGAATGCCTGAAGCGGAGACTGCTCATCTAGCTGATGAGTAACTCAAACTGTTGAATTATACAAGCAGAAGATGAAGGAATCCCAAAAGCCAGCCTTACTAGAATTCAGAATGCACATATTCAATCTACATTTGCCTACTGGGAGAACGCTGGCAAGCACTTAACTCCTCTCTTCTCCTGCAACAGATCAGAGTTACGCTTAGCGTAACTCGAGCACAGAAATATGAAATTGTCTCTCAATCAGTTATGCTGGATGGCCTTTTAAACATCCAGTTTCAGGAATGCTGAAGAGAAATGCCACCTAACATGCTTCAGTAAAAGTACCCAAGTACAAAACATTTTCATTTTCAGTTATCTGATCATTAGCTGAACTAAGGAGGAGAGTACCTTGAAGAATTAAAATATATTGCATTTATATGTTAGTGTTCTTTCACACACACACACACACACACACACACAAAAATCTCAGTTAAAACTTAAAAACTTAATTAAAAATTACAAAGGAGGATTGTAAGCAGAGAACCTCTACTCTGAACAAGCATGGTTACTGGGGCTGTTAGGACTTTTCAGAGAAGAGCTTACAAAAGTCTCTAACTAGCTTTTATCATATCTTACATTATAGCGATAGTGTAAGTAAAGTTCTAGATAAGCATTATCTTTCACAGCAATCCACAAGTTGCAGGTTGGGGAAGATGTGTTCATATTCTGCATCGATTTGTGTTTCTTTTTTCTTAATGCAAAGGGCATAGTCTGCAAACATCCATCTTCCTTGTGGGGGATTCAAAATTCCAACTCAGACACACCAGAGTGATATGCATGGGCAACATAAGATCATGTTTATTACTGAAGTGCCTATCTTTTGAGCACATTCTTATGGTGTTTCCTCATGAGGTAAATTTATTATCATCTTGCTAGTTAGAATATCTAGGTAGCAATAGCTAATGAGTTGGTTTGAAACCATCTGTCCATTTGTTGTCTTTGTGAACATGTGGCCTCCAAATCAATGTTTTAAAAAACCAAACAGTCACTCCAGGTGGATTACTTACATTTTGTAAATATCCATCTGCTTAAAGCAAGCAGAAATCACAGCCTGAGCACTAGTTAAATGTTCTGAGAAAAAATCCACCACACCTGTCATGATGTTACAGCGCACATCTATTCAGAAGGCCTCCATGTCAAACAGCATGTCCCTAAGCCACACCTCACTTCACACAGAAGTAAACTGTCTCATACACTCTATCTTCTATAGCAGTATTAAAAAGCATCCAGAGTTTGTCATTCCTTTCCCCAGGAGAAGAGCAAGCTGTTAGCAAACTATGATATTATTCAAATTCATAAGTAAAGTTGCAAATAAAAACTCTCTGTTGACTAAGGAGTAGAAAGGGCTTAGCTCTTTCTAGCTAAGCCATTCAAGAAAACATCATAAGTGTAAGACCATGAAGAACTCTTACAGAACCAGTTGCCACAAAATTCAGAGAAGGCAACAGATTTCAGGTTGGTTATTTCTGTAACAAGTATGTGTATTTGGATAATAAATTCTACTGGTACAAACCTCAAAATATTGTAGGACAAAGAGGTAAGAAACCTGACAGAATTGTCTACTTCCATTGCTAAGAGCAAAGGTGACAGCTCCAAAATTTTAAGATGCCCTAGCTGTAGGATACAGTTGGGAAGTTTCATAATTTTCAAAGGATTAATATTATTACAAGTGTCTCATAGGAAATGCTCACAAGGGCAGAAAACCAGATTCTCTGCAGAAGGCCATTTTGACTAATACTTCTCTGAACAGTACTCACTGATTTTTAAGCCAGCTAAAAACTAGAGTTCCCAAAAGTTAATTTTTATCTGAGTGGAGAATCTCACCCTAGCATCTAGTGACTAGCAACACATTTAGAACTGTTCAGCTTTTGAATCAAGTCTTGCTACTACCAATGAAGCCAACAAGGAGGGGGGGTTTTATCCTCAATACTCTACCTTTTATTTCTGCTGCTCCTGGCAGGAAAAGCTTAACCTGGTTTCTACAACAAGTCTTTCTGTACAAATCCTGTATTTAGAACAAATATCCCAGTAAGGCACAATAGCATCCCATTTTGTCTACAAGTGGAATTAGGCCACTACAACATATCAAGTATTGAAACATATCAAGTAATGAAATTTTTCCCTACCTCACATGTATAATACGTACAATGCTAAGTGGGGCCACAAGTATATCAGAAATTCAGAAGGAATTTAAACTCCACAAAGTGGAGTGAAAAAAGAGCAAGATATCAAAATCACAGTATTTCAGCTAGCACCACGTACAGAAAATACAGCGAGAATCCCCTAGTTTGGATATATTTGACCATGACAGAAATCAAGTCATACCAAATTTATAAGGGATAGCAAGAGTGGTTTTTCATTTCTTTATATATGATACTGATGATTAGGGGAAGGACTTCCCCTCTCTCAAGAAGGTTCTTTTTCTTCCCTACTCTTCTAAGAGTAAATCTTCACATACAAATGAACTAAGCCTGAGCCATCACAGCAGACTGAAAAACTCTTGGACACTGCTGATGTTCCTGTGCAGGCGGTTACAGGAAGCATAAATTCTCTGCCATACAACATAGGCAATTGGTAAGATAGCTAAAAAAAGATCCACTTGCTAGATATATACACAAAATGAGTTAAATTAAATGCAAAAAAAACACCATAATCATTCAACACCATAATAAAAGTCACAAACACATTCAAATACGTAACGTAAGAACACCAGTGCTACAAGCTGCTAAATATTAACACTTACTATGCTATAGACACTTTAATGTTTACTGCAAAGCACACGACTTGGAAAGAGATAATTCAAGCATCTGTTCTCTCAACTAGCAGCCTACACACGCACAATGTTCCAAAAGAACTGATTTAAATAATACAGAAACTGAAGTCTCCAAATAGGAATTGTTAAAATACATAGTTATTTTTATACCTCAATTACAGTTTTAGAACATCTTTTACTTTTTCCTTAGTCTCTTCCATGTTAAGAAATTTTTTCTACCCACTAGCAAAGTTACTTCAGTAACAGTACTGTATTAGTATGAAGATAATCAGCACTTGGAAACAAAGAAATCTTAAAAATTTTAAGAGGGTCTATTTGCTTTGAAAGTCACTACCTTATTGCTAACACATTTATCACCTTCCTAAATCAACCCACTTGAACTGCTTTCCTTCATTTCAAATAATGCATACGTCAACACATTTTTAAGGCGGTTATAAACAAATGCTTAAGAGAAGCAGCCAATCCTACATGATATGTAATGAAATACTCCCATACTGAAACAGGATCTATATACCTGTAATCACAATACATACTATTCAATCCACAATGTGGTATAGAAAGCTAGGGTTCAGGTCACAGATAGCTTGTCAGAATACTTCAGAGAACACAATACTTCCCCCTGCACTTTTAAAGCATGCTCTACTTTTCCATCAGATTAGAGAAACTTAAGAAAAAGTTTAAATTCTAATTAAAAAAAATACTATCTCTAGGAACTGCAGAGTGAAGCAAATTTCCATTACCTTTTTTTCTGGCAGCAGTCTCCAGTATCGTTGCATGGACACATGGAATCTTTTTCAGGTGTCTGCATTGAGGCTATCTGAACTGCTTCACTTGTCATCTAAACAGAGGAGTATTTAGCAAGAAGCAGCCATTTGGCAACTTGCAAGCTTAAATACTCAAAGTTTTGTCCAATTAGTACTGCAACTTCAATTTCACAATAAACCACTTCGACTCACTTTTAATCAATACAGTTTAAACTCTCTTGATTTGCAATATATATTTCAATGCTGAACTTTCAGTTATATCTATTGAGTAAAAACGGTTTTAACTTTGCCACTATGTAAGTATCACAATACATGTTGAACTAAACCTGCAAAAATTCAAAGGGCAATTTAATCAGTAAGAATGTTAAAACTAACATGCAAGAAGACCATGCCAGTTTTCAAGAAATTGGTAATAGAGAGGGTGCTTAAGGGCATCACAGGCAGTCAATGCAGTAATGATAGGTCTACATAGACCGGACAACGAAAAGGATTCCGGGAAGCAAGCATGTTAATAATTCAACATTCATTTTATGCTACTCATCAGGTCAGACATCAGCTGCAGGCAAATGTGGATAACACAGACTAAGACACCATCTTCAGCTCCACCAAAGGTTACTGATCTTGTACACTGTTGGCTGCAAGACATGCCCTTGCTGGACTGAATAACGATGGAAACATCTTAGCATGAAGATGCATAAAAATCCCCGTATTAACTGTAGCAAGGGGGCAGATACCCTACTCTGTCATCCCACTTAGAGGCAACATGTCAAGATATTTTAAAACAGTTTCTATACTAGCTTTAACAAACTACCTGGATTAAAATAGGTATCCATAAAAAACAAAACAAAACAAAACAAAACAAGGCACAGAAACACTCTTAAGTGTTCAGGCTTTTGCAGAATGACAACTGAAAGAATCTGATGAATTTAGCAGTTTAAAAAGACAAGTAGACATTCAGCCCGGGGATTACACAGACAATTCAGTAAAACCTACTATATAAAAAGCAGAACCACATAGTCACAACAGATTAGAAATAGGTACATGTATAGAAGACTGCTGATCTGAGCCTTTAAATAGGTGCTGAATTCAGCACATTGAGTGTCAATTTCAGTAGGTTTCCACCTCCCCAAAACTGAAGAGATAATGTAGGCAGCTGGTTGCCTAATGCTAAGTGCTACTTACACTTTCCAGTCCCCAAAACATCTCCTACATCCTTCTGAATGATTCCATGTGAATATCTCCACCATCTGTTCTATGGTTGGATACCATGGTCTTGTATTCCCCTTCTTACACAAACTATGATCTCTGCAAGGGATATACCTACGTGCCTCACCATTCTTGACTAATTTTACAGTTCCTCCCTTTGAGTGCCATGCACATGGTGCTAGCCCAGTCAATAGGACAGTCCATCAACATTCTCCTTGAGACTTGTCCCACTGGAGGGAATTCCATTTTGTCTGTTAGAGGTTTTATCCCCCCTGTTCTAGTTATATCCTCCATTCTTCCTTAAGAGTGGCGTGGGAACGACAGAACAAGCATTATTAAACATTTCGTTAAACTCCACCTAGAAGCTGAAGGCAACGACACCACTCTGCTGAATGATGCTAATGGCTCCTACCACTTAACTTGCAGACAGGTAACAACTGCGTATGTGCTTGAAGATATGCCTTTACTGGAAGAAATGCCTCTTCCAAAAAGCAGCAAGCCTGCCTTCTGACTCCCAATTATTTTCAGTTATTTTGAAATTGACTGGAAATGTCACTCAAGAGCTATAATGCTGCATTCACAGAGAAATTAAAACAAGCTCAATACATGACCTTGAAGTAAACCAAAAAGAGTTACTACCATACTGCCAATTTAGTAAGGCATTCCATTTTATATCATGCAACTTAGCGTATCAGTTTTAGAAGCAGGAACACCTATGCTAACCAAAAGACAGCTTTGTGTAATAAATTAGTTACAAGTAGCAACCTATTTAACTATTTCAATTAAGGAACACAGACACAGCTAGCTTATATGCCTCTGATCATTAGTGTATTTCCACAGAATTATGCAGAAGTATTTAATACTTAAATATTCATAACATTCTGCAGGAATAGAATAATATGCAAGAAGCTAAGAACTCAGAAATAGTGCCATTTTGCAAGCCTCAGTATTCATGCTTTTTGTCATCCAACGATGGACAATTTTGAAGTTCTTACCTTGAACGTAGTACAAAAGTCAAATTCCTTCCAGATCTTTTTCCTTCTGATAAAGATTCACTTTAGAGACTCTTCCTTGTATATTAGGGGTGAATAAAGCAGAAGAGCCTGTGAGTCTGAAAGTAGTAAGATGGAAGAATTGACCAATTTCTCTCCTAGTTGAACACAATATTCAGTAAAATCTGTAGCTCAAGAACTGCTCAATTGCATTTCTAGACCGAAACTACTAAAATACATGAACCACTGGAAGTGGTCAAGTTAGTCAAGAAGCTCCTACTTGTTTACAGTAATGCAGTGAGAGATCATGTGAATGCCTTTCACTTGTTAGAGATGAAAGTATGAAGTGATCTAAGCTACACCATTCAACAGTCACCACTTGCCAAAAAACTCACAGTCAACACGTACCACCTTCACAGACATCATGTAAGCAAATCCATTTCCAAACCAGGAATATGTACAACCACATGACAGAGAGAGAGCCTGTATACACATATTCATGCATGTTTAATCGTAGAGAGTATGGAAAAATCGGGCATACTAAACCAATCATTTACAAGAACAAACCCAGATCCTGGACTCAAAATAAAAGACAGACTAAAAGTTGAGATTCAAACTTACTCTAGCACACAGAAACCATGACAAAAGAAGCCTGTTGCTAGCCACTATGGATTTATATAAAAGCAAAAGCAGAAACACACCTGACTACTCACCAAAATTATCTTGGTTACAGTAAAGAAACAAACAAGGTTCCTTTTCTCACAAACACATGAGAAGGGCTATCACAGTTAAACCCACCATGCCTAGATATACCAGTAAATAATTTCTGCAACACTAATCTGACTAAGACCTTCTCCATTTTGGAGATGTCTGCATGTAGCATGTAGGATGACGGCTACTTTTCATCGGCCAGGGCAAAGAGGAAAGTGAACCCATCTCAGAGAAACTGAGATTTAGGTTTTTTTTCCAGTATCTTTCTCCCCGTAATTTCAAGCAACAAATGTTCTATCAAAGTTTTAAAACTTCTTTTTCAACACTGAGAAAGAATATCTTTCTTTTCTTTCTTAGATGAAATGAGCTTAGTCAATGAATGCACTTTGGTTATTCCATTCTTACTCAATAGGTAGATTGCAAGTAGCTAATGCTTATTATCAAAAACAGTCAACAGGAATAAGTGATTATATTCAAGCTATTTTATTTAGAAGCACTAGAAATAAATGCCACTCACACAAGGAATGAAGTTTCCAAAGAAAACAGAATGTATTACTTTGTTTGGCTACTTAGGTCCCTGACATGGGTGATTCTTCATAAAATGATTCAGAGTGGAAGGGACCTAGGAAGTCATCTAGCTCAATTTCCTTCTCAAAATGTAGTCAATGTTGAACTCAGTCCCAGTTGCTTAGGGCTTTATCCACAAAGGTCTTGAAAACCTCCATGGAGGCTTACACATTACCTCCTATAATCTCTTCACAATCATCCTTACAGTAAAAATTTTTCAACGTATATCCACCCATTTCAATTTATGACCTCTGTCTCTTGTTTTCCCACTGCGTACCTCAGTAAAGAGACTGGCTCCATCTTCTTAGCATCCATCCTTGTATATACCAGATGGTATCTACAACTACTGAGTTCCTCCTAAGCATCTCTTCTCCAGGGTAAGCAAGGCCATGAAAGGCTCTCAGTGTACCCTCATAGGTCACATACTCTAGCTCCCTGACCATCTTGGTGGACTTGGCCTGAGCTTACCAATATGGTTCTTGTCGGGGGTAGGGAGAACAAGAGCAAAACTGGACACAGTATTACAGATGCAGTCTGGAAACCTCTGGAACAAATGTCAACTAAAAGGGAATAAAGCCATTTTCATCACCACCAGGGTGAATTGCTGACTTGTATTTAGACTACTGTCCACCAGAACCAGGTCCACCTCAGCACAGCTACAACCCAGTCAGTATGTAGCACTGTAGGAAGATTACCCATCCTGGAAGCAGGCCTTGGCATGTGCCCTTGTTCAACTTAGTAAAATTCTGCCAGGCCCATTCCTCTAGCCTGAGTACTTCAGGATGGCTACCCAGACTTTAAGCCACCCAGTTCTGCGTCTACCACAAACCTGATGAAAGTGCATTCCATCTCCTCCTGATCATTGATAAAGACATTAAAAAAAAAAAAAAAAGTAGGTCACAGCAGACCCTTGAGGAGCTCCAGTTGTAACTGCTGTCCAAGCAGAGTATGAACCATTAGCCACCCTTTGAGATGACTCTTCAACCAGTTTTCACTTGTCTAGTCATCCTCCAATTCAGACTGAAAATAGGAGTATGTTGTGGGACACTGTAAAAAGCCTTGCTAAGGTCAAAGTAAAAAACCCCATCCACTGCCCTCCCCTCGGCTGAAGACCAAGCTATCTGAGAGAAGGCAGTCACACTGGTCAACTAACATAGTACGTTTTTTTTTAACTATATAACGTAGCAAGGATGCCTGAAACAGTGAACAAGAATCACCTCTAGGCTTCAATAATTTGCAGAATTCAAACGTTCCAAAGCCTTAATAGAAGAACTCTGTGCATAAAAATAAGTGGGTCTCAACAAGCAAACACAGCCATCAAGCAATTGAGTTTCTGGCTACTTTTCAAAGTATCTGGCAACAAGACAGTAATAACAAAGGTTAAAAAAAGAAAAACTTGATGTTTGTAACCACCTAAAATTTATTACATAAACTGGTGGCTGAGAAAGGACTGGAAAAAAATAGCAAATGTCCAAGAAAACTTAAACATGTTTCATTATGAACATTAGAAAGAATTTCTGAAATTCAGATTGCTTATATCTTTTCGGAAGGCTTGAATTTCTCCCAGACTGTATTGAAAGAAAATCCTCTTAACTGAGACCTCTGACCTTGAACAAATTCACCAACTCCTGAACACAAAGATTAGTCAGTGCCTAACAAATAATTGAAAACTCTAGTCTCTACCATTGATGAAATTATGTATGTTTCATCCAAAATACTTCAGTCCCTTTGCAGTTCCTGAAAACTTATGTTTGAAGCAGGGACTAGATAAAATACTCTAGCTCCACATTAAGCAGTGAACAATGCCAACATCACAGCAGATGAGCAGAGGCAGTCTTCTTATCCCCTAAAGAAATTTGGAAACGTGACAAAAAGCACAGAAAGACAGCTTGACTCGCTCAGCAACTTTGACAAACTCCTTACCATGACCTTTGCTATGTAAAGTTTTGGTTTCTGGTGTATTCTCATGTGCCTACAGAATAACAATATTCTTGTCAGCCAGTGCTGATACTTAATTAAACTGGAATGACTGCTGTGAAGGGAGTCATATCAACATCTGTAGTGCAATACACTTGGGGAAAATCCAAAAGAGAAGATGGGCATTTTTAATTTAGTTATAATAGAGTTTTTAACATCAACATTTAATTGCATCTTCTTTTACTTTAGGATGGCTGGTGACACTGCTAACACTGTCACAGTTATGTGACTTGCAATATGATCTTCTCTTCATCAGCAGTAACATTCCAAGTAAATTTAGGACTTTCACTCACAAGATAGTTCATCAGGTATCTATACCATTAGTGCTAAGAACCAATGTTAGTAACTACACCTTAAAAGAACCTCCACTGGGACATCTCAGGGTGGAGTCTTACAAGAAGTTAGGCTAAGCGAAACTGAGAACTGTGGTAAGCCCACCTCCTGCCACGTGTGCTTTCTACTCCAACTTTGGCATCAGTAGTTGCTCTCATATCCTCATGTAGCAAGCTGATTCAGAAAGCTAAACGAAAAATTAATCTCCGCAATAGATACCCAACATACACACATCACATAACTCACTCTCACCATGAGATGAGATACAGCCAACTATCAGCACGAGCAGGAAGAGGAGCACATGGTCAGAAGCATTAGACTGCAAAAATACAGCAACACTAACACACTTAAGTAATTATACAAGAACCTCTTCTTTAATGAAGCATCCAGGATTATGAGTGGGTTCCAGACGCAAATGCCTGAATGCAGGCAGAAGCCTAACAGGAAGTCTCTTTTCTGTAACTGCATCAACACTGGTAAGTGGTGAATAAACTAAATTATTCTAAGGACCTTTAACTATAAAGCGGAATACCAGATGCTCACCAACACGGCAGCATGTAGCAGAAAGCTATTTGGGTAGAGAGAATGACCCCTCAGTAATGAAGAAACAAAACCAAAGCTATATTGTTTGCATTAATGAGCCAGCTTTCCAAGATGCTACATCCATTGTTTTTAAACAGCTGTAAAGAAATAACAACAGTGCCTGGCTGACAAAGGAAGTAGATGTACCTAGTGCCCAACACTGTCACTGAGGTAGTGTAAGATTTAATGACCAAATCAGAAAAAAATCAGAATTAAAACCAGCTTCAACTCAATTACATGCTAGCTACTTTAACTGTGCTGGGTTTACATTGGTCCTGCCCCTAGGGTTTTGAAGACACTACCTGTTGGCAGTTGAACCAAACGACCTATATTGCTTTTTCTCCTCTTAATGGAAAAATTATTCTGGGTCACATCAGCCCACTGCAATTTTCCTTTCCTTCCCTGAACATGGCAGTTTAGTTCAAGTACATCCTTTCAGTCACCCAAAGACCTTCTGGGAATCTCTGCTTCCTCAGCAACTCTGATGCAAGTCTATCAATTCCATGACACCTTGAAACCATAAGAATAGATCATGGCATGCACTAAATCTTCCTCTATCTGCAGGACTTTTTACACAGGACAGGGTGAAAAAAATGCAACAGTTTCACATAGCTCAGGAAAAAGCACTACAGACTAAATCTTTTCCTACTCTCCCCCAAGCCTTCTCAATAAGTGACACAATAGGAGAAAATGAGCTCAAAGAAACCACAGATCAACAAAAATAAGAAAAGACAATGAAGACCAATATAAATAAGCTCCTCCCCATCTCACCAAGCAACAGATGCCAGTGGTCAACTTACACTCATTCATTTTTACCCATGAGAGTCAAAGAGTCATGATACCTCTGAAAGGCAAATAATTCCCGTAGGCTAGTGGCAGACAGCAGAACTTGAAAATAAAAGGTTGCATGATGAACAGACAAATGAACAGAAAACAGAATCCTGTGATGAGGGACTAAAGAAGAGTACTCCTCGATGAATAATGTGCTCTGTCTACTCAATTATTCTCTGGATTAGCTTAAGTTCTCAGTGAATTTATGACTTCAGTTCTTTAGAAAGCATTGTAGTTTTTCTTCCTTACTGTATCGGGCTTGTGTAGCAAAGTTGAGGGGGGAGGGGGCCAAGGCTACAAGGATGGCTTCTATGAGAAGTTGCTAGAAGCTTCCCCCACATCCAACAGAGCCAGTGCCAGCCGGCTCCAAGATGGAGCCGCTGCTGGCCAAGGCCGAGCCCATCAGCGACAGTGGTAGCACCTCTGGGATAACATATTTAAGAAGTGTAGAAAAAACTGCTGTGCAACTGCAACTGCAGTGAGAGGAATGAGAACACATGACAGAAAAAACTGCAGACACCAAGGTCAGTGAAGAAGGGGCAGGAGGTGCTCCCGGTTCCAGAGCAGAGATTCCCCGGCAGCCCATGGTGAAGACCATGGTGAGGCAGGCTGTGCCCCTGCAGCCCAGGGAGGTTAGTGGTGGAGCAGATCTCCACCTGCAGCCTGTGAAGAACCCTACACCAGAGCAGGTAGATGGCCCAAAGGAGGCTGTGACTCCATGGATCCCGTGGAAAGAGAAGACCACACTAGAGCAGGATCCTGGCAGGACTTGTGACCCCATGGAGGATTCACACTGGAGCAGTCTGCTCCTGAAGGACTGCACCCCATGGAAGGGACCCATGCTGGAGCAGATCATGAAGAACTGGAGCCTCTGAGGAGGAGGGACCCCACACTGGAGCAGAGGAAGAGTGTGAGGAGTCCTCCCCCTGAGGAGGAAGGAGCGGCAGAGACAGCGTGTGATGAACTGACCACAAATTCCCCATCCCCCTGTGCCGCTCAGGAGGAAGAGGTAGAGAAAATCAGGAGTAAAGCTAAGCCTGGGAAGAAGGGAGGGGTAGGGGGGAAGGTGTTTTTTCGATTTGGTGTTATTTCTCATTATCATCTTCTGATTTGACTGGCAATAAATTAAACTAATTTCCCCAAGTTGAGATTCTTTTGTCCAAGAGCATAATTCCTGAGTTATCTCTCCCTGTCCTTATCTTGACCCTCAAGGCTTTTTGTTATATTTTGTCTCCCCTGTCCAGCTGAGGAGGGGAGTGATAGAGCAGCTGTGGTGGGCACCTGGTGTCCAGTGAGAATCAACCCACCACATTTACTAAGAACACCACTTTCCATTTCCTGTCCTGCAGTAACAGTATCAGACTTTGATCCAAGGAAAGAAAGAAGAGGATAAACACAAAGTTGAAAGAATCAAGAGTTCTGAAATTAGAACAACATAAACTGTGCAGAATAATGTTTGCTCACATATAGTCCAAGTTCACTGATTCTTTTTGTACTAGTAAAAGCTTAAGACGATTACTAAAATAATCTAAGACAATAAATTGCAGAAAAGGATGATGGAGATTCCAGTACAGTGTTCTAGAACCATTACTTACTTTAAAAAGGCATAAATCTGACAATTCATGACAGAGCTGAGCTGTCATGTCTGCTTTGTATGCAAGAGCTTCTGTTTTAATCAGTGCTTCAATAAACAAGCAAACAAGACCTACAGAAGAAGGGACAATATGGAGAGACATGTTAGGAGGATTTCCACATTAGCTTTGTATTCTTTGTGAACCTGACAACATAACCAGGTTTCAGGCCTGGACAAACATTAAAGCACCTTTCAAAAAAAATTAGTTACTTTAGTTATGGAATTGCTAATCCAAATTTTTGTTTATACAAAACACATTTGAAACTGGTAACCCTGAACAAAACAACAGTGAAAAAAAGATCACTTCAAGCTATCTGACTAGTACTTGTCATGGACAGTGCCCTAATTTCCCTCTGTACAGATTCAGAAATATGGAAAACTTCAGATTAGAAATGGCACGGTCACTGAATAGATCTGAGAATATACAGTATTTTTCAAGGGAAATATTTTCCAAACATAAATTAATAGAGGGTTTAAAAAATATAATTTCAGAATACTTTCCCCAGTGACATTTTTCTGACCATGTTAAATTCTATTCCCTGCCACTGGTAACAACAGTGCACAAGCTCACTTCAAGAATCCTGAACTATATCAGAATTTTATTTCTTCTCTGACTCCGTAAGTCAAGCCCCATTTCACTTCACGCTAAAAAAAAAAAAAAAATAAAAAAATCAGAAATTGTTTTGACAGTCTGTAACCTTATCCCCTTCCCTCCAAAAGTCAGATGTTCTAAGTTGACAGCATTCATTTAAAAAAAAAAAAAAACAATACTGCAACAATAGTCAAAACCACATAGTAAGCTGTTATTGTTAACAACAGGTACTATTTTGAGTTCATTAAATATTTTAGAGAAGTTCTTCTCTGGTCTAGAGTTGCTTGTGTTTGGTGCATCCTAGTTAAGAAAGTGGGGAGTCATCCTATTGGATTTAATGTTACAAGCTAGATATTCATCTTCAACAGCATTTAACCTCCATGATACTTAAATATAGTAACAAAACATATAGAAGTATAGACATGGTTCAGCATAAGGCAAATTGAAGGGGAAACGGGAGTGAAATAAATTCTACTGTTTAAGTAGAATACAAAAAACCCATGTCACTGTGGCAGAGTCCTAACAATGCTTTTCTCCTACATCACACAAAAGCCTATTATTTCAATTTTAAAACATAGGCAAATGATAGAGCTCTCAAGGTCTTCCTGCAGAGGAGATTGCACAGCTATCTAACTCTAGCAAACACTGAAAAAGAGTCTCTTTCCAACGTCATTGTCCACAAAAGTAGTATGCTTGTCTTCTCCTTCATCCCATGAATGCCTATGAAAAGAGAGTCACCTTAAACTGCTTCCAGTTTCCTTACAACATAACAGATGCACAGAATCTAAAGGAGGGTTGGTTGGGAAACCTCTCATAAACCAAGCAATTGCTATTATTAAAGCATCTTTTGAATGACTGAATGCCTATGAACTTCTAGGTATCTTTTAAACAGCAGTTCAAATTGTGGTGCACTGATGGAGGATTTACAAAACAGGATTCACATACCCCCTCACCCCAGCTCTAGCTATTGTTTTCAAAAGACTGTTTTCATTTTGCTTATGTATAAAATCCCTACTATTTCAAGTTTCATGTACAACCTTATACTAGTTTAGAAAAAGTGCTCCTCAGAGTAACATAACCAGCTACAACCTAGACTTTGGATGATTCCAGTAAATTCATCCACCAGCCTAAGCAATCAGTAAGGAAAAGAGCAGGAAAGGCATAATCTCAGAGAAAATGAAAAGTGAAACAAAAAAATCCCTTGCTGTAATACATCTGAAAAAGTGGTAAAAGATGCAGAAAACATGACAAGCTAGCACATGGATAAACAGCACAACTGAGGAGTCAGTTTGATAAACCTATAGGTAGTACTCCCACAATTACTGGGTAATACTCACTGAAGATGCCTGTAATACACAGTCCCATCTCTAATTAGATATTGTTAATAACCTCCTTAGAGGCGTCACTTCAGTTCTTACCAATGACATGCAAAGTAAAATGTTTGTGAGTCTTAGACTGTATTGTACACTGAGGCTCTACTGAGATAGGTGGACCTCCACTGCCTTCTAAGATGCAGGACTGATCAATAGCTATGGAAGTCAACAGACTACCTCTGTTAGGTCTGGATTCAAGTTTTACAACAGCTGAAATAAGAAAAGCACTTCACATTCGTCTTGAATATGCACACTAAGGAACAGTACCCTTTTTCTTGAAAAATCAGCTATAAACAATCACAGAGAATCAAACTCAATGCTAGACAAGAGAAACCAGTGGCTGCAATTAGCACCTCATCTGAAGTGAAGCCCTGTGAACAAATTGGTATGCACAGTACCTTCTGACCAGGATGAGATTTTCCTGTTGGAAACTAAAATAAGTAAAACGAGAATTTTATTACTGTACTAGGGAAATGAAGAGCAGAAGCAGAAAGGACACAGGAAGAAAAAGGAACATCTGTGCTAGATTCACCTTTCATACCTTAACAGAAACTCTCTGAAGCCAGTGCTTCGAGTATAGGCCCACTTAAAATAGAAGCAAAAGGAACAAGTTCTTTAGCTTCATACACTGAAAACAGACCTCTCAGAACTCAGCCTGCAGTCCCACATAGATTCAGCACATTACTTCTCATCTGAAAAGTTTCAAAGCACAATAGTTTCAGCAGCTTTTCAAGGTCACAGGGCAGTCACAAACACCAGTCCCTGCCCTCTCCAATTCCTAATCCAACACCCTCAAAATCCAATCTAGCTGTATTCCAGAGGCTTCAATACATCACCCATTTTCAAAACCTTCATTCACTCGTCTCCTAGAATCACAGTCCAAAACTACCACTTGTGGTACCAGTGTATATTATAAAAGGCTACAATATACATCAAAGGCAACTTTAGACTTGTCTATGTTTATTTGGAGGTGGTTTAATAAGCATGTTGAATACTCTCAAGAGTTTTATCTATCCTTTGGAGAAGAGATTTTTAGCATCCCTTAAGAAGTTGCCATTAGGAATACATTTTCCTACTTCTAGATACGTTGCCTGCAATGTTGGGGCAGAGGAAGAAAGAAATACTTTTAACTCCTCTGGAAGAAAGTTAAAATAGCTGTAAAGAGACAGTAAAACAAGAGATAGGATTAGTGGAAAATAAATATAATACAGCCTTAGGAAGCCAAGCTACAGTGTGTGTTGTTCCCCCCATCAAGTTTTACTGAAACTGGACACAATTCAGAAGTTAACACAAGGGTAAATATTTCAGAGATAAGCAGGTCCTATGAATTTTGTGGAAATAAACAGACCAAGGAGAGAGCACCAAACCAGTGCCCCTTCAGGACAAGTGCAGCAGGAGCTCAGCTGTTACCCAAGCCAACCTCCCATACAGGACAGCCGGACAGACAGTTCCCCAAACACATGAAAATACTTTCAGAGCTCACAATACAGTATGCCCAGAAAAATCCAACCACAAGACAAAGCCATGGGAAGTTAGACTTCATAACCTGTTGCTCACATAGCACTCTTGATTAACTGAAACAAAAGCATGAAAGAACTACTTTCCAAAATTTATTGTACTTTTAATACCAGCCATTTTCACACACTATTTCAAAACTAGGGACAATAATGTGGGAATAGCGATTCAGTTACCAGTCGAGATAAACAAACAATCCTTACTGAGAGAGCAGGAGAGCAATTTCTATAGTCCTGACAACACTCATGAGGCATGAGAAGGCAGAATTCAGTCCCCTGCACAGTTCAACACACTCTGCAATGCCCCAAGGTGCCTTTTAGAGTCCCAGCTGGTACATCAGTATTAGCACTTTAGTTAGGATCAGGAGTGCACTTTTGAAGCAAATCTGAGTCACCCCATTTACTGTGCTTTAGTTCACATCTCAAAGTTTCTGAGTGTATGATCTGGACACGTCTTAGATTAACCTAAACCAAAACTCTGGGAAAACACCTGATACCCAGTAATGTTTGGAGTGTACTCAGTCCACAGCACCAGACTGGAACTAGCCTAAAATAAAGCCCCATGAAATACATACACCATGGACACTGGGTCTGCCTAACTTACAGCTTCACTCTACAATCTTCTTCAATTGCAGTGTACTGCTTGCTAATGTAAATATAATCAATGTGGCAGATACTGCCCATTCATTTAAGAGAGCCTCAAGCAGCAGCAACTAAACCCACAGACTTAAGCTGCCAACACACACCTCATTAGTCCAGACACAGAGGGCTACACTGGGAATTTGAGTGTTCCTTTTCCTGGAGTAACTACAACAGCAGTGTCGCACCACTCATCCACTTTTGCTTCCACCCCTTTACAGTTAGGAGTATCAAAAGCTAGTGGGGTACATCTAGGAAAGTTCTCTGAACACAGTTAAAAAACCCCAAGATCTACACACTTCATGTACCACCAATAATTATTGTTTTGTAAAACTTTTTAAATAACACTGAAAACACAATCCAGTAACCTACATCAATGGCTCCACTGTAGCTGGTGATAGGAAAAGCAGCATGTGCTCGATAATGCTTTATATTACTTGCACATCAGCTTAATGAACAAAGCTGCCCAGAAAAGAGGTTTTTTTGTTTTTGAATAAGCTGACCAACATAATATTCATTGTTTCAGTTTTCCACTTGAATCAAAATATCCGTTCTTTAGAAATAGTTCTATCATTTGAGATTTGTTCTCTCCAGTCACCAATTTTTCTTTTGCTATAGAAAATTTTAAAGAGAAAATCATGAGTTTTGAACAAATAATACCTGGTTTTAGCAGGACAGATGAGCTGATGACAACAGGCCAAAGGAGTACTGTATGAATAAATTACAACGAAGTGTTACCTCCCCTACTCAACAAATCATCATCATCTTACTTCATTACCTCCTTGACAAAAACAGTTAATTCACATACTAACAATACAGAGCCATATTTGCTCTACATTCAGTAAATGTCAACTTCCTACACTGAGGTGCAGACACAGAAGTAAAATTATTGAACATTTCTGTTAACATGCTAACCCCCTGAAAGCTGCGAAGACAGACTGATGCCTTCCTTTGTGACTTAACTGGAAGTCTATGGTCATTGACTTGACATTACCATACACACTAAAGAGCCATCTTAAACTCTCCAGTAGTGGAGTCCCAAACATCCTTAATCAATGTTTTTCTGAGCTGAATTCCTGTGAAAACAGATTTAAGCACCTAGTTGTACTATTCATTTAAAAGAAAACTGTATCAAAAGGTTATTTCCCATCAAAGATGCAGAGAGCCTACACCATGAGATAGTCATGTAGTAACATCATGAAATGATGCACTGAAGTAATGTTAATGAGAAATTGATGGTGCTTGGGGAAAAGAACAAGTTGTGGGTGACTTATTTTTCCTACCAGAACAATACCTGGGCCTGAATAATTTCCTCTGAAACAGTAAGAAAGGCTGTTGTCTGCCAAGATACAGGGCTTTCCCTTTTATCAATTCCTACATTTAAACATCTTTGTGCCTTCTCTCCCAATGTAGGCTTTTCTGAGAGCCAGAAGACTATTTCACCTACACTCATCGGCAACCCTTATGTTTCATCATGCCAATACTGTCAAGAAGCTGTGATGAGCTACACCAGCTCAGTTATTTCTTACCATCTCATGCAAAGCTTTTCAGACCAGTTTTCCTTTGTTATGACACTCATTAATTCTTCAGAACTTTTATTTGGCTTTAGCACATGAAACAGATAGAAATTTGTACAAGATTTATTTGCCAGATTTTAAGCACTTTGACCAGAGTTTCCCATGCTACCCAAGACTGAAAGACATCAGCCAAATAGCTGAGGAGTTTGCAAGGTTGTCTGTTAAAGAAAAACAGTTTTGACGATCTTTTAGGAAACTCAGAATCCTTGTTCTTGCATCAGGGACACATCTTTCATTGTCTGTGGAAACAATTTCTCTTTTCCGAGCATCTATAGTCCAATGTTATCTGAATTTAAGTGGCTTTTTTTTTTTTTTTTAATTAAAAATTTGCAATTACTTGTCCAGCCTTTGAAATTAAACCCTCTGAAGATTATATGCATACTAGATATACTGAAGACCAGGGCTAAACCAGGACCCTCTTGAAGTCTCATAAAACTTTTATCCTGCATTCACACTGCTAACAGACAGCGAGAAGGAAAAAAGCGACAGTTTACACCCCATACATCTATAAGCCAATCTCGAAGACAATTGAACATAAACAACTGAAGCATAGAACGAAAGAAGTGACAAACAGGAAAGGAGCCAAGATAGCAAAAATTTTTACTTTAACAGTATCTCAAAGAAGTCACCATTTCTCTCCTGCAATTTACTGAGAAAACCAATATTCAGATCGAATCACTTGGGTTGCTACAAGGCCCAAGGTCTGATGGATGCTTCTTTCTTTTCAGACAAGTGAAGAGAAATACTAGCACAGCACTGAATTCAGAGGGATGAGAAAACTTGTTGGATAAGGTGGCAAGAATTAAAATAAAAAAAAACAAACAAACAAAACCAAACCCACCACAAAACAGAACATACTTGATGGCGATGGCGGGCAGAATGAATTGATATTAGAGGAAAAAAACTATGGACACAAAGACATGGAAAGGTATGTTACAGTAATCACTCTCCACAATCCACACACAGAGTCTAGAGCTTGGATTCTCTCACCAAGGCCTTCCCATTCACCTCGAAGAGACTGTGCTTGCAAAAACCAATGGTTAGCTAGCTATCTTCCAGTGCTGACTGGAAAAGAACTGCTATTTACCACTTACTAAGCTACAGCACCAGGCCTATGTGACAGATTTAAGCATTCCTAATGGACTGATGATCCAAGACACTACCAAATGATAAACTTCATCTTTCAGAGACTTTTTGGAGGAAAAAAAAAAAAACCAGAAGGCAGCAAAAAAACCCACACACATACCCCATCCTAGAAATGTTATGGTAGCATTTAGCTAAGTGTGGTGCAGTTTGCTTCAGTCAAGATTGACCTTACTCTCTGAACATTGTTCTACATACAACCCCACCCCTTGCTGCAATCTAAATGAACCCTGATCCAAAGTGTGATAATCATTATTGTAATACAAATTCTTCCAACACATAGATTTTTACATCCAGTATTAAGAATGGATTTTTACTGCCTTGCCCTTTTTTTAATATGAAGGCAACACATTCATGTAGAAAATACTCACTACTCTCAGTCACCCATTCCGAAAGCAGTTGTTCTTGACACTGAGCACCTTAACAGTCTACATTCAACACACAGATTTAACAAACTTTTATTTCAGTTGTGATGGATTTATATTTCTGCAATACAGGGTCTCAAGTTTAATAAGTAAGCAGTACACATTAGTGATCACTACTGCAAAAGTGAACAATGATAATTCCACAGAAGAGACAAGAAGGGAACTGAATTACCCAGGACTACTACTACAAGACTACTCTTTTTTTTTTTTCTACTTCCCTATCTCACAGCTACCACAATAAAAGAAAAATAGGTTCTAGACACTTTCTATACAGCCCTCTCCACATTAAATTAATTTAAATTTCCCTCATCTTGACCTTATGTGCCTTAATTAAATCACTATCCTATATAACAACCTCCTTTAAGTATCTGTGCAGAACAAGAGATGAGGGGCTATGTAAACAAATAATACATACTATCACAAACCCAGTGAACATGGGATACACATGTTCAATTCTTCCTCATTTCCACCTGAGTCAGCCTCCCAGTCTAAACATACCATCTTTTCACAGATCTCTGACCCTCAAATATTTATGCTCTAACCCTCTTTCAAATACAAGCATACGTCCAGAACAAAATTCTTCATACCTTCTGGACACACGCACTCAGTTAAAGTGTTAAGGTATATATAATGCATATAAATATATATAATAAGCGCATTCAACCGCCTAAGCCCACACATACATGGGGCCTGTCTACACACATTAAGTGCTTTTAGCTAGCTGCTGACCTGTCAACACTATTATGGGTGCTAGTTTCAGCAAAAGTTTATCCTTAAAGTTCATGGACAATTTACCCAGTGGAACAAACAGAACAAAACAAACAGCTTAACAGAAAACCCTTGACTATTCTGTAGCCTTCTTCAATCTGGTAATATTCATAACAGTCACAAATTGCCTCATCTTCACTCACTTTTTTAGTTGTCACTACTATAAAATACTTCTCTCCATACCAAAAGGAGCAAAGAATCCCCACAGTTTCCCACCTGCTCAGGACATACCTAGGACCCCAGACCCAGCTCATAATGTGTCTCTCACACCATTTCAACTTTTCATAACCTCAGCCAAAAATGCCTGCCTCCTCTCTCCACACAGAGACTAGAGTTCCCACTAACACAGCAATAAAAAACCTCCAGTTTCCCTTCTGCACAAATACCATTCTCCTGATACACACACGTATACATAGCCTAACATAATCTTCACCCTGTATATGCATAATCCCCACAAATTCGTCCTTTTCAAATGTATACAAACCTTTCAAAGGCTCCACTACTCATTCCTACTTCTAAATATCCACCTAAGACCCTTCACTTTCTTATAATCCATGGTAAACCCTGGAAGTTTACCCGCAAGTAGAGTGCATTGATGCCCTTATAGACAGAAATTTACACTGCCTGACACCTGTCACAAATGTAGATATCTAAAGTTCTACAGCTCCCCAGGACATCCAGAGACTGTTCTCCTAACAGCACTATCATGACCCCGACCATGTGCTATTTGCTACACATCTTCCAATTCATATCCCGTGGCTCAAACAACAAATAACCAGCCTTTCCATTTCATCACAGTTGAGACACCAATTCACAGCTCCTCTCAGGTTTCCAGGACACAAACTATGTTGCTTGCTGCCCTAGCCCATCTCAACACAAAAGAAACAGGGCTCACGGGGCTGGTGACAGTCAGGCATCCCTCCCAACTCTCAGCATGAGCAGCAAACCAACTTACAGGCGGTAAGAACGTGCATGCCTTTCTGTCCACATACCATCTCATATTACACATGAAGGTCTCGCACATTAAGTCTAACCACACTGGCCACCAAACAAAACAAGTTCAGAACCTTGTAGCAACCTGTTACCACTGTGTCTGTAAGCTGTACACAGGCTTACCACCCAAAGCCTCCCTCTTCCGCAACACTTAGAAACCAGCTAACTTATCACCTTACTTCTCACAACACAGGCAAGATTGTTTACCTATCACTCCTAAACTCATAGGCCTTCATGTACCACTGCTCCTGAATACATGTGGCTTCACTCACCATCTGCATCCCCATGTTATAAACATATCCCTCAACCTACCGCAGCACACAAAACAACACACACGCAGATTTTTCCAGGTGCCTCCAGCCCATCAAAATGACTCTCTCCCTTCGACTCGTTACAGATTACAATAAAAGTATATCCGCGTTTATATCCGCTAGGTTCGCGGAGCCAGCGAGCTCCAGACTACAAGGCAGAGCTGCTTTCCATTTCTTCCCCCCGTCCACGCTGAAGACGCCCAGGCACTGCCCATCTCCCTGAGACCTCCCCCCGCCCCGCACAGCACCAGCCCGTCACAAGCACCCGGGCCTAACGGCAGCTTCTCCCTCCAACGCCACGGCCGTACCCGCACTCGCCACCCCCCCCCCACCCCCCTGGGACACACCGGGCCCCTCCGGCCCCGGCACATGCACAGGTCCGGCCCGCTCTGGCCGCCCCCTCGGCCGCCCCGCACGCAGCGCCCGGTGCGCCGGGCCCGGGCCCCCCGCCGCCGCCGCCGCCGCCCCGGCCCGCCCCACCGCGACGCGCAGAGGGCGGGCCCGCCGGCCCCCAGCCCCGGCTTCACCGGCGGGCTTGGCTTCCTTCGCCGTCCCTCCCCGGTGCGCCCGCCCCAGCTCTCCCGCCGGGAGGCCGCGGCAGCGCGGCCCTCCCGTCTCCCCCAGCGGGAAGCGGCGGAGGCCGGGCCTGCGCGGCGCCTGCCCGCTCCCCGGGGACGCGCCCACAGCAGGCCGTGCCCGCCGCCCCTCCGGCCCCACGGAGCGGGCCGCCGCTGCCGGCCCCCGCTTCCCACTGCACGCGCGCGGGCCCTGCCCCTCGCAAACACGCGCGCTCGGGACTCTCCGCTCCTTCGCCTCCACCCGGCCCGGACACAAGCCTCTCCCCCGCGCCCCGCGGCCGGCCCTGACCCCTCTACCTGGCGGCGGAGGAGCGCCGGCGTCCCTCGGCGTCCGGGCCCCCGGCGGCCCTGCGGGGCCCGGCCCAGGTGAGGGGGGATGGGGGGCCTGGCTGGGCCTCAGGCGCGCGCCGCCCCGCGCTGGCCGCCGCCGGCCGCGGACGCCGCTCGCTCGCGCACTCCGAGCGCCGCCAGCAGCGCCGACATGTTGGGCGCCCCTGTCCCGCAGGCCGCCGCTAGCCCCGCCCCCCCACCGCCCACGTCAGAGCGCTCCGGGAGAGGCGGGGCACAGCCCCCGGCCCCGCCCCCGCTCCTGGCCGGGCCCGCCTCGCCTCCCCCTCCCAAACTACTGGCTGCCGCTCCCCGTCGCTCACCCCGCCCCGCCCCCTCCCGGCAGCCATTGGCCGCCCGCCTCGCCGGCTCTACCCTTCCTCCGTGTCATTGGCCGATCCGTCCGCCGCTCACCCTCCAGCCCCACCCAAAAGCTTTTTTTTTCTGATTGGGCCTTTCTCCTTTGCTTCGGCAGCTATTGGCTGCAGCTCTTGTCAATCAAGTGACAAGAGCACGGGCTATCTTTCTCCGCACTTTTTTATTTTTTTTTTTTTTTATCGGGCCTCCCAGCCTAGGCAGGACTGACGGAAGCGGCTGTCAGCGAGCGTCCTCGCCCCTCCCAGCCTCCCGCCACATCCTTTCCCTCCCGGCGCGGTTTGCCTGCAGGCCATTGGCTCTCCCCGCCGCCCGTCCCGCAGCCTCTCTCGCCCCTGCTGCCGCCTCGCGAAATGGGCGTGAATCGGCCGGTGAATTCCTTCTCCTGATTGGCCCTCGCCCCTGCCAATAAAGCGGGGCGGGCGGGCGCTGAGCACGGGCCAGCGCGCCCCGGCGGAGCCGCAGAGCCCGCCGAGGCCCGCGCGCCGCTCCGCACGGCGATTGGTCGCGGAGCAGCGGGGAGGGGGAGAAGCGCGCGGTCTCCCCCCTGTCCCAGTGGGGAGCGGGAGAGCGGCGCGGGGTACCCGTATGTTCGCGCGATTACATCACCGCCAGCCAATCAGGGAGCGCGGGATCGGCCTCCTGGCCGCAGCGGGGCGGGGCCTCGCGCCCGCCCGCGGGAGCCTTTGCGCCTCACGCGCTCCGGGGCTGGGGTGGGGGGGCGGCTGGCAGCTGCCGGCCCGGGGAGCGGAGGTGCCGCTTTTACCACAGCAAAGAAGGAGGCCGGAGGTGTCTCGGTCCCCGGCCTTCCCGTCCGCCGGCGGGGCCCGCTGGGTGCCCGAGGGAGGCAGCTCGGGGCGGCCCTTTCTGCCGCCGTGGCCCGGGGGGGGGGGGGGTGCGCGGTGCTCGGGAGGAGGGAAGGGAGCAGCGCACCGGGGCCGATGACGACGCCCCGCCTGAAGAATAACGGCACTGAGGGGAGGGCGCGAGTGGCAACTGCTCTCAGCCGTTGGCCCCTCCGGCTCCACCGGGAGCCTCGCCCGGGGAAGCTGTAATTATCCCCCTGCCTGCATTCGCCTACCCTTTAACTTCTTTCTCGCCCACAAACAAAAACATTTTATTCAGGAAAGAACATGGAAGTCTGCCAGATGCTTAGTGACCCCTTGCTATTCCCATCTTTCTCCATCAACGGGCTGAAGACAGCTGGGGTTCGTCTCTTTGGAGAGGGAACCAACTCCTGCCTTGCTCTGCAGCCCTGCATGGCGGTTCCGCTGGCTGCAATCGGTCTTTCCTTGGAAGCGAAATGGCCGGGAAGTGGTGCCCTTGCCTTAACGGTACCGAGTGTCCGAACTTTAATGTACCGTCCATGCGAGTGGCATACAGATCCCCGCATGACAGACTGCTGATGCCCCTCGACCTCTTACGCTGAGAGGTTTCCTTGCCACACACTGTACGCAGCGGTGTGAATGAACACTTTGTATGCAGGACTTGAGATCATAGCTCAAAACACAGTCTATGTAGAATTTTTATATATCCATCTGTCTTTTCTGAAGTGTTTGCAGAGAAGCTGACCCTGAAAAAGATGGGAACTTTCCCTTCTGGAGTTGGTGTTCTCTCCCTGTTTTAGGTACGCTATGGGATTATTTTTCCTGGCTCTCCAGAGTTAAGTCCACAGCACAGAAAATACATGCAGCTTTTAGCTTTAAGGTCATCAGCACCACCATTCGCATTAGAAAATCCTTGCACAGAGCTCTGGAGGCACTTTGAGCTCAGGTAACTGATGGAACTGCAGCTCTACTAGCAGAAGCTTTTGCTTTCTGGGGGTTCAAGTGCATCTACAAGTGCACAAGAAGATGGGAAGGGTCAGTGCTGCTTCCCACAGCTCTCTACCAGTTGATAGGGTTGATTGAGAATGAAACCTAGATTGCCTCAGCACAGGCACTCGTGAGCAAGTTCAGAAACAGCCAGAACACTGAGACTGCAGTTAGCCTTCTGTCAGAGAAAACTTGCTCACAGACAAGCTAATTCTAGTGTCCAGACCCAGCTGCCAATCAACCTAGTTAACTTGGCAGTGTCCACATGATCTGGGACTCAAGATACTTCTATATATTTAACTAGGGATTTTTTTTTTCTTTCTGCCTTTCTTCAGGCTTATATCTCGTATCAATTTAAACACAATTCCTGTATTATTAAAGCGATGACAAATCTGGCTAAAAATTGCTATATTTTCCGGTTGATGACTGTAAAATTCATTCAGCCTAGATACTTCTTTGGGCTTTTGAAACAGTTTTTATTTCAAGTGATTCACCAGGAATTTTTTGCAAGCCTGTTGCCCTTTAAAGTAGTGGTAAATCTTGCATGGATTTCAGCAGGTACAGAACTGGGCTGTAATTTTATCAGGTCTCTGTTTACACACTCTGTTTCTTGGCTACCTGCCAGAGATACCATAGGTAGTATTAGATAATTTTCCTCAGTATGACCAAGGTATACTCAGCTGCTGCTGACTCTTCCAACAAATTTACTGTAGCAGTCGTTCTTCCCACAGTGACTACTAAAACAAAAAGGTACAGAGATACTGAAGGAATTCACAAGTTAGTCTTTCAATTCTCATTCAAACCTTCTGACCCCGCCTTTCTCCTTGCTTCTAGGTTTGACACTTTTGTTCTTATCCCCTTCATTTCACCTTCAGCTCTAATTGCATCTATCATAACAAATTTAGAAAAAATTAAATACTTCCTTATCATATCACCTCACTACCAGTACAACCTTTACAGAGATGACTTCCCAAAATAATGGTTCCCTACATTATCTCTAATGTAATAAATGATTTCCCCTATTGCTTCTCAAACATGACCTACTTAAATGTTAGAGATTAACTAAAAATCTACACCATGCACATGAATCCTTACCCCAGCATAAACAGTACATTCCTAATCACTAGAAAATGTGCTTATCTGGCTGGTTTATGTGGGCTAAAACTAAATACTGGCATTGCTCAAGAGGTGTGTGTGGCAAGAGGCAAGCAGCACAGCGACAGGCAGCAGGGGCGGTGGGTGAAGTAATAAGTAGGTGAAATAATGGTTGTATGTGGCAATGGGGAGTTAATGGCTAATCTAGGGATCTTGTGCCTTTTCATGGCTGGCCTCAGCTAAGCTTTGTGTAAGATTACTAAAGCAGGGTATTTGTTTGTGAGAATACATGTGTGTTGGATCTATGGTAATGTGTACATGCCTAAAAGTGTGTGCATTTTTTAGTATGTGCAACGTCCATCTGATTTTTAGTGGTGATGAAAATAACTATGAACGATAGAAATGTTAACTGATAAATTGGAAATAGACTGTACAGGATAAAGGTAATTTGCAAACAACTTTATTTGACATTGCACTTAAGAGGAATGAAAGTGAGTTCTTACCATACAGAGATTTTAAAATTCCAATCCTTAAATATTCTATTGGTAAATACATTTGCCCTTTTAGGAGTATCTGTTGATGAATCTCAATAATTAAATTTGTTTCATGTTCATATGAATGAGCTGTAAAACAGGTCTTGACAAAATATCAGTAACTTTGGGAAGCTACTTAATCTGACTGCATTTTCACATCATTATCTCAACCTTTACTTCTTTTTTTGAAAAAGTTAGCTTTTCATCTGAAGCATGTATCCATCTAGTGTTTTAACTGGCCTTCACACTGGTTTGGCCACAAGTGACAACTGCTCTAGTTTCACAAGAAAACATTCTCAGACACTGAGAATATTCATGGTACATGAATACTTTTTATCTGCAAAACAAACATGCTCTTTCATTTTCAGCTGAGTAACTTCCCATGGAAATTAATTCACTGAGCAACAGTAGAGTTCTTCACCACTTCCCTGCGCACCCTTCTAGATTATACAATCTGTGAAGAAAGGAAGGAAATCACCACAGATAATAATGTCATCTTCATATTAAGAAATGATAATATTTCGCCTTGGTTTTGCTCAACAAGAGGAAGATCAAATGATAATACTGCAGTGGGAAAATAGGAAGAATGTGGGATGGGTGGCAAAGAAAAAGGCACAGATACAGACAAAGGCGAAACCAAAGTAATGTTACTGTGTCAAAATTAAATAACTGAAAAGTGGGTAATCTATTTCCAGCATTTTGAAAAAAAAAAAAAAAAGGAGGAATTTCACAAAACAGTTCAGGATACCTGCCTTGTGATAAAAGAAAACTCATGGAGTTCCTAACTTGCACATGTGGATTAGAAGGAATTTGCAGTTGAGGAAACGCAGAAGTGAAAATAAAGATGTAGTAACATTCTTTGTTAATAAAGGGTAGTAACATTCTTTGTTAAGAAAAAAATGTTCTGCAAATAAAACATAGGGAATAAAACAGCTCATAATTTAGTCCCAATTTATTGTTGGAAAAGATGGTTACAGAGTATTGACAGGAGAGGGCTCTGAGATCATTACAGACCCCTGGGTGGAAGTTTTGGAGGTAGCTAGGAAACTGCATATTATTAATGAGGTGGTACTACTTGGATACAAAGAACCAGTCAGTGAGATTTCAAATTCCCATTTCATAGTTTGGGGAATACATGCTGCTCATATGGGGCCATACATTCTGAACTGTGGTAGTCAGTGAATTCCTCCTCCAAACTGTCACTGAGCCTGTAAGAAATAAAACTTTTGGATGGTTCAAGAATATGCCCTTGAAGGCCTGACTGTGAATAATAACCCTGGAGTAGGTGATCACAAGTTGTGTGATGAAAGGTAGGGGTGAAAGAAAGTAGGACATTCTCAATTTCAGAAAGGCAAACTGTGATAAATTAAGGAACTTGGCAATAAAATCAGCTCATACAATGAAAATATAAATTTGAATGTGGAAGAAGCCTTAGGTATCTTAAAACCAAAATTGCTAATTCCATTGGGACTCTGTATCTCACAAAAGGCAAAAAAGGTTTACAGGTAGAGGCTTCAAGGCATAAGTGGAAGAGAATTGGCATCAAGAGAGAGATAAGAATTATAATCAGAGAGCATATAACAAAACAGAAAGAAAGGTCTGGCTCAGGGAAGATCTCAAACATCAAAAAATGTGAGAATGAAGGGAGAATTTATCTGGAAAATCAGGTTCATTTAGACTTTGTGTATGGTATCTGGAAAACCAGCAGGATGTTACCCAGCTGTGACAGTATTGTAAGAAAGAAATGATGTTGCTTTCCAGTGAGGAAGAAGTGGGGTTTAGAGATAGTTTACATCCAATTCTAAAACCAAATGCATATTTTGTCTCAATTTTCAGAAAAGATGGTGATGTTGAACACAGGGTTAGAGGGCAGGATAGTTAATAGCTGGGAGGGAAAGGAAATTGCTAGTATCACATGTAAGATGAAAATAAAACACAGTCTACAGCCTCTGGGAAGAAACATCAGATAATGCCCATTCCAGGAGTCAGATAACAGTGTCAAATGAAATCACTTGTCTCGTAGTAAGCTTTTTAAAGTTCGTATAGCAGGAAATAAGAACGAGTAATGTTTGTTTACAAAACGTGGACCTTACCAAATTAACCTAGTATCTTTCTTTGATAATATCATTGAACTTCTAGATGAGGGAAGAGATGCTAGGCATTAGCAGAGCAGTACCAGAGACTAACAGAGGTGATGGAGTATCCATAGAGGATAGAACAAAATATAATGATCAGAAGTGAAGTATTTGAGTAAAGGTTGTTCTAGTTTCTTGCCACTCACCATGCCCCATCCTCACCCCACCCCACCCCTGATCAGTTTTGGTCTTAACACTATTAGATATTTTCCTTAATGACACTGACACAGGAAGGTTCTGGGAAATAAATTTGTCAATGACCCAGTGCTCAGAGGCACCAAAAGTCAGGAGAACTAGGAAACCATAAACAATTAAACTGATGGAGAAGCAGAAATGCAGGTAACATCAAAAGTATAAAAGGAAGACCTTTGGGGATTAATATCAGAAATTTCCTCTAGCAGTTGGGAGCTCATCACTCCAAAAAGATGATGAATAAGAACAGAATATTCTAGTTCTTCACAGCAGGATATGAAATGCCACTCAGTTTCAACATTAGAATGACAAATGCAGTTTTAAGCATGGCTGGGCAACAGGTTAAGTGCCTTCACACAGGCACTTAATTGGCAGTGTGGAAGTACTTATTTGGAGCCTTACACGGGCAGCCATGAGCTGGCTTTGAGATGTAACAAACTGAAGGGGGTTGATGTGCCATGATTATTTCTGTTGCCTTCATTTGAGCTTTGTTCATGTTGTTAAATTGGGTAGGGACAGCCAGCCACAAGCTGTCAAGCCAGTTTGTAATTAAGCCATGACTTAGCAGGGCTTAATAAGTTACTACTCCACAGATGAGCTGTAATAACTGCCTGTGTGCATGCTCCCAGCTCGTCCAGCTGCTGAAGTAAAATGTGTTAGTTTAAGCTACTATACACTGCTATAGCATCCTGGCTGATAAGCAATAATTTGCTTTTGTAACTTGTGAGCATACATTCACACTTTTCCTCCGTGCTACTGGGAAGCTGAGAACTCAATGCGGTATTGTAAGTAGCATGTCAGATAGACTAGAAGTGTTAGTTTTGTTAGCTTCTTGGTGAGATGTCTCCTTTTGCAGTCTAAAAGCTTGCTGAACATTTTACTTCAATGTTAGAATACCAACTTTTGCTTAGACTACTCTCACCCATCATCCCAAATGTCTCTTCATCATTATATCATTATTACTGCCCTGGTTTGTTCTTCACTGATTATCTGGACATCAGATTCTGCCCTTTGACTGAAGTATTTTGAGAGAGCTTAAAATGCTTTGAGAGAGCTTAAAATGCTTTGAGAGAGCTTTAAATCTTAAGCATGATCATCTGTAAAGTACTTATGTTCTTATCATCCTTTAAGCTTATGTTATTGAAGAAGTCAATCAAGTTTGGCTAACAAGCTTGCTTTTAGGCTCCATAAAATAGATGACTCCTGGTAACAATATCCTCTCAATTCTCAAACATCTTTCAAATGCTGTTAAATACAATGTTATATAGTACAGACCATTCTAATGAATATTCAGAAATAGGCATGAGATTCAAAAAGAAAAACTTAAATCTGAAAATATTATAATTGAAATATGCAGCTGTTAATCCAGATGTTTTACTGTTGATGCAATTCCATTGCTACCTTTTCCTACCCATTTACACTTCTGCCCTAAGCATGTCTCTAATAGTAATCTAATGATGAGTTAACAGCTTCCTACTTAATCTTTGTGATACTTTACTAATTCATATGGAATCATCATTATTGTTAATTCACTATTTTGCTCTTCCTTACTGTAACAATGAGAAGTAATTGCCTGGAAGAGTGGCAAAGAGTGCTTCATGAAATCAGTGACACTTTAAAAATACTTTCCCACATTTCCATTTACCATCATCTCTTTTTCCGCCCATTGTTGAGGGAGAACAACAGCTTGAGAGCCCCAGTGAGAGAGGGGGCTTGTAACACACGCTGTTCTCATCTACCCATGGGAAAGAGAAGCTGCCTAGAATAGGGCAACCCATCAGGCAGAAGCAATCTGATCTATGTGAGTGGTTTGTATTATTCGAGGATGTTTCTGGTGAGGGCATTCTGTTAAGATCAGCCGAGCTGTTAAACTGCAATGGATGTGACTCATCATCCTTCTGCAGAGAAAAACACCAGCAACCAAACTGTGCACAGTGTGAAGGGTTGCCCCAACACACACTTGAAACATTAATGATAAGCAAAGTGGGTCTTGAGAAGTTTTTTTTATTTTTTTTTTTTTTAAAGACTTCTTCTGACAGAAACTTCATGCATGTCCAGTAGATCACTGAACCTTTTCCGAAAGAACTGAACTGCAGCAGGGGCTCTTGAGTAATTTATAGATGCATGAAAGTGATGAATACCAGTTTAAGTAGAAAGGAAATGTGGCAAGAAATCAAACAAACCAAGAAAAGTAAGCCCACAGGTCTTGTAGCATGCAAGCAGTGCTCTCTGGTATCCATCCCGGTGACGTACAACCCCAGAAGTGGCCCAGCAGGCCAGAGCTGTGGATGTGACTGGTAGGGGACTTGCTAATGAAAACACTTGGTGGTGACTCAGCTGAAGAGAGTCACCAGTAGCAAACCCATCCAGTGAGGTTGACAGGCTGCACACCAGCTTGCTGGGAAGTAAAGCCAATAGGCATGACTGGCGAGAGGGATAACACGGACTCCAAATGGAGCCCCTCACTAAGTTGTTACAAAATAAGAGTTAATTCTTCCTTTCCTGCATTTCTGTAGGGTGGTTTGATAGGTGGTATCTCTGACCATCAAAGTGGCCCTTATGAAACACTTTGTCACGTTGCAGCCATTTTGATTTTGAGCTCTGAGCAAAGAGCTTAGCCTTCTGTGAGCTAAATCCAGGTGTGTCGCCTGCATTGTCTTGCAGTGTCCACAGTTCAAAAATTAACATTGTTAATGTTAAAACATATAAGTGTGTAATGAATCTTCACAAAGAAAAGCAAAGCAGAATCTAGGCCAGGTTCCAAGTTGTTATTTATTAAGTTTTTTTTTCAGTTAACATTGTTTGGGTTTTGTTTTTTGTTTTTTTTTTTTACAATTATATACTAACAGACAGAATAACTGTTTTAAGGTAAATGTGTTGTATTTAGTTTTGAAAATATTGTTAAATCTTTGTCTAGTTATTAAATCCTACCTAAAAAAGAAAATGTGTGTATTTCTTACTAGCATAGCCACATGGAGATTATTCATGACAAGGGTATTAATTTATATAAACTGTTCTTCTGGCTTCTAGAAATTCTATTGGTGTCTGGACAGGAAAAAAAAAAAAAAAACTCAGATACATTCTCACCATGGTGACCTACGAGAGAACTGTCACAACAGAAGCCGCTGTTGCCACTACAATTTCCAGAGCTCCTGCTGTTCATGTTGTTGCTGAAGAGAAAATCCACTGCCCTTCACTGCACTTAAAGCTCAGTAAGATCAGATTGCAGCTTAAAGATAATGTTCACACTTTACTGTACATCAGTATCAAAGAGAAAATGAGATGATCAAAATATGCCAACCATAATAATAATGTCAACATTAAGTATTCTGTGTACTTCCTTCGAGGTACCGAGTGCTCTGACTCCCTCCTGTTTCAGCAAAGGGATTCTAGCATCATGATCACAGCCTTTGGGTTCCGTCCTGCTCAAGCCAGAGTGCCACTAATCTTGGTAAGAATATGAGCCAGGTAAGAAGTAGAGATTGATCCCACGCAAAGGAAAAATAAAATCTAGTGGTATTTTTGAAACACAAAAATAAACTAGTAGTTGCACTTATCAGAGAGAAGACGAATAGGCATGCGTTCTCTCTGCACAATGAAAGTTATGAATTCTCTTCCCTCACTCCACCAAAGGACTGCCAGTTAAATAAGTGTGTTGCGAAGGTCCTTTTTGCCAACAGAAGAACCACTAAGTCAGTGAAATGTGTAAAGTATACCTTTTTAACAGGCTACTTGTTACCCATCTAAATAAGTATATTTCAAATGATTAGAAAAGATTTTCTATTTTCAAAGATAATCTAAATGTAGTGACAAGAGGACATAGGATTTCAAATGTAAATGTTCAACTTTGGAGAAATGAGAAGTTTCATGAATTTTACATTCTGCATTGCAGAAATGAAACAAAACCAACACAGTCTTGGTGACAGGACTTGACATTTTAAATGCAGTATTTCTGAAAGTGAAAGAGCCCCCAGAAGACCTCTGATTAGGCTGCTCACTGTCAAGAAACCCTGGAATAAATAACTCTGAGAGAAACTGCCTGGATATCTATAATTAACTACGGCTAAGGGAATTAGAGTTGGAAGTTACTAAGATAGTTATAAAGCCTCTGATATGATAAAGTGAGGAGGTAAGAGGAATTAAAATTATTTGAGAAACTGCTCCAAACCCTAAACTGATAATCGTTATTAGTGACATCTCATGTGTGAACCCTATGAATAAAACAATCCATTTTTCACAAGCTGCGAGGTTAGGGTCTGATGTACAGTTGATAGTTTTATTATATGTAATTTATAAGATCTTAAAAAGCCATGGAAAAAAGGTTCATAATAGAAGTCAAGCTGCCTGGGAAATGGAGACCCAAATCAAATTATAATTCAACTGACTTTCTAAGCAGGAAGGTAAATCTAAGTTTGGAAATCAGTGTGTCAAAGGATCACTGCATATCAGAGATGATTCAGTTTGAGACAAGTGTAAACAGATTTCATTTGCATCCCTGTGAATAGTAGATCAAAACTGCCATACAATATATTAGAATTTTCCCTAAATCTAAGGAAGCAAGGGAAGGGAGATCACCCAAAGAAATGTTCTGAGCTTTACCCTTCCTTGCAGAAGGGAAGTTCTTCATATTTCAGGCAGAGGCAGGCAAAACCCCAACCGAGAAGTACATCCTGAAGTGCAGTTGCACTGTCTCCTTGGCTCCTGGAGGCAAGCTGTGAGTGACTGCCAGAACAAGGTACATATTGAAATTGGATTTTCTTGTTTCTATGCTTTTTGTTTGTGTGTTTGTTTCCATTTGGTAATCAGAATCTTAGCCCTTGCTTTACTGGTATAATCTTTTTATTCCGTGTTTAACTTTGTCTGATAATAACAGTGATTTCAAGTAACTGTGGCAAGCACAAAGCACATTATTTCTGAAGAAGCATCAAGTCCAAGTTGGCACGTATACCTTTAGGATACTTACAACCTGGGAGAAATTTGCGAAACCAAGGCATTTCTTAACAAATAGCAAGTGTGGGTGTTAGACTGTGGGGAGAAGTCTTTCCAGTGGGATATTTACTGAACACATGAGATCGCACAATTGCAGGTGCCCAACTGAGATTAAATCTCTTGGAGGGTACACAGTGCTCTGGCACTACCAAGAATGCAATGTACCGCACGGAAGGAGGGGTGAGACAGACAAATAGGTGGAACTCAAGACAGTCGAGCAAGAGTATGACAGGGAACCACAGAGTGTATGACTGCCAAGATAAGCCAATTGAATATCTTACACCTAGAAAGAGTCAAGAAATGTAAATATTATATTCCATTGCAAAAGGGTGTAAGAACAGCAAAATTCCAAATGCTGGAAAAGAAAGAATGACAAGAGACACCAGAGAGCACTACTGTGCATAGCTCTTCAATGGTAACAAGCTCAGTTTTTCAATAAGTGTTTGAAAAAAAATAATTAAGAGAAGCTCCACAGTGGAAGTGTAATAAGTGCAAAGGTAGGTACATAGTGGACACTACCAAACACACAGCTGGCACTGTCATAGTAGGATACTTCAAACTGGATGCCAGCAGTGTATAAGCTATAGAGTACAGAAAACTTCACTGCCAGTTTATTCAGATAGAGAGGGACCTTTGGATACAGGCTTTGCAATCATGTATGTTTATCTAAGATAGGCCAGTGTTAGCTGAAACACCATAAACTGCTTATTTGCATTGCTGGATGGGGCTTGGGAATTTTCATTCCTTGAAAAAAATGTTACTTTTTTCAATTACTATCACTTTGCTATTATGTTATCATATTTTTTGCAAATCAGTTATAAAAGAAAGAAAGATACAGTATTTTCAGAGACGCTGAAAAAGAGCAAGAGCATTCAGTCTCCAGTGGCTATGACTTCCAGGTTTATTTATTCGGTCTGTGTCCCTCTGGAATAGGCTGTAGGCAAGATAACTTGCTCTGGTAGTGGCAGTAGCCTACTTCTTACCACCATTCCTTCCAGAGGCCCTATCTCTGCCCAGCAAGAAAACATGGGAAGGACCAGAGCCCCTTAGGAAAGAGGGGTTTTAGAAATAAGCTACTGTCGGAACAATTAATCCAGTATGCACTCTTTTCTCCTCATAGGTCTGTGGTACCGCTTGGAAAAAAGAAGACCAACAGTGAGCTGTCTGAATTGCTTGGCAGTACTAATCTGCTCTCAGCTGCTTTATTTCTTGGGCACTCATCTCTTCAGCATGGAAAACTTGCTGCAAGCAGCCTGTTGTATACACTCAGTAATTATGGCACTTTCAGGAAATTGCTGTGTCCTGCAGCAAAGGACAGATTGTCTCCTTTGGCCCTCACCTGTCACTAGAGGAAGGTGTAGCATCTCAAAAGTGGGCATCTCTGCTACGGAGCATCTGATAGGAGTTCTGCAAAGTGGAGTCCTTTGTGCACGCCTGTTTGATAGAAATCATGGATGGTCTCAGATAGCAGACTGTGACTGGCAGTGCCACAGCAAGAGAAGGAACGTTAATAGGCAGAACATACAGGGACTGAGGTAGAAACACGTATTTCAACTTCTGTTCAAAGCTTGTCATACAGCTGTGTGGTTCTCCTTGTATCATGCCCCATTACATACATAATCTTAACGACCGCTGAGGGTTGAAGTAACAAAAAGAAGAAGTTATACTCTATTTTCAAGCACACTTAATTCAAACCACAAAACCAACAACTTCTGAATTCTAGTGACAGAATTACAAGAAAGCCCGGTGTGAACAATGATGCAGGCAGGAAGGTATGACTAAAGACTTAAAGTCTGGGATTTTTGTTTTCCAAAAGCAAAACAAAGGACTGTATACCCAAAGTACACAGAAGTCAGTGAAGCAGAAACCACAGGGGTTGAAGCATCCACTCATCCAGCACTTTCAGATTGAGAGGACAGGACAATTTAGTGACTCCCAGAGATGAGAAGACAGAATCATAGACAAACTCTTGCAGATTAGGAATCATGCTTGACTGATTGCGGGAGCAAGGGAAGTAAAACACAAGGCCTCAAAACACTGTCAAAGCTGACATGCTTTCAAGAAATGACATAAATTCCCAGAGAAAGAGGGAAGGGTATGTGGTTTGGGGGTATCAACTGTTCTTTCAGAATATTGGGAAGGTGGAAAATAGTCTAGAGACCTTGATCAATTTACTGAAGCATTTGATTGTGTTTCTTTTGGAAGAAGATACATGCATCTAATTTTCTGTTGCTTGAGCATTCATTAGGCATGTATCAGAAAAGTTTAAAAAGCAAATCATGCAGGAGTAGTCCAAGCAAAATATTTTCTTATCTCCCATAGTCATTGTGATGAGATGAAAGAATTCTGGAGTGAGGATGAGACCTTCATAAATCCTGATCTAACAAATATATGAGTCTGTATTAAAGAGTACAGGATCGAAAAGAAGCATTTATTTGGTTCCTAGAGAGAATTTCACTGGCATTTGTCTCTTCAGTCATTGCAGCTTGTACTGTAACAACAATAATTACTTTTGAGGCTGCTACGTCATATCAGATTTTGAGCAGAAATCAGAGAGAGACAAATAATTGGACTGATCATGTTCCCATTAAAGTCTACCATACAATTCTTATTTATTTCAGAGAAAGCAAGATCAGTCTGAAGATATTTGTAGTTGCATTTAAAGAATTGCTTTCACACCTAGTTTTATACCATTTAATTCTGTTGACCTCAGTGGGGTAATATATGATTTTCAGTCATAAAATAAAAACAGAATCAGGTAAATTTGTCTTTTTATTAATTATTCATTGCCTAAGCCTGGGGCCTTATTGCAGTTGAGGCCCACATGCACTGCTGCTAAAGCCATTGCAAATAGGCAGTGATTATACATTAGGCCTTTAGGTCTATAGCATCAGTAGATTATCAATGCTTCTATGTATCTGCAGTGTTTTCAGACAGACCTTCGTATTTGGAAAGTACAGTTGTAGTTATCCACATCATTTTAAAAATTCTTTTCAAAGGATTCTGCAAAACATAATCTGAACACACATTTAATAAGACATAAATACAAATCAAGGCAACCATTGAAGAAGTGTATCTGTCTCTAGTTAAAGCCTACCAAATTAAATTTTGAAGAATTCACTCAGACTGGAAGTCATATCACTGTGTGTGGGCATAGAAGAAGGCTCAGTAAACTCTGGCTCGGTGGGTGAGTCAGCATGAGTCATCAGCAGACATACCATCCTATGGTTATACGAATCCACAAGGTACATTTGGAAACATTTCACAGTAACAAAATAATGCAATCCTCCTGCTTTTTGTCTAGATGACATTAATGACAGCCCCAACTTTCCTAAAATATTGTAGGTGTTCTCGGCTCAACATGTGAGGATAAAAAAAATAAATCTTTCTCTTTTGGTATTTTCATTAAGCAGAGCTAACACAAATATGAAAAGCTGTTAGGGAAGCCTCAGGTTGTAAATAAAATCATTTACATAGTTGCATTACACTGACAAACAACTGAGCAACACCTACTTTTCTGGTGGATTTCTAATTACTTGACTGAAACACGAGGAGTTTCTTTTTATCTTTTCCAATTTTAATTGTTTCCATCACTCAAAATTTCAAGTGGGTAATAAGATGCTATGACAAATGAAGTTATCTAGCTGACATCACCAATTGTGTAATAAGCAAAATAGTGTCATTTTTGTTCTGAAGGACTTTTTAATTGTGGCACCTTATTGAAGGACTCTGAACGCAAAGTAGATGAGCATTTGTAAGGCTGAAACTATTCCTGCTTTCTCCTCTTCCACTTCTTAATTTCCCTGGAAAAGTTAAATTCCAGCCTGTCATTCCATATATGATAGATAATTACCCAGCATACCCCAATTTGTGTAGCTACATAGAAAATGCAGTTTTTGCTCCTTATTACATTAACTTCGGGAGCTCTAATACTTATTTTTTCTTTAGTTTTGGTAAAGATTAGGGAAATTTCACAAGTAATATAGCTGTGTTTACAATCTAGTGAATGGACTGGGATTGCTCACGGGCATATGCATACACAGCTATTTGGCCGACTGACCATCTCACACTCCAGTCTGGAAACCAAATCCACTGCCACGATTAGTCATCCCCTTGGATCCCACTTACTACAGTGATGCCACACAGATGCAGCCAGATTCACATCAGCAGATCTGGTTACAAAACAGAGGCCCTGGTTCTATCAGATATGTTAAAATCTGTGTAAACAGAAATGGCTTAACCTCTTATTTTAGGCCACAGACTCTTGTTTCCCTCTCACCCAATAGCTTGGCAAATGCATTCTGAATTTTTTCTCTCATTATTCCCAAAGGGAGGCTGTTTCCTGGATTTACTCCTATTATATTTTGGTTTACTAACTAATTCCTTTCCCAGGTAAATTGTCTCTATATCACCTACTTAGTATTTTAGGCAGTTAATATTGCCCTTTGTTTGCAATTGCTCTGTGCTAGTAGCCTTGGTAAAAACTTGTTTATTCTTTTAATTCTGTGAATTATATATTAACTCCTATACACTGTGTAAAGGAGGGTACACTTGCCAGTGATGCTGTCTCTGCCTATTTTTGTAAGGCATTAACCAACCGTAGCTGGAACTTGTCTAGAGGATTGGGCCGTTTGGCTGGATGAGGAAACATCGATTTTGTGAATCTTGATGAATTGAGGAGTGAACTTGTGTCATTAGGATAGGTAGCATTAGGCACACCTTGAAAAAGAGCGTAAGCCCCTTGAAGGTTCTGCAGGAAGCTCTGAGGGTGTATTGGGTTTGCATGGCAAAGTTGTGGTGGTGGAGGTGGGGGTGGTACAGGGGTGGCTTCTGTGAGAAGTTGCTAGAAGCTTCCCCCATGTCCGACAGAGCCAAGGCCGAGCCCATCTGTGACAGTGGTAGCACCTCTGGGATAATGCATTTAAGAAGAGGGGGGAAAAAAAACTCTGGACAGCACGAGCAGCAGATAGGAGAAAGAAACTGAGAATATGTGAGGGAAAAAACTTTGCAGACACCGAGGTCAGTGAAGAAGGGGCAGGAGGTGCTCCTGGTGCCGGAGCAGAGATTCCCCTGCAGCCCGTGGTGAAGACCATGGTGAGGCAGGCTGTGCCCCTGCAGCCCAGGGAGGTTAGTGGTGGAGCAGATCTCCACCTGCAGCCCGTGGAGGACCTCATGCCAGAGCAGGTGGGTGACCAGAGGAGGCTCTGACCCCGTGGAAAGCCCGTGCTGGAGCAGGATCCCGACAGGACTTTTGGTCCCGTGGAAAGAGGACCCCATGCTGGAGCAGGTTTGCTGGCAGGATTTGTGACCCCACAGGGGACTCACACTGGAACAGCCTGTTCCTGAGGGACTGCACCCCATTTAAGGGACCCACGCTGGAACAGTTTGTGAAGGACTGCAGCCTGTGGGAGGGACCTCACACTGGAGCAGGGGAAGAGCGTGAGGAGTCCTCCTCCTGAGGAGGAAGGAGCGGCAGAGACAGCGTGTGATGAACTGACCACAACCCCCATTCCCCATCCCCCTGCCCTGCTTGGGGGGAGGAGGTAGAGGAATTGAGAGTAAAGTTAAGCCTGGGAAGAAGGGAGGGGTGGGGAGAAGGTGTTTTTTTAATTTGGTGTTATTTCTCATTATCCTCTGATTTGATTGGTAATAAATTAAGCTGATTTTCCCTAAGTTGAGTCTGTTTTGCCCAAGATGGTAATTGGTGAGTGATCTCTCCCTGTCCTTATCTTGACCCACGAGCCTTTTGTTATATTTTCTCTCCACTGTCGAGCTGAGGAGGGGAGTGTTAGAGCGGTTTTGGTGGGCACTTTGTGTCCAGCCAGGGTCAACCCACCGCAGAAGGCAAAGGGTTTTGTGAATATCAGAAGCACCGTAATGCTGGATTTGGGCTTCCAGTCTTTAAGTACAACCAGAAGGACAAACTGAAAGCCACGTTTACCAAACATCATTGCTGTTTACTCACCGGACAATCAGGATTGCCAAGTCGCAGCACACAGCCCAGAGATTTCAGCACTTAACCCAAGATGTAAATAAGATCAGTTAGCAACATGTCTGTTAATAATAGCTATCAAATTGCAAAAAATACACAGGAAGGAAATCAGAAATACTTTTCTTCAAGCATGTTCACTCAATATTACTATTCAGTAATAGCTTTACTTCAAATATTTTACTCAAAGTCAAATCTTGTAGGACATTACTGCTTTTGACTGTGAACAGTGGAAAGTGGAAAATATTTTCTGCAGAAAGACTCATTATTGTAGACACATATATATGCAATATATATTTATGTACATACACATACTTACCTTTTTATAATATATTCTCAGCATGTAGTCTTTCCACAGAAAGTCAATATTCAATATGCTTTGTATATTTTAAGCTGTATTTTGTAACAAAATGTAAAGTAGTGTCTATTTTCATAAACTCATTATCAAATGTTGCTAGAAGCAACACTCAGTCTTCTGATACATTGCTCTTTCTTCAGCATTCCATATGATTAAAGTGGGTTGATGAACACTAGTTTAAAATATCAGAGATGAGACAAATTCCCCATTTCCTTATGCTTTCTATCAGCTACTGAGATTAACATTTTCTGTAATTTTTGAGGAGTTTATTTCCAAACTTTGTGTGAGTGGGGGAGAATCCACTCTGGTAACCCTACAACAGGTTCAGAACAAAGGATTTGTCAAAGGTGGTTTAATACTTGGCTGCAGCAGATGACATAACGAACAGTAATTCTTGCTATCTTTGAGAGAGGATCTCTCTTCCAGTAGAGGCCACCAGAGCCTGGAGGAGGTGTGCGAAATTTACTTTACTTTCATCACAAGTTCTCCCAGGAGAAACCTCAAAACTGAAGTTCACAGACTCATACCGAAAAACTTCCAGTCAGACCTACAGAGATGGAGGTCTTGTGTGTAATTCAGTGACCAGGCCTACAAGAGGTGTATTTACCTCCTTTCTGCCCTTAAATCATTTAAGAGCAAATCCCTGAGCCACAGGAAAGAGCCACTGCCCCTGCTCAGCATCTCACCTGCCTGGGCAGTGGAAGCTCCCATGTGCTCTGGCAGTCTCTGCTCATTCCTGTTCAGGCTGCCTGGAAGGGTGGGATGGGTTCATGTCCAGCTCTTTGATATATTTTGGGGTCAGGGCTGCTCCTCACTTCAGCTACACAGCCATTGCGCAGGTATCCAGAGAAGCATTCAGGTACCTCAGTCCCCTTGAAGCCTCACGTAAGACTCTGAGCGAGGAAATTCCAGCCACCATGACTGGGTAATGAGATGACATTGCAAGTCTTCAGAAGGGCTTACTCCAAGGGTTTGAGACGCTTATTCTTAAAATTCTGTGTAGCCTCTGTAGTGTTTTTCTGATTTAAGTCATTCCTGAATGCACTTATGATATCACTCTCTGTCTAAACAGACAGTGGATGAATTCAGCTAAGGAACTATGCGGTCATTCAGTATCCTTGTATTTTGTGTCCTTGCTGGAAAGGGACTAGCAAAGGCTTTTTCTATTCTAGCAACAGGCAGATTTCCTAAGATGAAACTGCTGAGTAATCCTGGTCATTTTCCACTATGCTGCTTCATTTAATGTAATATAGAACATCATTTTCATGCCTGTAGCATTTAGGTAATCGTTAGCTAAGAGTTGCTGATAGTATCACACATTCAGCACTGCCATGCAGACCTACTGCTACATTTTCCAGCTGGGATAAATGGGATGTCAAGATCCAGTATACAAGTGCTGATATTAAAAAAAAAAAAAAAAAAATAGAGAAAGCAAGAGAGAGGAATTGAGAAAGAGAATGAACAGAAAAAGGAAAGGAAGGAATGAAGGAAGCAAGCTCTGGAGAAAAAGATTGGGCTAAAGCTTTTCATTAATTAATTAGTGATGTAAAATAACTTTTAACAAACACACAAATATGTTAAATTATATTTCACCATCCTTTAGTTTTCCTACTTGTTTGATAAAACGTCAAATAAAATTTCTAAAAATAAAAATGAAGCATGACAGAATCAAACTAAGCTCCTTCATTGACAGTGACCCTTTTGCAATATTCATTATCACATCAAGTTTTTTTTGTTTTGTTGTTTTTTTTTGTTTGTTTGTTTTTGTTTTGTTTTGTTTTTTTCACAAATGTGATGACTGTACAAAATGCAGGGCACTGGGGAACCTGACAGTATTTTACAGGTCTATACGTGTCTTTGTTAACTGTATGCATATACATATATTTGTGCAATTCTGATAAAAATAACCATCATAGATTTGACTTAAAACTAGTTGATGCTCCCTGAGTTAATTTGCATACACAGTTTTCCCCATTAAACCTATGAAAGCAGCCACTGCTTAGCTCAGGCTACTGCAGCTACAGGCAGAAAGAGTGGAGGGCTGGAGTTGTCAGGGCACCAGAGATATGGAAATGAGAGACAGAAAGGCCAGAGATGCGTGGGCGATGATGAGGTCCACAAGCCATAGCTGTAAATCAAAAATAGCTAAATAAATGCCAGTTGTTTAATTTTTTCTTTTTGCACTCCAGTATGTTCATGTAGACTGACTGTGGGCAGTGTTAGTATCTGAAAAAAAATTATGGAAGTGGCTGAGCTAGCTTTCACTGGGTGGGAAAGTGGGCGGCAGTGAGGAGGCAGCGGTAGAAATTGCAGATTTAACATGCTTAGGAAGAAATCACATCAAACACAAGCGTGTAAAAGCTGCTGGGTGTCACAGTGCATAGTGCTGAGCCAACATTGTTCTACTCTCTGAACTGATTGATGAGCAGATTTGACATCTAGCAACCCCAGTCATGGCACATGGTGAGCAATTTTGGAGCAAAAAAAATCTAGTGGGGGCAGGGGAAGAGGGAATACTGGCTACTCAGCATGGGTGGTAGCTCCAGCTCAGTCAAAGCCACATCTCTGTTCTTTTCCCAGTGAGAGTCTGACAGGGAATTGCCCTGTGGTACAAGCACCATCCTTCCTTAGGCGTTATGAATGGTGCAAACCAGCTAATGAAAGGCTTGCACGTGCTGTAGTTTTTGCTTGGAAGGCGCAAGGGCATGGGGAAACAGAGTGAGAGGCTGTTCGTGCTGCTTGTGGGCAATGGGTAGATTGGGACGACGAGTTGTGTAGGATGGCAGAGCTGTCTGCAGGACTGTCCTGCCCAGCGCTGCTGGGGCTGAGCAAGCCTGCGGTGTCCCCGGAGTGTGGCGATGCACGGGCTCTCCTGCCAACAGCAGCTTGGCTTGGCGGCCGGGACGGAGCGGGCAGCCGCAGAGCGGGCCTGGGGACAAGGGCTCTTGAGGAAGTGCTGCCAGAAGACAGTGCACTGGCAACCAGTGCATGTGAAACTGCTTAATTATACAGTTCATAATTATATATATTATATCTCAATGTAGAGAACGATGAGTAGGAGTAGCCCATATAAGTTAGTTGCCTGCAAAGTAAAAAATTCCCTAGGTACTGCAGTTGGGTAAGTAAATTTCATCTTACACGTTTGTTTCTTCTTTTTCTTTTTTTAGAAACCCAAAAAGCTGCTCTTGTAAATTTGCATAGCCGTTGACTTGCTGAGGGTAATGCTACTAACTATGTTGCTGAGAGAAGTCCCCCCAAAAGACTGAAACCTGTGGGCTTTATTTCTTTTCACATCGCTGATTCATTGCTTGCTTTCCTCCCTCAAGATTTACAGTACATCAGGACCTGCCTGGAGGAGTTGTCTGTCATACTTCCAGTTAATCAATGACCTACTTTATTATTACATTTAAAGCATGGGCTCAAAGAGAGGCTTTTTGCATCGAGTGAAGATCTGATCAATAACAGGCATGAAGGACATGGCAGGGAACAGGGCTGTGGAAGAGTGAATAGTTTTTGCTAAATGTCATTTCATGACACCTTCCCTTGGTAGTCCAGTCTATTTTAGGTACAACAGGATGTCATCATTCCAGTTACTCTTTCAAATATAGATGTGCAGATTGTGGAAATATACTGAGTACTGAACTGGAAGACTTCATATAAACATTAGCACATCAGAAAGAAACAAAACGAATTTTATTTTTGTTCCCTGTCTTTTAACTGTATGCATCTTCTCTAATATAATGGCAAGTACAGTCCAAATCAGCTGGCCCCAGAAATTTAAGCAGAACAGTGTGCTGAAAAAATTTATTTTCTACTGGACTAACAAAGGGCAACTCTTCTATGAAGCTTATTTTTTAAAACTGCTACCATTTTTGGGGACAGACTTGTTCCTTCGTGTCTTCTATATCACAAACACTTCATTACAAAAGTGACCACTTGTTAATTTTATGCACCTCTGCAAAACTGCCACAAGTAAGAGAGAAATTAATTGGGTTCTCCTTTGTCTTATGCATTGTCAAAAGGTTTACTATTATGCTTCTATTGCTTATACTATATATAACTAATGTATATATATATTTATACAGTTATGCTTCTGCAACCTCATTTAGCTAGCAGAGTCAGTGGATTTGTATTGGTGCCACCAAAGACCAAAACCACCCCTGCACAGGCACAGCTGAAGAATGGTTTAACAGAATCTCTGTTGTCACTGCCAGGACAAGAGTCGGAAAGATCTTGAGTTTGAGATCCGGGCTGGGTTTGCATGTTTTGTAACTGAATAATGTCTTAGGTCTGGATTCATCTCACCTAGTTGTAGGCAAATGTTTAAATCAATCAGAAGAGTAAGTAGTAACTTTCATGTCTGCATAGGGTTAGTCATGAGTGATGGACTGAGTCAGTCCACCTGAGGTCTGATGCATTTTCTAAGGGTGTCTATCTTTCTCCATGAGTCAGCACAGAAATCCCAGTGAGACCCTGTCCCTCACCAGACACCTTGGGAAGCGTAAGCGCTAGCTGTTATTGGTCCGGGCCTTCATGCAATCAAGGAATGGTCCTGACCTGGGAGAAGATGACTGATAGATCCTCTCTCTGTTGTAAGAAAAATGGGACTTCTCTAAAATCTTGCGCCACTGGTAACTTCGCCAACAATTCTGAAAAAAACCCCAAACTCTTACACTTGAAATGTGCCCATTTTTCAAGTGACAAAGCTGGTTTCAGCAGTAACCCCTTTCCAATGATAGCAAACACTATTCAGAATGGAATCTTGTGGAGCCAGAAGAGGTACATGCTAATGAACTCAGGGTGAAACTGTTGCTCTTATGATTTTGGTTCCTGCCCATCTTTGCATAAAGGGAGGAGTTCCAAGGTTTGCAATTATACACTCTGCAGTGCAAAACCTTCTTACATTGTCTACCTGACCTGTTATTCTGAAGCTTGGAGTAAAGCATCCCTTCAGAGGTGCTACAGGAGACAGACATCTGCTCCTCCTTCCCCAAAGTCAGAGTAGTTTTGGTATAGGTGAAAGGATGAAACGGAGCTGAAAGTACCCAGCGTCTCCTGTTATTTCCTCTTAATATCAATATTTAGGCAGGGTAACATGCAATCCTATCACAGGTGACAGAAAAATACAAGTAGGACCTTTATAACAGGGCTTTAGTAAGAATAAGATCAGGGCTGCTGTCTCTGCTCTTTAAATTCATTATATGGGGAGATTTCCTGTCAAGGCATCAAAAGCTTTTTATATTAAGACAAACGCCAATACCTGAACCTAAGTACTTTAGTAAGCATCTCAGTTTCAGGTTCTTGCCAACCTCATTGCTTTGGCCTTTTTCAAAATAATATTTCACAGAAGTGTATTGGTGTATAAGCAAACTATAGTTTTAAAAAGCCACATTAAGCTAAGTGACAACAGGAAAGCATAGGACTACAGTGGCGGAGTGGTCCAAATGGGTTGCTAGGATGTTACAAGGATGACTTTGAGATTGTTCCAAAGAGTGTCTTCTCTCAAAGTGGTAAAGACCCAGTTGGGCAGAGGAGTCAAAAGCAGATAACTTAGATATTAGCTACATGGATCTCTGGCATGCCAGAAGTTGGTGTATCTTAACTGTTGTAGCTCAAAGGGCTCCAAAGATCAGACAGCCCATGAATGCTGATTATTATGAAATTTATATGCTAAGATTATGCAGAAAAAAAATCCTGTTTATTTAGTTGCAAACTGAATAATTAGATATGGAAATTAGTAGCCATGGGTCACATAATGCCATCATTTTGAGAATAACCTCATTGTAAGAGCTGAACTACACTGAAAAACACAAGGAACAACTGAACAGAACATAATGCATTTAACAAAGGAATTAAATGATATCGAAATGACCACATTCCAGGGAAATTAAAATCTGTTCCAAAATATATTTGTTGTCTGACTATACTTGTTCAGAGTCTCATATGCTAAATCTCCCTGAAGGGTGATTTTTTTTGGACAGCTCAGACAGATGCACTTCCATATTGCAAGCCCCTCTCCTATTGCTGCTGCACAGGGCAGAGCTGCTGATGGCCTGCTTCACCCTCAGTGTGGAGAGACTTACCAGGAGTATGTGGTTCCTCCCAAAGCAAGCAAACTTCTTGGTTGATCAGCTAAATGCAAGCTACTAGGCATTTTGGCCCCCTTTTTGTTCCTTCTACAGCTGTCCTGTTCTGTGACTGGGATGTTTTGCCATTGACGTCATGCCAGTAATAAAAAGGGTGATGGGGTGTTTCCTGTACCTATTCCCTATCTCAGTGTGACACAGACCCTGCAGGCTCCAAAAGCCGTTGAAGCCTTTCAATCTGCTGTTGGTAGAGCATGGCTTCCAGCAGGTTGTGGTATAAATTGTTCCCAAATCTCAACCTCCTCTCTCTTGCACTCCTTGCGCTTCGAGTTATTCTCATCTCTGCAAGCAAAAAAAGAGCATGTGCCTGAAAAGTCCTGTATCAGTGACCGAACCTTTGAGTTTCTATCAGCTCTTGAAGTGATGAGTATCCTGAGCACTCACTGGAAATTTAAGCCCCTCCACATTTTTGCAGCTAGCACTGGTGAGCACCACAGGGAACTGAGATCTATTCCTCACCATACCCATGCAGAAGAGGGAGGAACGGAGCTGCCTTTGCACTGCTGGTGGCTGAGGACAGCATTTCTCAGCCTTCTCAGACCCAAATGGCCTTCCCTATACAAAGAGCCTCCACGACCAATCCAGCACACGGATTGTGCAGCCTCTGGGTAACTCACCTATGCAGGAAGAACAGAACAGGTAGCCCTGGAGCAATGGGGGAAGCATCCTGGCAGAGTGAGGATTATGAGGTGTTTCTCAGGTGCTGTTCACGTGCTTGCTGTATCTCACAGCACTCACCAGTGCTCTTCTGGGCCAAGTAATCCAGAATCCCACACCAGAGATGTGGCCACAGCTGCCCTAGTACAAGTTAAAAACCTGTCAAAAATTTAGGAAACACACCATCTTTTCTCAGTGTTTGTATCAGATTCTGCCTGCACCAAGAGCTGGATCTCCACCCTCAGGATTTACCATAATTTTCTATGGCAGTGATGTTAATCCAAGTGGTTACTTTGAATCACACCGAGTTTCTGAGTTCCCATGTCCTAATGTTAAGCAAAAAGATCCACTGGAAATTCACCAATAAAAATTACAGCAAAGGCCAATTAGGTTCTTTTCTCTGACTTATTCACACAAAGAACATTTTAAAAGGTGAATTGCTGACTGAGGCACCACTCCAGCTGGGATGAGGGTAATTTGGGGTTGGTAAATGTAATAGCTTCTAAGTGAAATTCATTTGCTGCCAGTAGTGCAGCTCTAGCTGATTTTCATCTGCACTTTTAATAAAGCAATTACAAAACAGGCGGAGTCTCCAGTATGTGAAAGTGTCCAAAGCTGGGACAGAAATTAATAATATAATAGGGTAAGGTACCTAGGGTCTTGATAAAGTGTCCTGGGTTTGGAAGTGCTAATGGATTGTCTCACAGGTGACTGTGTTGGTATAACAGTGGGCACAGTGGCCTGCCATGAAGCCCAGTCTGCACTTAAGTCACTCCAGAGCCTTGGGCCAGCTCTGCTGCACATCCAGTTCTTCCCAGCATCACCCACACTTTTACAGAAATGCCAGAAGTAGGACTGCTGCAGCATTTCCCAGTGCTGATACTCCTGATGCATCTCACCAAGAAGACTAGAGTTGTGATAAGGAAGATCTTTTCTGCCTGCTTTTGAAAGGAGTTGATTCAGGACTAAGCATTTGAGCTGAGACTTCCAGTATCTCAGAAAGGCTGATTACAGCTGAGGTGAAGAGGGGAATATTTCAAAAAGCCTTGCAAATGTTAGGAGTGTTTTGTTGATCAGAAAGAGTTGTTTCAGCAGTCCACAGTTCCATGCAAGACACTAATTTATAAGGAGGAAGAATAGGTCAGAAGGAAGGCATAAATTAATTGTCAGTTAGGAAGTTCCTGCTGTGACTCAACATTTCTGGAAAGATCTTTAACTTCTAATAAACTTAAGTTCTTGGAATACCCTTCTACTGTTTCAAAGAGCATACATTCACTTATTCAGAAATACTGGGCAAGCTTCTTAATTTTGCTGTGCTGTAGACTACTTATTCGTACAAGCATCCTATTTGCCTTACATGAAGTTTGCAACTATGTTTGGATGTCAGTGAGTCAGAAATTAAGAGCATTTGGTATTAGTTATATCCTCTGTTCCTTCTCCACATACTTTAGTCATACAATACACATGTAAAAGAATAAAAGCAACTTGCATTGCTTTCCTTAAGACAAGTAAGTCTTCTTTCAAGCAGTTCATAATCTGGCCCTGCAGCTTTGGCTGTCTGCCAGACAAGTTAGTTCTGGTACCACGTAGGTTAATGTAACTCTTGAATCACTTGACTAAATTTAGATGCTTGCCCCGGAATTGCCTCCAAACATTTAAATAGACCTCACAAAGATGCTTTTCAGGTTTTGTGGGGTTTTGTTCTTTAAATAAGACACGTGCTTTTAATTTGGCTTTTTTATTATTGTTATTATTTCTTCAGTAAAAATAAGTTATTATTCGTAGTTACTAATTCAAAAACATTAATTCTAAATAGTCAAGAGGTAGATTCCTAGCATGGTGTGCATTCAGCAATGCAGATGCCTGAGTGCCAAGGTGCAGGAGCAATGTGCAGAGCAGCTGGCTTGTTTGCTCCTCTGGCAGCCCCCGGGAGAGGCATCCAGGGCGAAAACTGTGCAACTCAGCACTCTATAACCCAAAACACAATGGCTGTGGCAGTGTTGTCTCTTCAGGACACGTGCCCGGAGATACTCATCGGGAGAGTTACTTCAGACCTAAGGGAAATCAAAGGGGCCTATTGGGTTATCTCCCCTCTATCCTTCCCTGAAGGTGTAGGAGGTGTGGGAAGTGGGAATAGTCCAGCGAAGCAGGTTTGCAGTCACACCTCACTGCCCCCTTTGACTGACCCTACACTTGGTCTTCAAGCTGCCTTTCTGAGTAGTTGATGGTATGGTTGTGTTATGATGAACTATAACTGTGGGCAGTGTAAAATCAAGCAAGTTAGCCATTATAAGTGGATCTCTGGCAGAAATGTGACAATTCACTTTTGGGTGGCAGTCAGGCCCAGTGACATGTCCGATGAGCAGTCAGGCACTGAAGCCTGGTCGGCACAACCCACTGGCTGGTGTGAAACTCTAAGCTCAGAGAAAGTCCCGCAGACTCACACGAACCACTGGGGAAAAGACACAACTCCAGGGAATTTCTGAGCCTATGGGAAGGAAAACCCATTTTCTGTGCTAAGCCATATACCATCACTTTTTCTTTAAGGGACATTAAAACAAATCTGACCAACAAAGGATAAGCTTATGGATGTTTTGGTGTTGATTATACACTGTATGTATTGGCACCTGGTTGTCAGTGTGTAGAAAATTCCCTGCTGCAGAGTTTCAGAAACTGAAAGCAAAGTCTGTAACTGGTGCGTTTGAGAAACACCACAGAGAAGAAATGGATAAGCAACCAGCAGAACAAGATTTATAAGAATATATATGAATGTTTCAGTTGTAAACAGCTAGCTATACCACAACCATGTAGAGACAAACAACCCTGCAGTTTAATTAGTGACAGGGATATGCAGTCCCTGCTGCCGTACTGAAGCAAAAGATACATCTGTGTGAGAAGCAGAAGCAGAAAGTTTGGAGTGAGCTGGAGACTGTGTTGACCTCCTCAGACTCCATACATCACTCAGGGTGGTAACAGCTGACTCCACTCATGTTTTGTGTTCTTAAAATGCATGGTTAATATTAACTTAATTACTGTGGCATTTACATTTGGTTTATTCTGTATAATTAACGAGTTTATTCCAGAAATACATACTGCAGCATCCCTTACATTTTTTTCTGAAGCATCTGATATTGGCCAGAGTGAGATCCTAGATTTTTTGGACCAGCCTGGAAATTCTTCCTTGTTTTATTAAACAGAGTCATAACATTTTCCTTGCATATGGCCAGTAGCCCCATTGGAAGCTTAGAAAACAGCATGTTAGCAGTATTTACCCCAAAAGAATCTGAACGAGCTGTAGCATATATTTATACATATAGATGTTTATGTACATAAATATGTATCTACAGAAAGCACTGTCTGAAATATCGCCCTCCCTAAGGAGAAGCATAGCAATTGGCTGGTGCTGAACTCACCTCATAGCAGCAGCAGGAAGGGGAATTTTGGCCTGGGTCTACAAAGGCGAACTCCTACCAAAACAGAGTTCACACTGGTAGCGTTCATGCACAGCATCTCTCCTACATCAGGCCACAGCCAAGAGTGCGCGGCACCCCACAGAGCAGCACTCCTGAGCGAGTGCCTTGGGGCTGAGAAAGACTGAATTTGCACCAAAAGACTGAAGGGTACATTCATAGACAGAAGCCACAGAAAGCTTGCAATGAAAGGCGTGCAGTGGAAGATGTAGCTACAGAAGCAAAGAGTTAGCGAGTACAAAAGGACAAAAGTAGGCCCAGAGATGTCCGAGAAAATGATCTCTCAAGTCTGCTGATGTCTATCAGTGTGGCACCTGGGCTTTCTGGGTAGTGAGAAAGTCTCATTGATGTGGTAAGTTTGGGGAAGGAGAGGTGAAATGGATAAAATACTGGGTTTGTCAGTGACCAGATGCTTCAAACATGTTGCCTGAAAACAGCCAGAACTTCAAAGACAGTCACAGTCATTGGCTTTCTCTGTTTATTAATTCTTTAATTATATAATTAATTAATCTTCCTCCTTTCAAGAAGAGAAGGCAGAGTACTAAGCTAGAGATTAATGTGAACTTGGACCTCATTTTGAACACACACATTTTACTGAAAAGTGTTAATTTCAGTTTGGATCTGAATTTTACTTCTGATCACCTTTAGAGTTTAAAAATACTTAGATGGCTTGAAGAAAGACCTTTATGACTGGCAACATTTACATGTGGATCTGAATGTAAAACCATAGTTGACCATAATTTCACCACCAAAGTCATCGAACTGGCCAACGTCATTCGTGGTTACTTTCTACCATGACATTCTGTCTCAGATTGAATTTACTTACCTAAAACTTTATTGCCAAAATGAATCAAATAACTCCAATTAATACTTCAAGCTGCATGGTAGCTGAAGCATGGTCATCTTTTGTTCCTTCAATAAAACCTATCTTTTTCGGTACCATAAATATCCTTATAGCATGGTTTGAGATCATCTATACCAGTTGAAGTCACTATTAAAATTATCCTTTATTCAGTCAGATTCAGGGGCCATCCAATTGTAACTTCAGTGCATTTCATCTTTATGACATGGAGAAGGACAAAAGAGTTCAAAGGAAGACCTAAAAATCCTTGTTCCAGAGGTGAGAAAGATTCCTGCTGAGCAGGAACTGGAGAGACAACTGTAGGATGTTGTTTGATGACCTTTCACAAAATCAACAGTAGAAGGCATAGCATGGCATTGCTGATGATTGGAGACAGGCGTATTAGGCTAATTAAGCTGCAATTCTGGCAGCAGCCTGAAGTTAAGAGGGTATAAAGTTGGAATTCCTGCAAAGCAAGGTAGAAATGAGGCAAAACATCCTTTATGATATACCTACTCATCAAGAACAATTGTGATGAACTGAAGATGAAAGCAAGAGACTAAAAATAATCTTCTAAAATGGAGTTAATTTTCTCACAGTATTTTTTTCTGTTGAACTTCATTCTCCACTACTCATAAACTGGGAAGTGATGTTCTCCCTATATATCTTTCTTAGTATCAGTTTCCAGGTAGTGGCTCAGTGTATGAGCTGTTATTCACCTCTGCACTGCCATTTGCTGTCTTTTCCTTGAAGACTAGTCAAAACATCTTCCCTAACAGTTTGAATTACCCAACTTAGGAAGATATTGCTGTGCATACAGCATGAAGTATGCACATACCCTTTACAGAGCAGATTGAGAATGAACAACTCACTATCTTGCTTGCAGAAGAGATCTCACAATTTTTCTTTTCAATGGTAGAGTGTTTCAAGGGAAGATTGAAAGAAATGAATGGTGCTTATAATCTGCAAAGTAGTGGCCTGTTCTAAGTAGAGGTGTGATATGAAAAGAAGTGCAAGTCACAAGTGGGAGAAGATGACAAAAGAAGTAGGCAGCAGAAAATCCATGGAACAGATCAGGGTTGACTCATACGGCTTTCAGGTCTGCTTGTTTCTTTGGAGGACTACACAGAAATCTATTTGCCTCGTGAACAACTGACTCCCTCACACAGCCTTGCTTTCTGGTTTTCTGCCATTCTCTAGGTATAGGCCTCCTTCCTCACACGCAGGCACTATAAACAAGCTGGGAATGTGTGAAGAAGGAGAAGGGTATTAAGGGACCTCTGTTACTTCCCTGATCTGCAGGAAATTGGAATTAACCTCACCATCCTTGTGTTTCTCTATCCTTTAACCATATCGATGTCAGTGTTCTCCTTGCCTTTATAGTATCTTCTTGCTACTGAGAATGAAATCCCTAGAGCACCCTGTACTGGCAGGATCCATGTACCAGGAGCAGGGAAACGATAATCTTGTGTTTTATGGCCTTTCAGGGACAACTTCACATCAACCACATGCTGGGAAACTGGACAACTCAGATGCCTTTAAGATATCACATGGAGAGAGTGTGGGGTTTAGGTAGCCAAAAACAAAAAGAGCTTTCAGGAGAGTGCTTAGTCTAAACTTTTTACAGCCTGGAAACTTTGACATCTGCAGAATGCAATGCTTAGTTATTCAGCCTCTGTTTACATCTCCTTCAGATCTAGCCATCTGCTACACTTCAGCTGTTGTGTTTTGATGCCAACCTTCCTGTAAGCGGGCTTGCATTGATTAGATTCCATCTAGCAGTGTAGCTGCCTCTCTGTGAAAGCCTAGCTTAGTGGTTCCTTTCCTACTTCTGCTTGGACATGTGAATATTGCTTTCTCATCAGAATCAAACTGACATACCATACATCTATTAGTTGTCCACAACCATTCTTGTAAGTCCATTCATTCACTGGAGATTCCTACTACGTTACTTCATGTTGCACTGCTGCAGAGTATGAAAGTAGAGGCATTCGAGTATGAAAGTAGAGGCATTCCATACATGCATGGGTATGACAGATTTAGCAATTAGAAGTTCACTTCCTTGCACCTTTCACTGGTATCTGTTACATTCTAAGCAAAAGGATCTGTTCAATATATTAACAGTGGGTCATTTTTAGAGGCTATACTCATGGGCCCGAGTTGTCTGAGATGCAAAGATTTCCTGACTATTATTTTCTGTGTTTTTCTACTTCTTGTGCTTAAATCTGGGAATCATTTTAGGTAATATTTACCAAATGCATCAATAATAGAGGAACCATTCAGTAAGCTACTAAATTATAGCCATGCAATGAAATCTAAGGACTGGGAAGAGGAAAGGTAGAAAACCTGAAGAAAAGGAGACAAGTATAACAGGTATAGATCAGTGGGAGTGAAAATTTTGTTGTTCTCTCTAAGATAGTAATGCTGCCTTCAGAAAGTAATTTTCTTCCAGCTGAGGTTCTGAGTCTCTTCTTGCATACCTTGAGATTGTTATTTGTTCATACAGTCAGAAATGTTATGCAGTAGTTTCCCTAGTTTGCCAGAGCAAAAGGAACAGCAGGTATCAGAAGACTGGAAGTGTGTCTAGCTTTATTTTCATGTTTCATCTCCCTTCCTCCTTTACCCTTCATCCCTTCTTTCATATGTTTTTGGACCGTTACACTCTGTAGGAGGGGCTGTGCCTGCTAAGGCCAGCATTTAGGACATTGTGAGCACACCAGTAACATAAGCAATCAATAATAATTCTACTATGGAGCAGATAATGAGCAGAGCATGTCCTGCAGCTCATCCATATTAGATGTAGAGTCTTAATTCTGAAAACATTTACATAAAGTTGTCTTACATAAATCAATCAGAAGGTCCATGGTTATGAAGTGCAGCACATGCATATGTGCTTTCAGGATTAAGGTCCAGTAAGTTACAGAGTGCTATTTAGTTTAAGCCTGCTCATTTCATTCAGCAAGTAGTGAGACACCATGATTTTACTTTGCTCTGTTTTTGCCATCAGAGCAGCTTCCAAGAGTTCAGGAGTGAACTGCTGGTGCTGATGGATGAACCTCAAGCTTTTATTGACTTCAGCTAGACCTTTTAGTCATAGTGTTTCTTACCACTATTTCTAAGAAATACTGAATTTTTCCACACAAGGAAGAAGACAAAAGGATTTCTTCAGGTATCATCATTTACTGAAAAAAAACCCAGGAAATGTGTATTTTTAACATTGTGATTGGAGTCTGAGCTTTTGCTATAAAGCAAATGCAGCTCAATATGCACTTCTTCCCCATCCTCCAAAAGCTAGTAAGATGTACCAATCAAGCTTTCTGTTGAACATGCAATGGATAATACCCACTTGTTCACAAATACTTGATCAGATTCTGAAAATACAACTTTTTATTAAGTGGGAGAGAAAACTACAATATTAATTTGGGGATTTTAAGTAATAATTGGTAATTCTTAGTGAGTACAGCATTTGACCCAGCAGCATCCTGGGTAGCAGCCTCTTGCCACCAATTCCCACAGGTACCATTTTTCAAGGCACAGGTCCCACATGCCATCTTTGGATTACCTCCTTCAACTATTCTGTCAGACCTCGTGCTAAATTATTGTTTTTCAGCATGACACCATTTGCAAATATATCCAGGGTTGTCTAAGGAACCTTTATTTAAGTCAGCCATTTCAGCTCAGGGTACGCCAGGCAAAACTGCCCAGCTGTTTACCTGCAGTAAACACTTTTGGCCATCTCTTGTTGCAACATCACATACAGTCATGAAGCTTCTTTCATAGTAATGTGAGATCTCTGTAATTGCAGCTGTGGGAAGGCAAAATTTTTAAGGGAGAGGTGATGTACCTGACGAAACCAACTGACAGATGCAAGAAAAAAGCTGATCAGCTTTTGGTCCCACAGGGCCTGATCCCAGAATTCTCATATGGATGGAATGAATTTCGTGCTAAGCAGACTGAGTTATGTCAGTGCCATGTAACAGGGAGGTCTCACACAAGTCTATTAATTTCTTGCAGATTGCTACAGCTTCAAAAAAAAAAAAATCTAATCAGCTTTCTTAAGCCTAAAAATCTAGGATTTCAACTACCCTTAAAACATGGAGGAGACATTTAAAAGTTACAAAACATCAGATATTTTAAATAGTGTCTATGCTCCTGATGCTATCCATCTTTCACAGTGTAAAAACCTTTCCTTGGTTCTGCAATTTTCAGTTTGTTTCACATTATTCATAGGTACACAGATGGGGTTTTGCTATGATGAATCAGTTACTCAAGGTACAGCATAGTTTTAACATAACATAGCAAGGTTCTTCAGTCCTGTGATGAGGATAATTTCATTTAATCTGCTACAACACTTGAATGGAATATAACCATATTCTTTCCAGTGGTTTATAAGTGATTGATAATGCAAATTATATTATCTCAGTTTCTTCCTACAGTTCATCAATAGATATCAGCAAGATTTTCCTCAATGTCTCATCCCAAATTATGTAGAAATTCTCTATAGAATTCTCTACAGAAAAATACGTATTTGCGATATTGTTCAAGAGAGCTATCCGAGAGAGAGAGGGATTTTGAAAACAACTGTGGACATTCAGAAAAGGAAAGACAAAAAAAAGCATTTGTTTTCTAAGGACTGCCCCTAGTGATCATAGTCCAGATTTGCGGTGTAACGAAACTCCCAGGCTGGAAGGCTGTGCGCATGTGCAAAGGTCAGGACGGCACGTGGGAACTTTGGGGTGTATTTCTTGCAAAGCATGAGACAAGAGAAGTAACGACATTGCTCCAGACCTTTCATCTCTACATACTATGACCCCTGGTTTTTACACAGTGTTTCAGGACACTTTAGCAGGATAGTGGAAAGGCAAGAGTTTTCCTGCTTATGAGTGGGGACAGATAGCTGCATGCAGGAACTCTATTCACAGATACCAAAAAAATAAATTCTTTCCATTGTCCCCCTTTCTTTGTATGATCCTTTTCAAATCCATGTTAGCGCAAAGATCCAGAGTTTCAGACAACATCAGAAGAAGCCTGTAAATCTGATGTACACAAATCTGTGTAGCAGATTTCAGAGGGGTTCCTGGTTTCTAAGGCAAGTCGAAAAGTATAATCCTGGCTATTTTTTAACAAGTGTTCGCTGACTACAAGACTACTGGCAGAGCCTGCAGAAAAAATATTGCATTTAAATGCCTGCGCTTAGACATAAAGAAGGCATTTTGCCAAAATGAAAATGAAAATCATTGGCCAAATTACCATCGTGTGATCTTAGCTTTAAAATGACCCTGATGCTGTATAAACAATATTACATAAGGGTTCAGAGGTATGTGAAGCAGTTCAGTAGTGCCATCTTGAGGGAAGCTCCTAGATTTTATGTACAATTCCATATTTCAGATCATCAGCATTTGGCCATTTTATTAGTTGGAAAGAAGTCAATGTACTACCCCAGAACAATGAGGTACAGTAGATTCAGAAATGTATTAAAACATGCCCTTATTTAGCAAAAGAGAAGTCAAAGCCAGCACTAATGCATTTCTATTGCTGCAGAAAATTACAGTCTGGGAAACAGAATTGTAATGTTTTGCACTTTTAGCTGTTTATCGCAAAGCCACTTAGTAATACGAATTAAGCCCTGCAAAACATTAACACTAATTTAAACCATAAATACCTTTGTGTCAGAAGGGAGGCAGTGGACGTAAAGAGCCAATGCCAGAGTCTCTCAGAATTCTGTTTATTTTCTGTAATCTTTATTTTCATCGGGGATGCGGAACAGGATCCATTTATCCTAGCCTGATTTTCAGTAAAATTATAACTATACATTGGAAATCAGATTGATTAATTTATGAAGTGACAAATGGTCAGAATTACAAAAGAGGATGCTTACAGTCATGATCTGCTTTGCTTTCTATCCGTTCCTATCTTCCCCATCACACTGGTCTGGAAGTGCCATGCACCATCTGGTAGACTAAGATCAGTAAATGTCAAAAGTGGTTTTCATTTTTCAGATCTGTCAGCTGGTGACAAGTAGGGCACTTTAGAGACCATGCATATCTTTTTTTTTTACTGAGGAGGGCTCTCTCCTTATTCATAAACATTTCTGTATTTCCTGACCAGAGCCAGAAATGGCAGCAAGTGATGGTTTGTATATGGATTTTCTTTTTTTTTTTTTTTCCCCTCCTGTTTTTTTCTTTTACTGAGAACAGCTTTATAGCTCCTAAATCACCACAAAAATAGTGCACTATCTTTAAAAGCTTAGATGTTGATGACTTGTTACTTGACATGCACAATCACCAGAGGTGATGTATGATTTATTGATTACCTATGAAAGGACAGACAGCTGCGAACTTTGATGCTTCTGTAAATATCAACATCTCCCTAGTGCGAATGCATGCAGTGTGTGATCTTACAGCCACACACAATTCCTCTGGGACCTGCAGGTGGAACTAAACATACAAATTCAAGTCACCTCTTCACAAGATCCAAGCACCTTTATTTCTTGCCGAGTTTAGCAGAATCAAGAGCATTTTGCACCTTTAGGAAGCTCTGACGTCATAAGACTGTCTTTGGAAGAAGCAGGAATGGAGGAGGAAGGAAGAAACTTCTCCTTTCTAGGAAAAAATTAAAGGCAGAAGTGGGCACCCCCTTGAATGTAAGTGCAGATAGCCTCAGAGCAATTGCGGACTGAGATCATGACATACTAGCATGATATTAATTTCACAAAAATGGCTCTTTGAGCAAAGAATAAAAGTTGTGGCAAGGTAAATGCCATTGTACTGTAGTGATAAGATGCCTTGCTGTGACTTTTTGTATCTTGTCATTCCTTAGAGCTGGAAGAGTAGTCAGTCCCTGTGTGACACTGTATGCAATTATGTTTTACCCATGTGCTGATGTTAAGTAAATGGTTAATCAGCTGAAAAAATAAGAAAGGCACAGAAAACAGCTGTTCATAATTCTCCTTGAATCAAATCCTGAAAAACTGCTGAAGAACAATACTTTTGCATGTATGCTTTTGAAATATAATTAGCTTGAGAGGTATGCAGAAAATGCACATTTTTGATTAAATGGGAACTACATATTGACTGTGCCCAGGGTATCAGTACAAACCTTCAGTTTATTCACTTTTTGCTCCTGTCTTACATCCTTTTTGATCTTTACCCTAAATCAGATTCTCAGGAATAAAATGTGAGGGCCTGCCTTCTGTCTTCATCATCCTGTATACCTTATTGTTTATCATTCTAGTTGTTTGAAGTTACATTTTCAAATCAGTATTACCATAACAGTGTGAAACTGAAACTTAAGTGAAAGAGATAAAAATGCTAGCACTTATTAGAAGTGGACATATTTTTCATTGAGAGATATTTTCCCCATTTTCTGAATTTATTAATAAATCTAATTTTCTTTATTCGTTGTTTCTCGGGAAAACTGTCAGGAAAGATGAAAGAACTGTGAAAATATCTAGGACTATATTTCTAAATCCTTGGCATGTGATGATACATATATGTATCAAATCATTTTGGACTAAAAAGGTAATAACATTTTTGCTAGGATTCAGAAAATGCTTTACTTTTTTCTCTGTGGAACTAAAAATTATTTCCATCATATACTTCTCCATCAATACAGCATGCAGATAAACAATTATCAAAATTACTATGTAGTGTTGCTCTTCTACACAGTCCGCACTATAATTAAAAACTCTACCTAATCCTGCTCTGGGAAGAAGGTTTGAGTGCATAGAGTGCATATACCCCACACACACATGAAAGGAGGAAATCTATGGAAAGGCTCTGTATTTCTGTACTTGTTTCTAGCCTCCCTATGCATGGCAAATCAATATGGTTTATTATGCATATTTGGGAAATGAGTTAATGGATTACAGCAGGATTTCTAGCCCTCCTTACATACCTAGCCCATTCACAAAAGGCTTTCTAGAGGGATGAATAGGGAGGTCCAGTGTACACTGGAGCTGTCCTTCTGTGCCCATCAGGGTAAAGTTCTTGTTTACCTCTGGAAACAGAGGCAGTGATTTGCCATTAATGAATAAACTGCCTCTGTTGTTGTTTATATGTGTCTTCTTTTTCTACTATGAGCAAAGCAAAAAGACCTAAAATCCAGGTGTGAATAGTAGCTGTACGTATTCATTCTACTTCTTTTTTTAACTTGCTCTTCTCCTTAATCAGGTCCAGTTCTACAGCCCAGATCCTACCAAAGCCTGATGCTAGATCTGTGGTGGCCAACAAAGTATCACAGAGCAGGGGCCACGCATCTCCAGCAGAGCTGTGGGAAATACTTGCAGTGAAACTTCTCAAAGGCTTTTCCTGTTTGTTGGTTTCCTTTTCCTGTTTGTGGTTTTGCACTTCTATGTAGATGTGTCTGCATCTGAATAGATATTCATGACTGAGCCCAATCTGTATGCAAAAATGGTTTGTGTCTTGAAAATATGTGAAAATTTACATTTTCAATTTAACCTTTCCACAAAAGCTACAAAAAAAAAAAAAAAAAAAAAAAAGCAAAGCTTGAGTTGTGGAGATGACATTAAATAAAACAGAAATACTTTTAAGAAAAATACACAGAACAAAGAAGGAGCTTTTCTTTAGTTAAGTGTCTTTATGTGTATCTCCCTCACTGCATTTCCCATTATATGCTCTCCAAATAGACTGCTGTGAAATTGATATCAAAGAATTATTGGTATCATCTGAGTTTCTTTTAGAATTTTCTTTCTCTTCTATTTCCAAATAACTGGTTTGCAATTTGACAGTTTCATTTAACTGCGGTTCTTAACCTCACCAAACAAGCTAGTAGGTGAAATGATTTTTCCAAAGTATAAAACACGAGGTCTGAGTAGGGAGTTCTCTTTATGCTTCTCTTGCAATTTATCTTTGATTTTAAATGTCCACCCTCAAAGGAATTGGATGAAGGATGAACGTGGCAATGTGCTACCTTAACCTACAGTCCAACATCACTGCCTGAAAACTCAGAATCACCTACTTTACAATGTTAATTGCTCCTACCATAGCACTGCTTCCCAAGAGCAAATTTTGCCATAGGTTTACTGTTTCAAGCAGCAGTAGGTATGTTATTGCATCAGTAAAATATCTGAACAAAAATTAAGCTTGCACCGATTCCATCCCCAAAAAAATAATTCTGCTGTAGTGCAATAATTTAGGAAAACCACTTTTCAATGGATTTGTCCTACTGAATGTGTCTTTTGCAATCCCTTTCTGCAGAATTCCTGTGGAACTTAGGTCACTGCCTGTGAGACTCCTTTGCATCACCCCTCCTCAGCCTGACATTATAGATATTTTTTAGACTTAATAGTGCAAGAAATGGTAAGATCCTAATGCAGGCAAGACAGCAGAGTACACATGCTGGACAAAGTAGCATGTAGGCATACTGCATTTTTTCAAAAAGGAGCTATAGACCAACTTATCTTCTTGCTAGACCATCCTTTATCTCAAATGGTCCTACTGCAGGAGGACCATCTCTATTGTTGACATCATGTTCGTACATTGTGCATTCAGCACACGTGCAGTCCTAAAACAGCTCGATACCATGAGATGTCTACTGGTTTATTTCAACCAACCCACTGAAACACTTTTGGCAACACAGAAGGATAGCGGCTAGGTGTTACTCATAATTTGCAAAAAGAAAAAAAAATATACAAACCTTCTTTCAATTTCTACTTTAACTTCCAGGATTCACTTTCCCCCCAAAAGAAAAAAAAATCAGGTTACCATTTCATCTTATTCATATATTTATGCTACAGTGAGAAATTCATACATGTGGTGGTGATATCTACTTTGTTGGTATTTAAGTATGAATTTCCCTTGCAGCCAATAAGCTATTTTCCCTAGAAAGGATCCTATTCCATCATATTTGCTGTACCAGTACTATGCTTTGCAGCAATTCAGAGAAGGTGCTGAACAATGTGAGGAGAGAGAAAGCACAGGGACAAGAAAATAGTTAGAGCACATTTTAGAAGTACAATATTATAAATACTCAATTTTTTTTTGGTGAAATATACAGATTTTGAATAACTCAGAAAACTTCTTAGGACTTTGTTTTTATCTGACTATACCTGCAAATGATAAAATTCAAGATTTCCTTTACCAAATGGCAAGATACAAACAGGCACCATGATTCACTGCAGGGAGGAGTCTACAAGGCTGTACATAAATCTGAACAACAAAATTACACACATGTTTAAATGAAGACTTAATTAGACATAATGTTTTAACTGTCTCCATGAAATACCGTATTTGATTTGCAATTGCATTTTAACATCAGTTATTTCTGACTCTGACATACATTAAAGCCTTATTCATTCATGACTGGTTGCAAACAATAATCTTATAAATATCAGCTTTAACCCCTTGCATGACAGCCTAAGAAAATAAGACCCCGATCTTGACTAAGGTCTTAGTAGGCTATAATAAGACAAAATGATACAAGTTTCTCCTATAATTTTTGTCAGAGGTCATCAATCTGTATTCAACAAAACCATTATTGATATTTGATGCCGATGAGTTCCTAGTTCACTGGCTAAAAAAAATCATATGACACATTAGGCCTATTCTTTTTCTTATGTGAGACCCATAATTAATAGGGCCAAATCATTCTCCACAGATAATTAATTCTCATATAATTCCACAGGGTGACTGACATTTCATGGAAATACTTCTTTGGATAGGGGGATGCAAAGAAAAAGGGCTTAACTGCCAAACGAAGTATATTGTGCATCCAGCTAAAGCACCATATCAGCGTGCTGTTGCAGAACTGCATCAGCATACATTTCCCTATTGCATCTTCCCCCAGTCCCTTTGCAACTGGCTGGAAAAACAGACTGCAATTTGAAAGAGGAAAGGGATGGAAAATGCTTAAAGAATCAGAATAACCAAAAATCAAAATTATTGCAGTTTTGAAACCGTACCACAAAGTCTAATGTCTGTGTAACCCTCCTGCGGTGACACCACCTCAACACAATCTGTTAATGTTTTTAAGCAAGATGGCTGAATCAAACCTATACACCAGTGCTTCCAAAATGTGCAATCCCTCTTCCTCTTCTCTGGAGGAAGCTCTGGTATGCATCGGACTCTTCACTGAGCCAGCTTCATTCATCAGAGACATAAAAAGTGACAAAACACACCTAAAATGTCATGTTAATCTGTTAAAACAGCCCACTGAAGGAGCAGAGGAGCACCAGAATTTGCCGCAGACATGGTGGGTGTGAGGAGAAGGGGACGAGGGCTTCCCCTCCTGCCAGCTGTGACCTGGCCCACCTCATCCAAACCTGCCCACCAGAGTCTAATACTCAGGGAACACCCTGACAACCACCCTTCCCAGCCCAGGAGAAGAAAAGGGAGGTAGAGAGGACACAAAGCACTCACATGCTTTCTTGTCCCATCTATCTTCAGAAGCAGGTGGCAGCACTTTGTTTGCACACCCTTGTAGAGCAGGCAGCTGTGCAAACAGGTGGCTGCTTTTTCCACAGAGCAGCTTCAAGTTGAAGTCCTAAAATCTGCAGGAGCATCCCCTGCGAGGCAGTTTGTGTCAGCTACTCTTGCAGTGGGAGAGAGATACTCTGCCTTATCTCCTAGTCATCTGGGGACAGACATCTCATAGGTGCAAACAGCTTTTACTACAGGACCTGAAATTAAATCACAGCATATGAAAGCTGAGGACCCCAAACCATTTTAGCCAGCTCTCCTGAAGAAACTATGCTGGTGAGATCACACAGTATGTGTGCCTGCACATCTATCTATATTTCTTTAACCACTTCCAATGACATTTAGGCAAGGGACAGAGGTCTCAGGGATGTTAAGTTCTGACAACCTCTGGCTAGCCAGAAAAGACAGTGTGGCTATTAACCAAAGGAAGGGCTGAAGAGTGAACTAACTATTGTTAGACACAGCTGAGGCCACATGAAAGCTTAACCTCAATATACAAATGCAAAACCAAGGTTTCATTGGTTCTATTGACCCCACAGAACCAGCATCAATATAAGTCTTGACAGAGGCTGACTGTATAAGGCTGACTGCAATATAAATCAGCTTTTCGGCTCTATAGACCAAGAGGTTTAGTTCCCTGACCACAGGAGGACAGGCAAACAAGTAAAAAATTATAATATTGTTCACTTTTGCAGACAGGTTCCTTCTTTTCCTGTAAGATATATGAATAAAATACCTCACAGATAAAATAGAAAAACTTTATCTCGATTGTGCTTTTATAGACCCCCCAGGATTCATGTGAAATTATAGCAAAAATACAAGCATAAAACACAGTTTTGTGATAAGGCTACCTGATACTTAACGTGTAGATTTTTGGTAACAAAGAATGCTGGATTTAGCACCATTCTGGTCAATATAGAGCTTTACAGTTTTACTAACTGCTTTCTGAAAACTATTTTAAAATCAATGTGAAGGCATGTGAGTAAAAATATAAAAATACAACAGACCTATTAGGTCACCAGATCCATCTATGTGACAGACCAGGACAGCTCTCCGTGACAAATTCACCCAGCTGAGTTTTAGCAGTCTTAGGCAATTGGACAACTAGCACTTTCCCTTACATTATAATTTTTTCAGACCGTATGTTGTGTGCTTCGTTTCATTAATTCAACCATATTTTTTCCTCTTCCTTTTAAATAAAGATTGCAGCACTCACATGTCAAGCTGAAGAAGACATTATTCTAACAGTAACATCTAACATCTGTTTTGGCAGGCACTATGGGCAGTTGGCAGCAGCTCTGCAGTTCCCTCCTTATGTAAATGATCATGTGCTGGTGGCTGTCTAAGCTAACATTGCTGGAAGACAAAGGAAGAAAAAGTCCTTTTCGTTTTACTTGATGCTTACTATTTAGCTAAAACATAAGGAGTTTTGTATGTTGAGCAGACAGACTCATTTTCACTGTATGTGGGCCAGATCTGGCTTCAGGGAAACCAAAGAGAGCCTTGTGCAAGCAGAAATATTCGCTAAAATATTTATCAAAGAGAAATTATTTTGGAGGTCTTATTTATGCATGGATTTATTTACTGGAAAGAAGGAATGCTAGGGAACACTGCCTGACATAGAGGCAGGGATGAAATTACAATGTGCACCCTCCAGTCCACACAGCAGATGTATCAAACCTTTCCAAGACTGGAATGTATTTCTAAAAGGTAGGTTCACTGGATGCACAATGATTGTTCAGACCTTTTTTAATATGCCTCTAAAATATAGCAAATATAAAGCCTCAGTGACTGTGAAAATCTGGCCTTTGCTGGGCATCACAGAGGAAGTACATTATGTACAATTCTTCCTTTGTGTGTTGACCACTTGATATATGGAATAAAACCAGGGTAACTGGAAAAATTCTGCTCTGTGTTACACAGAAGACAAACCAGAGGGTCCCTTCAGCTTATATCTACAGATCTCTGACATGCAGCCTGTGAGATCTCAGTACTTCTACCTCCTTCAGGAATACAGTTTCTGAAGATATCACTTCTCTGAGGTTTTTTTTGAGATTCCCATAATGCCTCTGCTCCCAGACATTGGGACAGTGCTGCCCAGCCTTAAATCAACTGAAATTTTATTGTTGGCTACAGTGAGAGCATAAATAGACCTAAGGGACTACCAGGACTGCACAGTGCAGTTGTAAATGAGATCTTCAGCTCCAAGGAGCAGGTGCTGGCCTGAGAGCACAGTTTCATGTTAATTAGCCCAAGGTGTTCTGAGACAATACTTTCATGGTTCTGCCTCCCCCTCTGTCTTGCTGCATCCTAACACCTTGTATGTCTGTACCTGAACTGGCACTTCTTCAGGTGCATTTTAAAATGGGGCCAAACATTGATTCTACAAGAAGCATGGGCTTTTTAAGCCTGAGCAAAGGTCTGTGCTAATATAGCAATACTGCTGATCCTTAAGTCATTTTAGCAGCTCACATTTCTTGCTTCAGAACTGCATTGTGCCATGCTGATACACCTCACATGTCTTAAGGAATACACCACTTTGCAGCTTCAGGCTCTGGCTAAATACCTTTAATCAAGACTGTGCTGTCAGCTACAGGTGTTTTTCCAGAACTCTCAGCACACAGCCTTGCCATCATGAAAAGACCTCGAAGCTGTTACCACCATGGCTCTGGGTAGCTATGTGTAAGTGCTGACATGCAGTTCAACCAATCTTGTTTTAAACAAAGACAAGCAGTCCCACTGTTTGATATCTGAGTGACATAAATGTCAGTATGAGAGGCCAGTTTTGAGACTATGTAGAAGTAAAAGACCTAAAAGAAAGAGAAAACCATGGAGCTTGAAATAGTGGATGAAGATCTGTTTAGATTTGAGTCTTCCTATGATGTTGCTCTTTGTAAATAGAGAATCAAAACATTTTAAAATCTGGCAATGTTCATACTTCACCATGTTCACAGATGGAAATTTAATTTAATGGTTAAAAAGATAAATTTGACATAGCTTTAGAGGTCAGGGTTCTGTTTTGGCCCAGTTTTAATCTTCAGGTTAATTTTCAACCCCAAATATCCTACACAGTAGGAAACAGACTTTCTTTGGTTAAGTGGTCAAACGTAAGAACTATAACTGCTGAGTATGATCCATTCCCTCAGACTTCACTGGTACAGTAAGAATGCCCAGTCACTTGTAGGACTGGGCTTTAATCTGTTGGCAGCAATTAGTTCACCTCTTCAGTAAAATGCTACTAATTCCTCTGTTTTCTTCAGGAGCATTTGGAAGCTGTGCATTGGAGAAACCTGGGCATTTCACTGGGAACTTTTTCCGCATGTTTACACCAATCTTTCTATCTTAATGCCATCTTAGACTATGCTGAACAATGGTGGGGACATGCTGTGCATACTGCTGTGAGAAAAGAGAAAAGAATGAGCAGAAGGACAGTAGGAAGCTGAATGGTGTGTGAAAATGAGAATATGACTAAGTGACTTACCATTCAAATTGCCTTTCACCAAACGCATGTAATCAATTCCAGCGCAGTAGGGATGGTTAACATTACAAAGGCTCTAATCATGGATTTGTCCAATATCATCTTTCCCAAGAAGTAGCTTCAAATGCCTGAAAAGCATATGCATGAATTTAGTAACAATGACTTGAGGTTGAACCACTTCGCCTTTATAAAATGATTTGTATTCCAGATCTTAGGTGTCCCTGCTGTAGTGATTTTATTCTCAGGGAGCAAGTGACTTCTCAGTACTTGCAAAACTATGTCTACAAATTTGTCTGAAGCCAGTACTTTGCAACAACTGAGATAACAGTACTGAAAGAATTTTATATTTTATTGTGTTTGGTTTTATATAGAATGCAAAACAATAACACTCACTAGTGAGCCTCACAAGGAAATAAAACTATATTTGGAAAAGTTACCAGGAAAACGATCTATTGCTTTCCAAATTAATTCATGTCCTCTGAAAGCACAGAAGACAATCACTTCAGATTTTTCAGTAAAGGGGAAAATCCCTGTATTCCAAGTTGCAATAAAAATGATAAGCCAAACATTTGTGGCCTTTATATTCAATGTGACAGGGCCAGATCTGTGAGATCCTCACCAGAGCTAGTCTAAAATACATTAAATCAGCAACTTTTATTAATTTATAATTTTCTATGGATGTATTCTCCCTTTATGGAATTTTGTGCTCCCTCAGAAATCCAGTTCTCCATTAGTTGTTTTTGCAGAAAAATTCCCACCAGCTTTAATTCACATCCAGAAACTGCAAACCAGCTCTGAATCTCTAAAATAGGAAGCTTTTTGTGTAATTTCTAATTAAATGTATTTGCATTTCTATCTTGAACTGAAATACTGGAGAAAAAAGCCTCAGGGATATCTGATCTGTCCCAGCTTGTTCCAAGCAAGGAGAAGATCGATATGATCCTTCAGCTTGCATATAAAATAGTCTATAGAAATGAAAGATGTTTAAAAAATATGCGAGTTTTCCAAAAAGCTGAAAAATAGAGGCTCTGAGCACTGAACAACTATAGGTATTTGGTAGCTCTCTAGAACAGTTCCACTGAAATGAATGAAGTTTCTCCCTATTTATCACACTACAAAGTAACATCAGACCTTGGCCCAATTTCTGAAGTTACTTCCAGTATTCATTGCAGAGGGAAAAATCTGTCATTACAGTTCTCTTAAATAAATTCAATATAATTACATCACAACATTAATAGCATGCGTCTCAATAATTTTCAAGATTAGTGAAAAATATGGACACAAAAAAAGAAACCTGGCTTTCCTTACATAACTCTTCTATTGCCATTTTTTCTATTGTCATAAGTAGCTGCTTTTCGTTGATGCACTACAAAAGAAACCTCTTTAGACAGCTTTCTGCTGACTACTTCTTTTATCTGTAAATGCTTTCAGTGACTTGTTCATGTATCTTTTTTTTTTTTTCTCCAGGCAAAATAATGTTCTATAGCCTCAATGAACCTGACAGTGAAAAGCACTAAAGTTGGGCTACACAGAGTCATACCACAGCTTACTGAGAAACACAGGGCCACCAAAAGGAGATAACTGTAGACAGCACAAGGGTCCAGGAGTGCTCCTGCTTCAGTCCTGCCTCAAGGTAGCATCTCATGAGTACCCACTTTCCATTTCAGTAATCCATCTTTGTATAATATACTTTTTGTTTATGGCCATCAAGTAAGGCAGGCAGCCCTCATCCCATTACTATTTTAGCTCCAGGGTAAGGCTTATTTTTCTTATCTACAAAGAGGATATTAAGGAGTGGAATACATACACATAGTTCTCCATAGGTTTATTGTGTTCAGCCTACTACCCTGTCAATCATGCCATTTTTGTTTTGTTATCACTTTTCTTAGTTTAGTGCCATAACCGCAGGCTCTGATCGCATCAGATCTCACAAGCTAAATAGGGTCAGGCCAGGTCAGCATTCAGATGGGAAACTTCCAATAAAACTCAAATGTTTGCAGGAAGGAGTACTTTTCACCCCGTGACGTATTTTTCAGTCCCAGTCAGTACCCAGCAGTACTGAATCAGCACCAGTGAATGAAGTTAGAAAGTTGTAATAAAAGATTTCAAGACAATTTAAATGTTGATAGACTTCATGTATGGAGTGAAACCCACCTTGAGTACACTCAGCCTAAACCAACAACCATTATTTCCATGAGATATGTTCATTTTTCACTTACTCTACAAGTCTGTGGTTGCCTTCATCATCTGTCTGCAGATCTTTCTGCCAATGCTGTGTTTTTCCCTTCAGTGATAATGCTCACTGAGAGCTCCCAGCTCTGACCCAGTATCGTCCATCCTGCTTCTCTAGGTCTACCATAACTCCTAATGACACAGGATCGGGTTCTTCTTCCAATTACCTTAGCAATGATTGCATCCCTCTTGGGACATTGCCATTTCACTACATACTCTCATTCCAGTAGCATATTTTGGTTCTCATTTTATGTCATTAACTGGTGTTCTGTTACTCTGAACTGCTAAAAGCTTTCTGTCCTATTTCTGAGTTAGCTAGATTTATGTGGCAAATAAAATAATTTTCACAGAAGTAATTGTTAAACTAAACTGAGACCTTTCTGAATGGAAGTAAATTACTTTAATTATTAGTTTAATTGTAGATCTTTTTATCATTAGTAGATTTTTAACCAACTTCATTCATGTTTTATTAAGTTAGGACACCATCTCATAAAAGTCTATGGTCAGTTAAAGCACCACAAATTAAGGCAGCATGAAGTGACATCATCTGCCCTCAGTTTCTGTGTCATTCATTGTCTTTCACTGCCATTTTGAATATTAAGCTCTGCATTTCATGACCTTTCCACCTCATCAGCATTAATGTTTGTCTTACTATCATGTAAGATATTTTAGTTTTTTCCCCCAAATGAGAACTGTAAGTCAGGAACAATAAGTCAAGTTCTTCATGACTTGCTGGGAAAGCTTGTGCAACTCAGTGTGTTTCTCTTAAGGTAGTAGATAAGTCAGTTGGCCCTTCAGTGATTTATTTAAAGTTAAAGCCATTGTTGATAATTTGGAAAGCATATACCACCATTATTCACAAAGGATAGTACTGTCTTCTACATGGGAGTCGTAGGAACATTCAGTAAAATATATTTAACCAAGTAAGAGTAATAGAACCTGTGCTTCTGATACCATGACCTGATAATAGTTATATATATTATTCTCAGTTTGTATTTTCAAAGGATAAATAGATGCGTGAGAACTTTATTTTTATTGTTGAAATAATGCTTTCACTATAGTTGTAAGGCAGGAGGCACCATGCTCTTGTAACCAGAACAGGAAACTGAGAACTAGGATACTTTGGTATTTTTTTATTGACTTTACCATAGCTGTCACTGTTGTCTTGGAGAAATCACTGTTTCAGACTGTGACTTCCAGCCTCCAGAGCTTCAATTACTCACAAATAGGCAGTCATAGATTTGGGGAAACAAATGGGCTCATGGACTGTGCTCTTAGGCACACCAGCCTCAGCCCATATTCTCACAACTTTCCGTTGATTACATTTAAACCATCACAAGAAGTGTTATGTAGCGACATCATCTGCCCTCAGTTTTTATGTCACTCTGCAAAATGAGGCTAAATGTACTAAACAAGTACATATTAGAAATTCCTTTGAATACCTTAGGTCAATTCTCTGTGATGTAGTTTGCAAGTACATATTACATCCCTTATAGATAGATGTGATGTTCATGTGCTTATTAGCATCTTACTGTTTGGAAAGCATCACCAATTAAAATTAAGAGAGTGGGGTCAAATACACAGGAAAGTACTTCTTAAATAGGTCTGAATTTGGATCACAGAGATTAAACAATTTGCCAAGGATTGCAAATAATTTTTAGAAAAGAAGTAGGACTGCATTAATCTCTTTTAAAGTTCATTCTTTGTTTGATTTAGATTCTTTCTCTTAAGTATGCAGTAAACCCATGATATTAAAATATTACACAAAGTTAGAAATTTCTGGAGTTATAAACAATTAATTATGAGTCCATAATTTGAAAACAAAGGGGAAAAATTGACAAAGCACAAAAGATTTGTGAAATATTTGTGCAGATATAATGCAACATGTGCCTTAAAGAAGCTGCATGTGATTTGTTTTCTTAATTCAAATTTTCTTAGTATATAAATCCTGCTAGAGAGCTTGCTGCTTGTTTACATCAAACTTTTGACCCCGTAATGCAACTTTACACAATGCCACAAACAGAAATAGTACTGAAAGGCGTGAAAAGAATGAGTCCATTGGGATTGATATTTATCCTAAACAGTTCTATATGTCAGCATCAGTCTAAAGTTACCAATTTTTATCCATTAATAATCACTAACTGTTAAAACGTGTCACAGATTCTGATAGCTTCCACACTGCAAACACACTGCCTTCTTTTGTCAAGAACCACTTTTAGATAAGGGCATGTGGCAGATTACTGTTTCTACTGTTCCTTCCTTGCCATTATGAATCCCAGCATGTAGTCCTCATGCCTTACAGAATTTCACAAGATCCTCTATGTGATGCAAAATTTTCACTTTACACGGACTAAACTACCCCACGACAATTCCCAAGGGACAAACCCTCATCAACTGACAACACTTAAATGTGAGATACGGAATGCAGAAAACTAATACAGCTCCCATCTTATTTTCACAGCTGGACTCTTATGAATTTTTGACCCCAGCATGTTAGACATTAACAGGACTGATTTTTGATTCAGTGTTTAAGCTTCACTTTGACTTCTTATTCCCACTGCCAGATGATTACTATCTCTGATCACACTATTAAAGTTTACCAGTCACAAATCCCTATAATGTGTAACCTTTATACTGCCTTGATTTACGTTAATCTGATCTACCAACAAATGGACTCATCTGTTTCATTCTGACAAAGGTGATTTATGTTGACATGTTGACTTTTGTACTTTCTAATGCTGCATTCCCTTTATTAGTTTTCTGACTTTGTGTCAGCTAGTCAGAGCTGCCTTTCCAGCATTTTTTTATCGAGCTGGGAGATATTTCAGTGCTTCTAGAAATTAGGATGCTGAACTACTAAAATCAGTACATCTCTTATTAGCATGGACAGTACAATAGGGTCCCTTTTTGCTTCTAGGATTTCAGTGGTTTGATTTCCTTCTTACTTTGATTGATGTAAATCATTAACAGGGCAAGTAAAGTTATTTAAACTACAGTGGTAGAAAGGCAGAAATTCAGAAAGAATTGATGCCTTATTATTTTAAAACATGTAGAGCGAATGTTGGTACCAAGTGGTACCAGAGAGCAAAAAATAGCTCTGCACTCTGCTCAATGCCTGCATTTGCCAGGACAGTACTCCCAGCTTCTGACAGAAAGCCGTGCTTTGTGTCCTGCTTCCACTCCTTCAGAAAGAAGAAACATCTGAGCCAACACTCTCACCAGGGAGATCCTACCCTGATAATAATCCCAGTTGAGTAGAGAAGGTTTACAACAGAACAGCAGAGGTCTGTACTTGTGTATCATTAATGCAGCAACAGGATTGTGTGGCCAGGCCTCCCACGATGGAAAAGGATGAGGCACAAATACCACAGAGATATATGCATTTTCACATAAAAGTGAGGTAAAGAACAGCTAAAAATACTTTAGTGAGGCAAGGACTTCATGAAAGCTTCTATTCCCAGTAATCTCTAAGCAAGATGTATTTTTCCATAGCAGAGTGGTGGAGAGAAATACAGAGAAATGCACACTGTGTCGGTGGCATCAAAAGCAATACTTTCATTTCTAAAAAGTTTCAAGTACTATACATGGAAAAGGTAGTACATGTTTTTTGAGCATAACAAAAACAGGCTTTGAACAAGCTTTCATAATACGATGTTCTGGAAAGCATCTCAAGAGATCATCAAGGCCAATGCAATTAAACCAGAGGTTGAGCTCCAAGATCTTGCCTGATATATGGGCATTCAGCCCATGGAAGTAGATTAAATCTAGTCAAAGTAACCTCCCTGAAACTCATTTTGCATGGACATTGGACCCTTAGCTCCATCCACTTTCCTCTTTAATCCCAATCGTATTACGTCCCACTAGTTCCTGACATAGGCAGAGGCTAAGTGTATCAGTTTTCTTTAGGGATATTGAAATTAGGGATTTTTTGTTCAATAATAAAATCAAGAATTGTCATAAAATAAAGTAAAACTTTGATTTGGAGCAAACTGACATGAAGGAATTTATTTTTATCTTATGTAACCATTTTGAATCTGCCAGTATAATAGATGATGGAGACGGAATGGAGGAGGAGGAGGAAAATGCCTGTTGAAAATAGTTTTGCATTCCCTTTCTATTTTCTTTTATTAAATACTCTTTTTTTAAAAAAAATTACCGTTCTTAGTACTCTACCATTTTCATTCCTGTTTCTCCTCTACTTTTACTATTTCAGTGATCTTTTCTTTCCATGTTAAGGGATCTTAAAAATTTTTTCAAAGTCTGTAGGAAGAAGCAGCTTGGAGGGGATCATAGGACAGAGATTACAAAATTGCTGTACTAGAGTGGCCCAGCTGTGCTCTGTAACATCACCCAGCTTTCTTATTTTAAAACTACAGAATAGAAAGACCGAAACGCGAGGACATTTAGTCAGTGCAAGGCCACGCAGAAGTTATCTGTGATCCTGAGGCCAAGCGTGCCATCTAGTGTTGGATATTGCTTCATCTCCACAACGTTCACAATATTCGTAATATATCCTTCATCACTTAGGCTGCTGATACCACGCTTGGCTATTAAATGTAAGGCTCAACAATAATTATAATTTTCCACTTCCAAAATGTTTGGGCAGGATGTGTGAACAATTTGTGAACATCTCCTGTTTGAAAGCTGCCAACCAAAATCCGGTAACAGGCACATCCAAAGAGTAACAAGTCCTCTGCAGAAACAGAGCTGTCCAACATTAGAATAAAATACCCTGAATACACTGTGAACATTGCGATGATCCCTTATTTCAGTAAACTGCTGGTACTGATAGCCCAGCTTGCTGTGCAACAGATCGTAACAACACAGATTGTTGTTGTAACAGACTGTAACAACACAGGCCCTCCTGAAACTCCAGTAAGGAGGACCATTTAACCCAGTTACCATCCTCATATAATAACAGAATGGGTAATGAAAGTTGAAGACATGCAGGCTGCCATTTTTTTTTTATTTCTGGTTCTTGTCAGCTACTCCATACTCAGTGATGAGGTATCAGCAGCAACACAGATATCGACAGCCAAACCCACAGCACCACTTCCATTCTGGCAGTTCTCTTAGCACAAATACTCTGTTATCACCGAGGAGAATAAACTTCTAACATATGTTACAATAAAGTTCTCCTAAGCAATTGCTAGAACCTCTCAAGCCACAGTACGTATGAACACCTAAAATTTGGTGCATTCCCACAAATATCAAAATGTAAATTCATTGGGATAAGGCGTCATTGTTTCTTCAGTTGTTCCATTTTGGACCACACAAAGATGCCAAAAAACGTTTTGGGTGAGCAGGGTTGGTGGTAAGAAATTGTGTGGCAGTCAGAGAGATGTAAAAAAATCTGCCTGTGGAAATCTATGGAAACAGCTATTTTAAGCCTCTCATATTCCTGATGTATTGCTAAAATTACGGCTGATGTGAATGCAGGCACTACACTGGTGGGCAGTGTAGTGGGCAGGGGAGAAAAAGGAGGGTAATTCAGAGATACTGAGTCACATTTCCCGTGTTTGTTTAATGTATGAAAACAGCACTGTTATTAACTGCAAAGTGACTTCATGGTACATCTTATCCTGTGTAACTTAGACTGTTGCCAAAAAAAGTCACTCAGATTGCCCTCCTGTGGTGCCATGCTCCCACCACTTTCCTCATGTCAGGTCCAGTGATCCTGCAGCATCAGATTTTGCCAGGTCAGTGAGTCGATCCTATGGAAAACTAACTGGGGGTGAAAAAAAGTTTTCTATCAGATAGACACCAAAAATGACACCCCGCAGCAGATACTGGGGCAGGAACAGCAGTCTGGTCCTTCAAGGAAAATCCCTTCTTTTAGCAGCAGCCCACAGTTCAACTGATTTAAGAACAAATAAAACCACATCCAAGACTGTAGTACTACAGATCGAAGTATTCACCGATAGGCATGAGGTATAGCCTTTCAAGAAGCATAAAATATTAAGGCAGGGAAGTAGTTTCTTTTGGTATATCAATACTAAAATTAGAATTATTTATAGTACAGAGAAAACAACGTTTTTAAATGTTTAAGATGCATCCTTTGAAGAAAAAGGCATGCTTGTTTACATCAAGATCAAGTCAAAACCCAAAATGTTTGTTTCTTCTCAACATATATACTGTTCAATTTCATTATGTGCCTAAATGTTTCTTTGGTTGTAAAAATGCATAGAATATTGAAAAGATGTACAGTTAGAAGATTTCTTCAGTGAATGACATCAGGTTTGTCATTTTCAGTTCATAAATAATCACTCAAGACTATGTGTCTGAAACTGAAAGCAAAAGGAAACATTGGGAGACACTGAATTTGCAGTGATCTTCTCTGATTTAAAGAAAACATACCTCCATACAGCTAAGAGGGCACCCACACTAACAACAGACTTATACTCCTTCAGGAATGGTCTGGGAGCCCAAATCACTCCCTGAGTAGGTTGGAAGTTTCTGTGTATTCTTCTCCCACCAGTGATGCAGTTCAGAGTTACTACTTGTAGTAAGACTGCATGCCAAGGTCAAGTAGACAATGCACAGCAATTTGTAATGTTCCAGCAACTATTTCTGAAGCATGTTACAGCTGGACAACTCAGAGCAGCACATCTCCTGTAGGAAGCACTATTTCAGACTTTGATGTGCAGCAAAGATATAGGAAAAATATCATATCCTTTCTCAATTTCATCACCAATGATCACAGTAGTAATTCAAAGATGAAACTGAGGACTCATTTGCACTGAATATTAATGTAGGTGTAATAGATAAAAAAAACGGCAGGAGTAGTTGTCAGAACAATGCATCTGCCAGCCACAATCTTTGAAACAAATCCAAGTCTAACAGAGCAGCTTCTTTCCCTTTCTTGAAAAAGGAACTCAATATGATCAGCTACATCTTCTCAAAAGAAAACATTTGGACTCTTTTCTTTTATAGACTTTGATCCAACGTCAGAATGGCAGTGATTTCAGTGAAGGTAAGCTCTTAAATAAGGCTCGGGCATTTAACTGTCTTTGAAGCTAGATGTTTGCTTTTGTGAAGGGACTTACTTGACAGTCTGAAGACAAAAGCCTCTTTTCATGCCAAAAATAGAATAAACGCGCCATTTTGGAAAACTGCTCACACGGCCCTGCCAGCTTGAATTGACATTTTGGTGCAAGCATCATCTTGAGCTTCACAAAGAAGCTATTTCCCATCAGCTCAGCTCCCCATCTCTGCTAAAAAGGCTAGTGCAGGTGCTTAAATTATAGCAGTGGCAGCTGCTTCAGATCTAACTGTCTGTTGGACAGAAAACAGGCTGATGAACCATTCGTTAAGTATCAGCAGTCAGTATTAGCTTATAACCAGATCCTGCACAGATGTAACTCTGCTGAAGTAAATGGAGTTCTGCAAGCAGAACACTTGACTTGAGGACTGATTTCATCACTGATTTTGAAGCAGTCTAGTATCAATGTTCTGAGTCATTCAATCCACCTGCAAAAAAATGCTTTTAACTGAAAGAAGTTATGGAACTAAACCTGCTTATGATTTCAATTTTAATGTGAACCTACATGTTCAAATGCTACAGTGTTAAAATGTGCAATTTTGATGGTAAAATAGTGGTAAAAAGGTAAAATTGCCATTTTTATGCATGGAACCTTTACGATGATCCTTCTAGCAAAACAAGACACCTTTTCCTGTCAATATCCTGAAGTACCCTTTCTCTCTCTTGTTATACTTTGGTAAAAGAATACTTCACGTCCTCTCCATTACTTTCATGCTTAATGGCATTGCAATGAAAGAAATGACACCTCACAGAATTAGGACCCAGACTAGCATCCCTTGGAGGCTGAGTTTCAGATCATTATTTCTGCTGACACTGCGCAGCTGTTTCAGAGGGCTTTTTTTCTAGGAGCATCTTCGGGTGTTTTTTCTTTTTTTTTTTTTTTTTTTTTTTTTTTTTTGTGCCACTGAAGTCTTTAGCGGGAAGAGGAAAACACGGTTTGTTGGATCAGTGATGTAACACCAGCTGACAGGTGGGTTTCAGGGAACTCTCTGGGGCCATGGCCTCTTTAGTGGTTTTACCACTCTAAACTCAATTACAGTGGAGTTTCACGCTCCACAGCAAGCTCCAGTCCTTTTTTGATAAAAACTCTACAAAGTAAATAAGTCATGATGATGATATGGGTCTACCATTTAATATTCATTGAAGTACATGTGTTTGAAAATTGGAAGCAGAGTTTAATCCATTTTCATATTTATATCAACACGAAGCCTTAAAAAGGATATCTCCTTTTCTCGGAGAATCTTGACAATTTCTGGTCTGACAAGATAAATAAAGATGTACAAAACTCACTTTGAATATAAGGAGAAGACCCAAGGAGATTTAAAATGCAAATCTTAAAGCATATATCCTGAATCTACTCCTTTTCAAGGGGGAGCACATCTCCCTTCTGTGTGATTTTCAGTTTGATTGAAATGACATAAGATGCTTTAAAGGATCTGTAATTCTTGACACTGTGTGCATAATTTGATCACAATCTACTTACAACTTATTGCACAGTGCACTGATGATATAACAAGTAATACTTTTTATAAAGGGGCTTTACATTTATGACCAATTTCTTCTCTCATTTAGATGTATTTGCTTGAAGTGACCTTTCTGTCTTCGATATATTTAAAGTTACAGAAATCATCAGAATTTGGCTGTGTATATCTATGACAGTTAGATCAAGACATACAAAATGACTAGTCTATATGAGAACTACATATAAAACTGACAAAGCAATACATCGGTCTCAAATTTATGCACTTTCAAGAGAAACGAAAAGAAAGATGTAGCAAAGTTTTCTTTGTCTTAGTGTTTTATTACAGACCACTGAAAGATAAATGAAGCTGGTGAAAAAAGAGTTAATATAATGATGTCGTCTTTTATTTGACTGAATGTTTAAGCATGGTGCTACGGCTGATGGCACCTTGTTTAATAATGCAGTACATAGCTTCCTAAGGGGACAGGGCTTGATCTGAAAACTGAATATGGTGCACTCTAAATTCTCTTCCCTGAGGAAGGCTGACTAACTGATAAGTGCCATGAGCTAGCGCAGGGACTGATTCTGTCAAATCAAGCTCAAATGGAAGGCACAATGTAGACTCTTCTCAAGTCTTAGTGAAGTAATTTGAGCAGACATTTGTGACATTAGACAGTGCATCAACTATGGAATGCTGTAAAAGTTCACTGTCTTACTACAAGGTGGTCTTTAGATGACAGGATAAAGAAATCAGTGCAAATTTGTTAATGTAACAACTTGGAAAAGCATGCTAAAAATGTCACTCTATTGGGATATGTGATAAAATGTATAGGGAAGTGACTGCTGGTCGGGTTTACTTGTGAATCCTTCATTAGAACTCATGTAAAAGGCATAAAAAAGGGGAAATGCAATAAATATAAAATTTGTAATAGTTGCTATCAGCTAAACTTCAACTTCTGTTTTTCCTAAGCTAGAAAATTCCAACTGACAGCTAAGGCAAGCAAACAAGCAAATCCATTGTTCAGCGATTTATTTCTCACTTTGGGACTATAAAGTGAATCTTTAAGGTAAGTTACTAAATTCAAACTTGCAGTACTGAATTCCTTAAACATATTGTCTAAATGGGGACCGAGGAATAACAGTCTTTAAAATCAGGAATAAAATCGTACAGGTTGAAAAGGAGATAAAGCCTGTTAATCGGATATAAATAATATGATAGCATGCAAGGACTAACTTTCAGCAAATCAGCAATAAAGACTGGAAACTAATAGAAATTCCTCAATAAATGGAATGGAAAATGGCAAAAAAAAATGAATTTTTCACTGGTCATTCATGTTTGTCTAACCTTGTTTTTTCCTTCAAGTAAATAATGGTTTCTGTTTATAAGAAATGAGGTTTCCAGCGAAAGTTTGACAAATTGCTACCTGGGAAAACTGAAGATAAAATTAGTAAAGGAAAACACGGTACAGAAGGAACTGACCAAATAGGATATAGTAGCAAAAAATGTTGAAAACAAGCATTTTCACTACTACTTGGAGAGAAGTTATTAGTGGGCATCTTCCAGGTTAATTTTAAAAGCAAACTTTGTCAAAAGTTCTCTGACCTTAACAGAGAAATGACAGTGTCCTGATGAGATGGGTTGACAACGCTCAGCTAAAAGGCACAGCAGTACAGAAAGAGTCAGCATGTCTCAGAGAAAAACCTGATGACTGGAATAATAAAACCGTGGAGAAACGGTGTATCACAAAGTGCAAGATTTTGCATTTGGAGACTAGTAACTTTGTTGTAAGCTGGGAATCCATCAACTGGATAAGGAGAAAGTTTCTGGTGATCACAGGAGTTGTTGCAGATTACAATCTGATGCCAGCATGAGAAAGGCAAATGATACCCAAGCTGGTATCAGAAGAGATTTTGCTGTTGAAGAACTACAACGCAGCCGGTGCAACCCTACCTGGAAGCTTTAGGTGACACCTTACTATGAAGCTTTTGGGTCACCTGGTTCAGGAAAGAACTCCTCAGACTGGAACAGTCCTGCAAGAAGAGGCTATCTGGTGAGATAATATGAGGATGACCCGTTGAGGCTGATTACAGATATAATTTTCTTTTAAGAAATATACCAGTTGGGTGCAGAAGGAAAAGGATCTGCATTTAATCACCACAACAGCAAACTGAATGAACAGCTGTACAGAAGCCAAGGGGCTGCTGGAGCAAGCTCGCACAGCAGTCCAGTTCCAGAATGCAGTTTCTTGACCAAGCACTAGAAGAAAAATGCTGCTCCCCAGCATGATGACTTTTGACAAAGTCTGGGAAAGAGTCACATGATATGCTATGTGCAGTTGTGTTTGATGTGAAAACCTAGGAGTTCCTTTGCTTACATTATCTTGGGCTGTATGGAGCTCTTTAACACCATTTTTATCAGTAGTATGCTCATTAGGCCAGTATCTGAGAAGTGCCCTCAGCACAAAGTGCTATACAAGTAAATATGTTAGTGATCTTGTATTAATGGACCATGGGGAGAATTTTCAAAGCACCTGTAGAACTTCATGAGTGATATTAATGGCACTAAATAAATTTTGAAAGAGGCATCCTCAGATACCTTGTTCTGCAGAGACGGAGTAAAGATCCAAGTCTACTTCCAGTGCAGGTGACACTAACAACTTTTGTAACAAATTCATATTCAAGCTTTAAATCTTGGAATTCTGCATTTTTGGTGTGTAAAAATCTCTGGTTTTCACCACTCTGGTGATCCTAACCACTTTTAATCCAGGGAGGAGTCAGTAAATCTTACAACCTTTTAGGAACAAGACAGACTTACACTAAATCCAGCCTTTCCATTTATAGTAGATATTACTTTACTATAGAGTCATGTGTGTACAGATACACTGTGAGATGAGAAGAGAGGCTGAGGGATGGATGCTCCTCTAGTTGATTCTAATCATTAAAGGTCTAACTCAAAGCACCTACAAGTAGTGATGCTCATAAATGGTAAATTGGAATTATTACAGATGGTGAGTCACATGAGATAGGGAAATCTTTGTTTCTGCATTGCATTGAAGAATAGTTACTAATATATATTTCATAAATTAATGGAATACATATACACTCATTACACTAATTTTATTTTGTGACAACAGTTCAACTATACAGCAATTTCAAGATTTCCATAAATTGAGCAGGTAGTAGGATCAGATTAATCTTTTGAAGGGAGTTGCCCTATAAAAACTTTAAATGATTATTTTTAGAATAAGGATTTATATTAAAATTTATCAACCTTTCATTGCACTCAAAGCCTTCTCATCACTGAATCTTAAGGGACAAATATTGAAATCCAATGGCCTTTAAAAAAAACCCACCAAAACTGTTCTACCAAGCATTCCTGTGAACACCTGAAAAACAAATTGATTAAATAACTTTATTACAGGGCTCAAACTCTGCTGCTCAGCTTTTACTTTAATGCCTTCCTCTTCTTTGACCATCAACCCAATGGAACAGAGTCCTGTCCTGCCAGAACGGACGATACTCAGCAACAGCTTACTTAGGAAGCTAAGGGAAAAAACCCACAAGCAGCTTTCTAGTTAAGCACAAAAAGATGAGAAAATTGCAGTACTCTCCAATCAGAGAAACAAAAAGGGAGAAAAAAGACATTCCGATTTTTCAGGGACTGAGGTGGTCTCTGTGAAGTAATATGAACCAGCTTTTATTCTACATCTTGAGGTTCCGAAGCAGGGTTCACTGGAACTGGTTTCATTGTTTCATGGATAACATCTGTCCTGCAAGCCCCACTAGCATTTTCAGCATGGTCTCAATATGAAAAGAATAAAATAGTCCTCAGAGGCCTAATATTTAAATTAGTAAGACTTCCTACCCTGAAAAGCTAACAGATCACCTAATTACATTGGCACAGAGCTATTTTCAAGACCAATGACATGAGATTCAAATAAATCAGAATTGGTTGTACACAGATACCTGCTTTCTATTTTCTTTCATTCATTTACTTAATTCTGTTCATTCCTTGAGACACAGCATATAACTGCTAATGCTAAACTCAAAAGTAAATGCTCAGTTTCAGGTAAAGCATTCTGACTTACATCTGCAGCAAGGTGCTCTAGAGACTGCAAAATGAACTGCAAGTTACCCTGTTACCTAGTGTCAGCATTTCCAAGGTAATTACATTTGGAGGTACCTACATGGCAACTGGTATTATCTAGGGTCCCATTTTGGAATTTGATGTGTGATTATTCTACTGCCAACTACTTTATTTAACTTACTTAGAAATAAATTGTTCAACAGCTGAAATAAGGAGCATATTATAAATCATGAAACTAATTACTAGATGATAAAGCATCTGATGGACAATAATGATGTATTTGTAAAGAACAATTTCTCATCTCTGAAGTAATTTATGAATAATTTATGCATGAAATTTTCCTTCATTGTTTTGCTGCAGAGGAATAAGTCCCGTGGAACACAGGCAGAATTTTAGAGCTGCAAGTCTATAAACACTAAGTGATGCTATATATGGGAAACTTGAATCAAAGTTTTCTACAGTAAGGACATAAGGCAGTATACCTGTTACATACAAGGTGTAAATTTTACACTGATATATAACTATGACACACATACTTTCACTAAGGGCTGCCTTCAGCCCTGACCGATTTTAATATCCATTCTTACACCTTCTATAACTCATCTCAGATCTTTTGGTACAAAGAATTGCAGCTGCTTTGTAGTACTATCAATAAACTACATCAAGACTTTCTTCTGCAGCTGGCTGAAGTGGAAACCAAAAAAATCAAGACAGATAATATAAGCAAGTTATAAATATACTGACCCTTTTTAAAGCCAAAGGAATTTCATATTCTTGCAAAGATCCATCAGCTTTGATTAGCTTTCTCATAACCATGGAACAGAGTTGAGATCAACTTTGAATGCACCTATGGGCTACAGTTATAATGGAGTCTAGTGTGTGGTTCTTATTTATTATTCATCGAGACTGTAAAATCATGCCATGTATCTCCTTTGGCTTTTTACTTATGAAATAAGACTCTTCCTCTTGCACTACCAAACACGAATATCTGCAGCAACAGGGAGAACTTTTCTATATCTTTCTGTTTGTAATAATGTGTTGGAGGTATAATGATATTGACATTTCAAAGTATTTCTCTGCCCATTTAAGAGAAAAGTTTTTAAATACGTGTCTAGAAAATTTGGAATGGATTTATCATCAAAACATAAAATGTTCATCATTTTAGAAAGTCATCTAGGATTTATGTTCACACAGAATTGTATGTTATTACAAATGATGAGGGGCATAACTATTAAAGCACTGCATTATGCAAAAAGTCTGATGATGTTCACAACAGCCCTTTGCAGCTAATCTGAAGTGATTTTCTTTGAAATCCTGAACATTCTCGTAGACTAATACTCATCTTCCAAGGAAAAACAGTGCAGAAGTGATGACAGCATCATAAAACTTTTTCCTTACACTTTCACCGGTTTGATAATGTAGCGTTTGATAATGTAGTGTCATTTTCTTTCACTGTAAGAAAATGGAAGCATCCCAAAGTAGTGCCAGTGGCTAACCTTGAGGCATTTTGCTTTAATATCTCTATGCCTCAGTTTTCTTATTTTAAAAAATGTTCGTAATATTCACTCACACCAGCAGGGTGTTGTAAAGCTAAATTTATTATTGTTTGTAAAATGCTTTTAGAGCATCCAACTGGAAGAATGATACATATGCAAAACAGAACCTCTTGTCGCTATTATTCTCAGACAATTTCTGTTGAATTTATATAAAAGGAATACTGATTATTCTCAGACAATTATTCTCAAACAATTTGTGATGAATTTATATAAAATGGAATACTATTTTTTTTAACATTATAAAATAAACTTGGCCTTTAATCATTAAGACAGTACGATGCCCTCAAATTTTTTTGCAAATAAACAATAATAAATTAAACTGAAAATACATCCGATACACTCAGCCACTCTTAAGATGCAGATGCATGGAACATCTACATCATACTGTCATGTGTCACACAAACACAGGCCTGCAGTCATCCTTGCCTCTTCCTGTCAGTAAAACAAAAACTTTCTAAGTATGTGTTTGCTTTTGATGCACAACTTCCAGCTAATGAGAAATACAAGACACTGCCCACTAGTTTTTACTTCTGATACTTGCCTGTGAATCCTGTCAAATTCACACTGTAAAAGGAGCATCTTAACATAGTCACTGCTCATTCTAGTCATGTTCAAACCAAAGAGGCAAGATGTACTCTGGCATATGGGACTGGAAGTCAAACCAAGTGTGTGCTTAGCACTGCCATTCATTCACATTGCAGCTTCAGTCACAAAACTCTGAACTTTCATTATAATGACCACAAATTTACTGCTACAATTCCCATAAGACAGCTCGACCTCGTCCCATACAAAATGGGTCCATCCCTCTCCTCAGATATTGACATTTAGGGTACTGTGAATTAGCCAACACCTGGGTTCTGCTTTTTAATCACTTGTACCATCCATCCTTATCAAACCCAGTTCTGCAGAGGCCCAAAATGGCTGAAGTTTGATCAAAATTGAAATTTATATTGAAGTTATTAGTTCCTTGTAGGCCAATGTGTAAACAGGTAAGACCAATATACAATATAAACTATTATGGGCATTCAGAGTAACAAGAGTTGCTGTAAAGTCTTACCTGGATCAGAGCTACTTGCTACTATAACACACAAGAACAAAAGGAAATGGCCAGAATGAATATACACACTCCCAATTTTACGAATAAAAGTTAGTGATCCAAAGGAAAATGTGTTACTCAAGATCAGAATAAGGAGTTGTGACATCTTCAAGAAATCTGAGTTGAGAAACATCTGGAGAGCCTTATATTTATCCATAAATGTAATAATTAATGTAAACATTAATGGGTGAACAGGACTGATTTTTTTTTTTTTTTTAACCACTACACCATGATCTCACTACCTGCAGGTCTGAAGATCTGGATCAGCTTCATCCAAACCACAACCCTTCTGGGACTCTTCATGCACTTCAGGAGCAAGAGATTCGGTTCTATAACGCACCAAATCGGTTGGGCAGTAGTAATTATAATGTGGTCCAGGATTACCCCTCCCGTTCAAGCTCTCCCACTAAGCCATCACCAGGCTGGGTACAGGATGGCAGACACATGCAGGTGGCCCCACAGGCACAGATGACTCTTCCTGCTCTTTTCTGCAAGACCCGTGTCTGGCGCTGGCGGCAGGAGTGGGCAGGAACTTGTGCCACACAGACCCTCTCTGCTCGGAGCTGGAGACTATAATCCCCTGCAGAGTTCTTAACTTAAAGACATTTAGGGGGAAACCGATAACGACTCAGAAGAAAAGTAAGAGAGAAACCGTATTTCTTAGTCCCCAGTCCTTTTATATATTTACACAGTGGGGATAAGCAGTGATGGCTGTGAAACCTTGCCATCTAACCCCAGGCGCTATTGACTTGGCACCGTAACTACACAGTTTTCCCTAAGACCAAACAAAATGCCTAAAAATAGCAACGCTTGCCAAAATGTTTATGTTTTTAGCTTCGCTTGGTTGTCTTTACATTCAGTCCTCTTTTCTTCTGCCCTATCCCTCTGATTAGATTACATTCCTCTTAGTTGTGGGAGCTGGGATTGTGCGTGAGCTGGGAACTGGAGGGAATACAGTAAAACAGTCTAAAAGGGAAGGGGGGGATATTTCTGACATTTCTCCCAGGGAAAGCAAGCAACAATTGACCAAACACGCTGTACATCCCCACTCGGCACTTACACACTGGGTGAAGGGGTCAGCCCTTGATCTCTCTGTGTTGCCTTATTGCATTTCCCACAAGGCATTACCTTTGTTGACAGATTCCATCCTTCTTGTCAATGAGGACTGTCATCTGGTCCCTCAGGCTACGCTTTTGACTGCTTCAATTGATCCTTTAGTTTGCTTTTATTTCTGGATGCCATGTTACTACTGTTGCCGGGATTTTGTATGTGCAACTGAGTATTATTATGAGTCTAAATGATAGCTCCTCAATTTAAAAAAAATAAATGCAAATAATTAAAAAAAAAAAAAAAAAACTTGTCCAAAATCCACTAGTTTTTCTTGTGATTGTGGTTACTGTTTCTAAATGTTAAATCCCTCATTCTTTCCATTTCCTCACTCCTCCCTGCCCTCCCCCGTCAAGTAGCTCTGAATGATTTTCAACCTCACTGCCTACTACTGAAAAAGAATAAATCAGGTAGCAACTGGTTTCAGCCAAAGTCTACAGTGATTCTTACTGGCATTGCAAAGCTTACTTGAATTCACAAGGGGCTTAAAAACCACTGAGATGGCAGAGATTGTTGTGGCAGAAGCAACTGGAAAATGTCCTGAGATTGAAACACAGACATATTAACATCACCCTTGTGGACGCTAATGACTTGCACTTTAAAATGCCAGCGGCTCATACTGCCAGCTAAAACAAAGAAAAAACACATTTTTAGTCTCCAAAGACTTTAGATCTTTCCAAACTCTGAGGGCAAATTCAGCCATAATGTATTTTTGCAGTAGAGCAGGGCAGCTCATGCATGCCACTGGGGGAATCATTGCCTGGAGTTGCTGTAGGCAGTGTAGTCGGTATAGCTAAATAAAACAGCAGCTGAAAACCTTTGAGAGGTTAAACTAGTAATGAAGCATTCTATAATGCAATGCAATCAAACCTAAACAGTTTGAAGGCATATCTTGCTGACACTTGCAACCCTTGTCTTTCTCATTTAAGGAAACGACCACCAAATACAAAGATTTATGCAACAGCTTTACAATTCAAATTGACACATAATTAGAAAAATATTTTTATCTTTTGATGAAGTAACAATGTCCTACTTAGAGGTTTCTAGATGAGGAATTATTTTAAGAGCTTAGTAGTAATGGCAGATTGGAAACTTTCTGAAATTGTAAATGTTTAAAGCACCCTACTCGAAGAAACAGAAAGGTAACAGGAAAGGAAAAAAACAGCTGCTGACAGTAAAGGCTAGGAAAAGGCTTCGAAGCAAATGTTTGGAAATGTTTTAGAATAAAAAGTTAAAAAAAAAGGACTGCTTTGAGTGGGAAAATAAATGTATATAGGAAAAATACATACAGAAGCCAAATTCATCCTCAGTATAAACCTAATGATGAATCAAGTCCAAGAAACTAAGTGGACTAGAAAAAAGTATATTCCTTTATTTTTTGATTCTTTCTAATATATAGAATAAAGAAATGTCATGTTTTATTCGCTTAAAATTGAAATGTGAGCCACATGTACTTTTTTTTCCCCCCACAGATTCTATGGATGGCTAAAGAATGAGCAGGGTAAGATTTGTGTGCTATATGGATTGAGTTAAACATGAGTAACTGTGAAAGTAATTTATGCCTTGCCTAACTGAAAATACAATTTATTATTTTTATTAAAAAAATACTAACTTAACTTTCAGAGTTTTCTTAGGGATCTACTCCTACTTCTAAAAGTTAAACAAAACATCCCCTTCTATAAATTTTATGATAAAGCAAAAGAACTAAAGCAAAAGGGCTTTCTTTTATCTCCAAATTACAGTTAAAGTAACAAGAATTCTCATAATAGAACGAGCCTGAAAAAAAATAATGTTTTGTCAAAGTCAGTTGGGAAAGTATTATAAAAGGGGCGAAAACACAAAAGAATATAGAAGACATTTTGTAAGGTCGTCCCCCTTGTATCAAATATTCATAATGGAATTCAGTGCTGGTAAGAGAAAAACGTTTGCTCAATGAACTTCTGGGTCTGTGCCTCACAAATGTTTAGGCACGTCTCTACTCTCACATATATCTTAGTAAAGACAGCTACATTTATGCCAGTGGCTGGAGTTGTCAAGTGAGTCACTAAAAAGGTGAAAGTAAAAGGTGAAATTTAAAAGTTTATAGGCAGAAATTAAAATAAAACCAAAATCCAGAGAGAAACAACTCACTTCCTCCCAAAAATGAGGAAATAAAGTGTAGTTCAGGAATAAAAATGTAATACATACACAAGACTAAAAACAGAAGAAAACAGTTAAATTCTGAGGGCTAACATAGGAGGAAAAAAGGTAAGAGACGAACTTGCCAAGATCCGCAATATAAAGAACCAGCTCCATTCCTCTTTTGGCCTATCCTGCCAACAGGCAAACCCCTTCCTATTGGAATCCTAATGCATTACAACTAATTCACTGTGTATCTTCTAAATTCAGATTTAGATTTAAAAGTGTTAGAAATGGTCTTTTAGGTGAAAAGTTAAGATTCCATTTGTTCTTGTAAAAATCTCTGGATGTTTGAGCTTGAATTTTGTCATGTACAGATAACCTTCATTAAAACTCTGAGAAGATGGAGAGCCTTGACAAAATAATGAGAGTTAACTGTAAATGAACCTGTAGGAAAGTGGGAATGATTAACATGGCTGCAATTCTAGCTGGTCTTTAATCTAGGAATGAAAACACTATCCAAGATTCGAACACAGCCTGGCCAGAAAAATGTATTCCAGTACCAAACTGAAGCAAGTGAAGTAATTTAAACAAATATAAATGTTATTGAGCTGATCTGTAAGTCCTTGCACACCCTAAAACACTACTGATGAAGTCCTTACAACTGAAGTTCTACAAGGACCAGAAACACAACTTTGGGCCATGACCATACAGATTTCTCTGTATGTTTTAACTTCTTTTCAGAACAGAAAATGTAAATTTAAAGCGCTGTATGTATCACCAACTAAATCTTTGTGAAGTCCCCCTTATTCTGTACGAAGTATGTATGAAGTAATATCAGTTTAAGCTTTATATACTTTGAGAAATTCTTACTCCAAAATAAAAGTTTAAAAATATTGACAAATTATATCAAGCTTATCTCCAGAACTGCATTCAATTCTGAAAGAATCAATGAATAACTATTAATAAAGTTCATCCTGTGTAGCCAGTAACACAGGAACCCAGGGTACGATCCTTTTGTTCAGTTCCCCTTCTGCTCCCTAGCTAAAAGTCAGGAAAATACTCTACTTAGACTGAGCATTATAAAGCACTGAAATCTGTCAGCAGCATTAGCATCAATTTTAGTACCGTTCTGCTAAAATCTGCTCTTAAATAAGGACTAGTATCTCACTAGATCACATTTTAAATACTGAATGTAATGTCTAACTTCAGTTTCATGAGCACTTAAGACAGGACAATATAGCACCATTGCTAAAACAAGACATCTAGCCACCATCAGCCTCTTAGCTTCCCATTTCTGCACAGGCCCACTCCTTGTCATCACCTTATGCTGGCACAAACATTTGCGTGGCTGTGGAGTGTAAAGGGCAGGGGAGATGATCTAGCTTGAAACTAACCCAGACTGATACACCCCTCTGGTTCATCAAGCAGCTATGTAAACACTCGTGCCAGCACAAAAGCATGGTGCAGGTGAGGAATCAGAAGCAAAATACAGGTTGAGGGAAATATTTTTAACATATTCTTTTTGCCACCTGTCTCAGAGAGTTTCTCAGCTCTTAGTGACAGACTTGATTCCCCCAAAGATATCAGACTGCGTTCACACGACAGACTCACGCTTTGATATATATTCCATTGCCTCAAACAGAACAACCACTTTTCGATGTATAAAGATCAGGCTAAGCTTATTTATCCAATTAATCAAAATTCTTTCAAGCTTTTACCTATTGCCCTGACTCCTGCTCTGTCCTTCCCTCTCCTCCATGAATTTTTGGGGCTACACAGCAAAATTGAACAGTAATGTTCATTAAATAAGAAGTGTGTGGGGATAGATATGGCATGGCATTGTCCTAACACACTCTCAAAGAAAAGATACAGGGGCTAATACGTGCACACACTGAGCTGATCACAATGCATGACGGTGTTCTCTGTGCCAGCAACATCTCCCTCCCCATCACGTAGTGCTGCTCTGACCCAGACGGAGGACATGCACAGGCAGGTCTCACAGAGGTAACTGCATCTCCAGGGAGAGTCCCCTTCCAAGAAAGTCCTCTTGAGCAGTGACCACTCATTCCAATACATCTGAATTTACACGTGCTAAAATAACTTGGTTCATCTGTACCAGCTGGCAACATAATCCTAATAATTTTTTATAAGTGAGCTATTTCCATTTATTGCTCCATGATTTTTCTCACTAATTCAGTTTTATTTCCTATAGGTTTTAAGTAAATTACTAAGATGAGAATGATCTATATATAACCTCACTAATTTGTTTCGTTAGATATTCCTACCAAATACATTTTGAGTATTACTAGTTAACCCATTCTGAATTTACTGTTGTTGAGTAACAATTTTTGAATTGGTGTCACCAAGTGACATGCCTTACAAGTGTGCCAACACAGTTGTCACCCTTATCAACCGGACTTGAAGTCTTTCTGAACAGTATCAAATTCATTTGACAAGACCTAATTTCTGTGAAATCATGTTGGTTAACATTAACCATATTCTCAGCATTTAATTATCTACTGATGAAGTCCAACATCAGTTGACCTATTACCTTCTTGAGGCTCCATGCTAAATAGCTGTCCCATATTTCATTTCCTGAGTCAACCATCTTATCACTTACCACAGTGGAAGATCATTCTCCTAATTCTCTGGAACTTTGCAGATTTTCATTTAAAATCAACATCATTAGTCCAGACACGTTAAGAACCTCCTGGAATGAGGTGTTTCAACCTGCTTCCATAAAAATATTTAACGCTAAAAAGTAGTCCTTTTATCTTCTTCACTGTAGGTCAAAAAAGTTTTAATGTACATGTACATATGGAGCCATCCAGGTTTGATGTAAATTACAGTGATGACATAAAAGTACTTCCACATTTTCTGCGTTATAGAAAACTTTGCCTTTCATATGCTGAGAAACTGACCTTTTACTAACAGAATTCTTTTTTCATGTCATTAAAAAATTCCTTTTTCCTACTTCTGTGCTTAATGAGAACAGTCTCTAGTATGCAAGCTTTAATATAACAACTGGATCCCAGCCATTAAGTTGTATAAGCAACCTAAAATATTTTGGAAATGTCTTCATCCTGAAGAAGAGGTAGTTGAACATAGATTTTTCAAAATCTATGTTTAAACCTGACAGTTATGTTGCTAACATTAGGTAGTAGTAAACATACTTTCCTTCATTGCTTTTTGTTTGCAAATGGTGACTACAGAGTACCTGCATAATAATAATAATGCGAAATTCTGAATAACTGAAGATTATACAGTGCCTGAGCTTCAAACAAGATTCAAGGCAACATAGCGCAATTTTCACCAAAGCTGCAAAACCAGCACAGTGCATGTTGGAGAGACATCTGGTCCCTTGGATGGAAGAGAAATTTTCCAGGGATCAGATGTAGCCAGAAGCTCCTTTGCATAAAGCAGGAGAGTGGGAAGAATCCTCCAATTTCAGTTTGTCCTGCAAGTTTATAAGCCTTGCTATAACACTTAAGAACTGTTTTGGTTTTTGTTTTTTTTTTTTGTTTTTTTTTTTTGTTTTGTTTTTTTTTTGGTTTTTTTTGTTTGTTTTTTTTTTTTTTTGTTGTTGTTGTTGTTGTTTTTTGTTTTTTTTCCTTGATAACATTTATTCAGCTCAAATACTACAAATATGTGGGAAGAAATTCACACTGTGAAAGATACAGTATGTTCTTCCCTCTGAAAATAAGCAACTTTCTGCTAGTACTTTCCAAAAAACAGCAACAGTCAAGAAACAAAACAGATGAGGACAAAGCTCTTTTTTAAATTTTATTTTAAGGCAAATATTCAGTGGAGCATGAAATTCTTGTCCAAGTCACTGATTTAGTAAAATAATCAAAAAGTGTTTCATAGTTTCATCAGAACATATATTTGCCAATAATAAGCAGAGGATTTTGCAGAGTGAAACCATGTTTGTAATATTCCTTTCCGCACTGCTAAAAACACCATCTCTTTTGCATGTTTTCAATTAATGCCTTTAAAACAAGAGTTTGCAGAAATACACAAATACTTTCATGCCACAAAGTCATGTATTTAAAATAATTTATTAGACAAGTTAGGGAAAAGTAAAAGGGATTTTTTCATAGCAGTTATGTTTAAAATATTAATAATTTCTTCTTCCTTTACAGTGACCACTTGTGCTGCACCTTGGATAGCCCAATATATTCAACTTCTATTTTATCTTGATTTATCAAGACAGTATCTGCCCTATGGGAAGTATTTGAACTTTCCAGCTTTCACACATTGAAGCAATGGGAAAATATCAGCAACACAACCCATGTTGCTGAAAGAAGTTGCTCTCTCCAGTTAAGTGATACCCATTTCAGTCATCCTAACTGAAGTTTATGAAAAAAAAAATCTGTATGATAAAGTCTGCAGTATTTAACGATAAACGTTTTGAGTAGTTAAGCTAAATAGTTAGGAAAATAGAAAGTACTCAGAAACCACAAAGAGAATTCAAGCTGTTTGTTAGGCAAATTTGGAATTTGCACTTGGATTTTACTTTCAGGAACTGAAAATTTTATTTCAGTTGAGCTGACATTTTGTCCCTAACTCACTGTGTGTGCACACAGGTCTAAGCTAGAGAGATGTTTTACTATAAACACGCACTTCTTGAGAAAACAAGAATTTTTTCCATGACACAACAGAAAAACATACACAAAACCCATTCAAGAGCCTAAAGGAACATGGACAAGGCCACCACTGAACCTTGATTATGGTAAGTATATCTATTTGCTTTTTAAATTCAGCACCTCTCGAGGTCAAGAGGAAATGCTTTCAGAAAACAAGTAAACCCAGAGAAATAATACAAATTTCCCCCCTAATTTAATCTGCCAAAATTCCTCCTCTTTGAAGAGAATGTCTAGGAAGTTGTTAAATTTGTGGAAATTTTCTACATGACTAATTGACACTCGAGCTAAAACGTTTTGCATTCTAACACAACCTGTACGTACACATTAAAAATAAGTAAAAAAACAGTTGTTTCTGCCCTGCCTTCACAATTGGAAATACTACCCCTCAGTTCAAGCACAGCCATACCACCATTTGATTTGGCATTTGACTTAACCAGTGGGGCAGAAATGTCCAGCAGGGATGATGGAAAAATAAGCAAGAGGAGAAGAATCTCTCAGATCAGCTGCCAAAAGAATTAAAAACTTTTTCCATCAGTGTCTGATCTGCTTTAAGAGATTCTTGCTCTCTGCCCTTCCAAACGCTTGTTTACACCTCTCTGGATATTTCTGTCATCTTGGTCACTCATGTTTGTGGTCTTACACTGAAGGAAGAGAAATAAACAGAAAAATAGGAGTTCTTAACACAATAAAGCTAATTTGATTATTGTTCATAAAAATAACAAGCTATCATTTTAGGCACCCATATCATACTTGAATAACCTGAATGAAAATAAATTAAGTGTTGTTCAGACAAACGAGCTGTACAAATGTATATCAGCACGCTGTATCTGTCCCTGGCATGTATACCAGTGAGGTAGACATGTGTGAGGTATACATATACTGTATGAGTACATTAAGGGTTTTAACGTTTGTTTTAATGTTAGTGGATTAGGTTTTGCAGACTAAGTGGCACTTGGATTAATCCTTCTAGATCACATATGACTAATCGCCAAACTTCTAAAAATTTTTCAGTAACCATTAAGATAAATCAGAAAATCTGTAAGAAAACCTCAATTATTTTTATTCAAAGCAGAAGCCTAGACTTTAGATGCCTTCACCTGATCTGTCTTATATCCAGAATTACAAAATTTTTTCATTGTTTGGGATAGGAGGAGATTTGGCAGAAAGAATCAGCCAGCATGCCCACTGATATAAAAACAGCATAAGGATTCTTACCTAAGTAAACCATGTAATCTTATGAATCATGTTTTATTATACTTGCCCAGTCCAGCTAGCAATCTGCATGTCCTCTAAATCATTCCATTCTTGTTTCCAATCAAAAGTTAAAGCATGCTTCAGGATCTGAAAATGGTTTATTACATACTGGAGCTACAGGCAGCTGAAATAGTTTTACCATTCCTGAAACTTGTCTTACTACTTTCTCCACTCCAGCACTCATAATAGCCAAACTGTGGGACATGATATTCTTTGTACTACAGCATGCCCACAATGAAACATTTAAAATAAAGGCAGTGACAGAAGAAACACAGTATGTGATGCCTATGTATGTATATCTTAATTCTTACTTTGTTATTATTTAAAAGTAATAGATTTAAAATATTGAAGGACCACTGATCAGTTACAGATTTATGACTGTTTTGCAGTTTTCAATAACAGTACAATACCCAAATCTCTCACATATACGATTCACTACAGCTCTAAGAGTATACCTTCTGACAACAGCAGCTACCTCAACTTCTCATTTTATGCAGCTTATAGAAAAATTTCAGATGTGACCCAGTTATGTCACAACCATTTTCAAATTGTGATCCTCTGAAAACTAACTATATAAAAAAAGCACCTTCTTACTCATCAGATCTACTCCCCATAGAGAGCCAGGATAAGATCTGCTGACTTGGTTACAAAAATAAAGGCTCTACTACTTATTAAAATTTCTACTAACCTTGCAAAACTAACATAGGTGAAGAGAACAGGGAGCTAAATTCTTTTGCAACTTCACTGGAAATAATTATTTTACAATCCAATACAGCTCTAAAAGAGCTCATCAAAGATTTTGAGTGGGATTAAACAACAGAAAAAGCATACTTTTGCCTGCAGGAATATTTTAACTAACAAACAGATACATACCATACGGAATAAATTTAGCATTTTGTTAGGGATTAAGTCACCATTGGCCATTGGAAAGGAATTGTTTTACATGAAAACTGAGCATGTTTTACATAGTGTAAAACATCCCAGCTTCTTGTGCCCCAGCCTGCTCGCTGGCGGGCGGTGTGAGAAGCAGAAAAGGCCTTGATGCTGTGTGAGCACCACTCAGCAGCAGCCAAAACATCCCTGTATTATCAACACCGTTTTCAGCACAAACCCAAAACACAGCTCCATACTGGCTGCTGTGATGAAAATTAACTCTACCCCAGCCAAAACCAGAACACTTTTCCATTCACAGCCAGCAGCCTTACCAGTTACTCAGTCACTCCCATATGACAGATTTCTCCTTCCTTTCTGTCAAACTATTCATCACTTTTCTCCGCTTTCCTTCTGAACGTTTATGTATGTACAACCTTCACCTCACTTGAACTTCTTACTTCATTTTCATCCTCTCGAAATAAAACCCAACTAGTTCAGGAAACTTGTTGACTTCAATCTTACTTCCAACTAAATATTTTTTGTGGAGCACCAACTTTGCTATATGTTAGGTAACACTGGTCAAATTACAAGACCTGAAAGACACTGAAATAATAAAAGCTTGTTGCAATTTGTAATACTGCAAAATATTCCAAACAAGGAAATCACATCATTGGTAGCATTAAGCAATTCAAGGTCTAAAAATCATGTATTTATTTAAAAAAACACCATTAACATATTTTTTCTCTAAATTCATCAGACATTCTCAGGTTATTTTCTAAGTTTTTTTGCAAATGAAGCTGAAATACACATTTCCACAAGGTCTGAGAAACATTAAGAAATTCAACATAGAAATGCAAGGGTTTTCAATAACAACCATGCGAGTACTGTATGCTGATCCCACTTTCTCCTCTCAGAACAAAATGGAAATGAGATATTAAAAGTGTACAGAAACCTGAGCAAGTGTGAATTTACTTACATTTTCTTCACTGTCACAGAAGAGTATCTGTATGTAGATCTATCTATCTCTATATAAACATACAGAGAACCACATTTATCATTATCCTTCTATCTTTTACTGCCTTCAGAGTTATCTCTTTCAGATACGCTATTGCTTCATCCTGAATTGCATGTCTGAGATTTGGCATAAGGCTTAAGCCAACACCTTCAGTCAGGTTTAGAGAACAAGCCATTAAGAAAAGTTACTTTTTGTTTTTTTTTTTTTTTTTTTTTTTTGTCATGTTCCCTCAAGATATATTAAGAATGTGTACTCTTCATACTACAATCTCTTAAGTACCACACTGTCTGAAATGTAAGGTTATCCTTACTCAGCCATCAAAAATAAAACCAACATTTATACTAACAATACAAATACATATCTCACCATCTTCTCAATTCCACGGCCTACCTTCCTGCAAAGTCTCAGGTAAACACCCCAGAGTATTCTCTCCACAGCAAGCCTTCCTGATAGTCCACTTCCCAAGATGAATGCAGCCACTAAATGAATGCTGGGAGCTCTGTTCCTCTCCCCATTGTGTAACATACACCAGACACCACAATGAATCACGACCTTGGCAGGAGGATGGATGTTTTACTCCACTGGTGTCATCTGTGCAGAGCTGCCTCAGATGTGGCCATGTTAATTTAGGGAACATGAGAGAACAGGAAAAAGCATCAGGAGGTTAGGAGCAAGAGGTCCCCCCTACATACCACAAGATGTTTTGTGTCCACCTTAAAACCTCCTGCCTTGAAAACTCTAGAAATGATCTCCATCTTTCCAACATGGATTTGATGGCTCCATCAGGCAGCTCATGCCAGTAGAGGGCATCTCTGAGACCCTCAAAGGAACTATGGAATTCAACTAGACCCCACGGCACCACCTGCAAGCACAGACTGTGTTTGACTTTTTCAAACGTGAACATCTTATAAAACTCTTCTATGAGATAAAGGCAATTAGTCATGATCACTAATATTAGCTTACTCTCTGACACACAGCAACCACATCCAAACTGCCTAAAGGCAACAGTCCTTGGCCAACGATGATTCTCTTCTGCATGTCCTCTTATGTTTCCTCCACTGTTGCAAAGGCATTTTGACACAACTTGGATCATTCACGCCAAAAGTTTTTACTGCTTATCATGGGGATGCATTTATACTGTAATTTCAATGTTGGACTTCCAGATTTACCACAGCCAACTGTGGCATAAATTACTTTTTTTTTTTTTTAGCCATTTTGTACATATGGGGTTTTGTTTGAAAGACAGGAGAGTGAGTGAAGAAAGGTCTAATGCCTGCGTATATTTATAAGTCTTGCTTTGGAAATATCCATGTCACACTTCAATTAAGTTTTAAAAATTAAGAAGTGCTTATGATAAAATCTCAATGAAAGTAGCAGAAACCTTATCAGAACTTACAAGTTCCTGTAGAGGTAGTATGCACGTAGGCAATGCCCATCTATCACCTTAAATAACCAGAACTATTCTGTGGCCTTCAAGCTGACTGGAAGAGTTTGGCCAGAGTCCTTACTTTTAAATCCACCCACTCCCCAGCACATCGTGGCCATCGTCAAACTGCCTACTGGCAAAAGCCCCAAGCTGATAGATTACTCAAACTGTGCCAGGCAATTGTCCTGCACAGGTTGAAACTGTTGTGGAGAATAGGAATTCTGTAATAGAGACACAGCTTCAGAGCCCAGGAACACAAACTGGCACTGCTTAACTATTATCCCCAGGGATAGTCTCCTAGGAATTATTAACGATGGGAATAAATTCCCCAGATAGAGCAAATGAGGCCAAGAATCTTGGTGAATGCCATCTGTTTAGAGAGATGAAGAAACAAGAAGTCAGCAAATCATTTCTTTTGCTTACCTGGAGCTATTCTTTCTTCTGGTGATGAGACTAACAAGACAGGTTTCCCTAGACTGCTTCCTTTTTGCAGTCCCTTGTCTGCCACATGTGTCTCTGCTTGCCATCTCTCTCAGCCTTGAATCATTGACATCTGACTTCTCACTTGTCCCTTATGCAGCTGACCACAGCTTTCCTTCCACGACTCCTTCCTCTCCCTAAGGGGACCTTTTACAACCTTCATATTTACATGAGTATCTTCATCCCACTCTTTGAGGATGCTTGTGCCTTTGGCCTTTTCCGTATCTCTGGGTCTGTATCTTTTACCTCTGGACTTGTATTTTCTACTAATATAGCATAGCTACTGTGCTGAGGACCCACAGATCTATCTCAAGCTTTTTGTCCATATTGAAATCCTGGTGCCTCACTCGCACCTTGTGTACAACTCAAGCGTGGCATGGCTAAAATAAAATGCTTTCTCTTCACCTAATAACTTCTGTTTCTTGACTACTACTGGTGACACTACCATACAGTGCTTTCTCGAGATTCTCACACAGAGATGCTAATAATTTTGCTCCATGAACAACATATCTAATACACAACTCTTCTTCATTCAGAGAACTAAAACTCTCACCTAAACACTGTGTCTCAATTTACTGATTAAGAATTTTCTTTTTCAGATCTTGATGAATGTGATCTAGACACTCTCACCCATTCACAGAACTTCAGTAAATATAATTTCCTAAGTCTACTGCTTCAGCTGTATCACATTTTCAAGTAATTCCTCAGGACCTCCTTTCCTTTTCACATCAAGCAAATAGCTGTCTTTACCTCTAAAGCAGAATCATATCTATGACCTCTTCCTTGGCAGTGAAGACAGCTTCTCTCTGAGCAGCCCATCATTTCAGATTCTGTTATCCACTGACTGAATTAACCTTTGCATTTTTTTTGTCATTTGGAGGAATTCCTGGTCAGCCTCCATCTCACTGTTCTCCTTCTAAACGCTTCTTAAACTGTCCTTTACTGAGCCAGTAGCGGTGAAGTCTCAGCAACGAGGACCTACTATTCATTATGCTAATGTAATTTTATTATTTTCTCATACTCTTCCGGTCATTTGCTTTATCATTTCTAGTCCATCTTGTAAGCTAGATTTGTTATCTACGGCAAAAATAACTACATGCTTTTTGCCTGAAAATATGCACTTAACTTGTAACTACCTAAGTTAATGTTTCATGCCACAGGAACCCACTTAGCTTGCATCCTAAAATGAAACATCGATGCAGATGGTAGCTTAACAGATATAACGAATTTCAGGCAGAGATTTACCATTAAAAAGCTTTTTAATTAAGGTCCTTCCCTCTGCTCCTCATTCCCACCTGGTTCCCAGAAGGAAGCAGGGGGTGACGAAGCTTTCGGAGGCCCCGGCAGCCCTGTGAAGGCCGACCGCCGCCAGTGGCTGTCCCAGCGCAACTCCCCTAGTCCTGCTTCCGTGGAGCAACACGGACGAACCAACACGTGACACTGTTAACACGGAGCTTTTTTAATTATTAACAAGGACAGACTGAGGGAATTCTCTTTTCCTCCCCCCCCCAGCTGCACGCCGCTCGCCGCGCTTCCAGCGGTGTCGGAAAGAGCCCGCGGTGCGCGGCGGCTCCGTCCCGCCTCAAACGCCGGGGGCGGGAAGCGGGATCGCCGGCCCCCTCGGCCGCCGCTCGCGCCCCGCCGCCCACGTGACTTCCTCCCGCGGCCAGGCGCTCCCCACCCGGCACCCACCGCGGCATAGCGCGGGGGAAGGGGCCAGGCTCTCTGAAGAACCTGCCGGGAAAGGCAGTGCTTTCTCCCCCCCCCAGCTCCCTTCCGCCTCCCGGAGCGCGGCGAGCCCGTATCTTTCTCCTCCCCGGCTAACGGCACCCTCCCTTCCGCCAGCGCGACTCCCCGTTGGTTGCCGATCGGCCCAACCCGGGAGCTCGGGCCGCGCCGCCGACCTGGCGCGGAACTTCCCACCAGTGGCGCGGGGGGAGGAATTGAAAGCACGCCAGTACCTTGAGCGGGATCATTGCAAGCATGTGGCCAACCACTCCCCCCCCTCCCCCCGCTGGGGGGGAGAAATGGTTCCTCCCGTCACGCGGGCCGAAGGACGCGGGGCGCTCCACCCCGCCTTCCCCCCGCCGCGCGTGCGCAGCGGCGCGGCGCCCGGCTCACGTGTTCCCCCGCGTCCGGCGATCATGGCCGCCCTGCTGAACTGCGCCGGGCGCCTGCGGGCGCTGTGCCCGCGCCTCCTGCCCCGCCGCCCCTCGCCCGCCCCCGCCAGGTGAGACCCTGCGCCCCGGGGCTGCCCGCTGCCCGCCACTGCGGCGGGGCCGGCGGAGGGGGCGGCGGCGGCGGCGGCGCCCTCGCTGCCCAAGGGCACTGCTGGCGGGGCCGCGGCCCTTGGCCCTGGCTGCGCCGCCCCCCGGGGCTGATGGCGAGAGCCCTGCAGCCCGGCGGCCTGCCGCCCCTGTGCGCGGCAGGGTTCGCTCGGGGGCAGAGGCCGCGGGGAGCCGCGGTTCCCTCTGGCGGGGGTGGCGAGGGCGGGCAGGCGCTTCCACGGCGGTGTCTCGTTGGGCTCTTGGCGAAAGCCGAGCGCTCCCCTCTCCGTGAGGGGCAAGGGGTACGGTTCTCCGGAGCATCCCGCTGTCGCAGGGCAGGCGGTGCGGAGTCGGGGAGAGACCCGGCGGGGATCAGCTGTGATTCTCCGCGCAGTTGGAATCTGGGCTTCTTCCCCCTGCCCCTCAGGCTCCGCGGTGTCTGTTCCCAGGAGGAGTATCTTAATTCCTTTTCTGTGCTTCCCGTTCTTCCCTCACGCGGGTAGGGTGGAAAACTCACTGCACCTGTCTGCATCCCAGTCGCTGTTTGGACCACTGATAGGCGGTTGGTGCCCTGCAGGAAGTTTAGAGGCACAACACCTCCTTAACGAGTACTTTTTTTTTTTTTTTCTTTTAAGTTAAAAAAAAAACCAAAACAAAACAAAAACAAGAAACCCCTAGTTTTGTGAGAGCCAAGCTTTTGTTCCAGTGGTGGTGCATTGCTTCTCCACATTTGGTATGTTTTTTGTCTTGACCACTTACCTCTTCGATGTAGAAATGCAAAAGGCTCAGCCCTGAATGCATGACAAAATGTGTCAGAATTCATGTTTCCAGCAAACATGATATTTTAGGGGTTTTTTTGCCTGTACTTTTTTCTAAATGAATCATGAGAGCAATGTTAGCATTCTGTTATACAGGCAAGCAAATTGCTTCCATAATTTTTTTCTTAATTGTTTGTCCTAAGGAGGAAGCACCTTGTCCAGATGAGAACTATGTTAAAGAGTTTGTTATTGATTTTTAGTATTTCATGTAGTGAGTATGGTATTACAACTACATGCAAACTTTTTAAATATTAAGGGTTAGTTTATTGTCAGCAAGTTCTCAAACTGCTTGTGAATGAGAGAAAAGTTTGTTGATGACTTCTGAGCCTTGATGGTGTTAGATTTTTGGTTTCCACCATGTCCAATTTCCAAGTTTTAGGGAGTTGGGAATGGGTTGAGATGTTATAAACGATTATAATTTTCATTTGTTATGATTACAGTTGTTAACTAAAAATTTGTATAAAATTAATTAAAATAATTATAAGTAATTTGTAAGTATAAATGCCTGGCTAAATAGAAGTTTAGATGTGTTTCCTCGAAGAATATGAATGCTTGTTGTATTTTTTCCAGTGTTTGCAAAACCTAGTGAGGATCCAGTGCAGGTGGGTGGGAAGGGGCTTGAGCCTCGTAGCTCTGGTGGTCCCTCTTAAGTGAATGTAACAATGCCTAATAGAAAACCAAAACAGTTTTCTGCCATTCTAGATAGATTAATATGTTCAGCAGAGAACTTGGTGAGTTCCAGAGCTGGTTCGGGAGAAGGGATGGGAACAGATGAGAGTCAGCAATAGATTGCTCCTAGAGGTTAGTCTCACCATCAGAATAAGATGGTTTTTCCTGCCTGCACCAGCTTTAGTGCTTATCAAACCTATTATGAGCTGATTTTATTCAGTAACTTGGCAGAAATCTTACCTAAAAAAGTATATAGTTTTATGCTGGTTTTAGTGATTGAAGTGTAACAGATCATTAAATGCTAAAGTTGATGTGAAGGATGGAGTAGACTTGTGCAGGAAGGACCAGGAACTGTGAAGACATCTGCTGAATGGTTGGCAACAGAACTACCCAGTTAGTGGCAAATCACGAATAAACTTTTCTACATTGTGGTCATTCAGTCAATATTTTTTTTCCCTCAACTGGAAGCTTAATTTCCTAAATTAGTTTGCTGCAAGTCGTGTTGTTCACAGAACTTCACATATGACTTGATGAAGGACAAACAAGGCTTTTTTTTTTCTAGAACTGCATTTCTGGAAAGAACTTGAAAAGTGCTGTGTGCAATGACAGGTTTGGCTCCAACAGCAAGGTTCTGTTTTTTTGATTGGTTCTCTGTGCACTCCCCACCGATACTTTTTTGTCTTACACCAAACTACACTCTTCTGTATCTTCAGGTATAAACGGGGTCATATGTGGCATAGTTCAGTGGTCATGCTAAAAACCCTTCAATTCTCAGGCTAGGTTTAGTCAGCAGTGAGAAAGGTGCTTGGTGAACATGTAGGAAATGGCAGTGGTATTTGTTTCATAGCTTTTAGATGTTAGTCTAAACTGTGGATTATATTGGAGTAAGACTAAGTAGCACACCTAAATTTATGCATTCTTTCTGTCCAGTAATTTAGTTCCTAAGATAATTTTTCACCTAAAATCTTTGTCTTGCTGTCACTTCAATATGTGGGCTTAGGCATCCTAGTGCACAAGCGATGATTTAGGACCATTTGTGGTCCTAGATGATGCTCTAGTAACATTTATGAACTGAAATTGCATATATAAGCATATAATCTCATTCAAGTTTTTACCTTAAGTAACTATTAATTGTTTGTTTGTTTGTTTTTCTACCTAAGCTTTAGCTTCTGGAAATGGACCTCTTTTGAAGAACTAGAATGGCACATGGACATCGTTTAGATGTACTCGCTGTTCAGATCTTGAGATGGTATTTTGAGAGTGAAATGCAGTTAGCTGCAGTCAATTCCAGAGACCACTGATGAAGTTCTAATTGTAATAGTGGGTAAAAAACCCCACAGTTTTAAGAGTAAATAAATAACAAGGAATAACCCAGCATTTCACAAGAGAACAGGGAAAATGGCAGTATGTTTATATGTGTTTGATACAGTTGCTTTAAAGTCAGTTCAGAGGCAGATATGACACTTTCATTACAGTAGTGGTTTCAGAAGAGTTGCAAATCTGTTAAATTTTTTAGAGATATGAAACTGCAACCATTCACATTCAAGCAGAGGTTTTTATCAAAGCATCGTATTGCTCCGATTTTTCTGGGAAACCCCTACTGCTGAAATGTAGAGTACACACATGGTGGTTGGACTGTTTGTTATGCCTGTGCAATTTTATTACGGATTCACAGAGCATGTTGCTTTTCTGCTCGGAGTCAGTATGATGTGCACTGGACAGAGAAGCGTGCTTCATGCAAAGAACACTTCAAATTCTGTGTCAGTACTTGAAGTGCACTTATGGTGGAGGGATGACTTTGAGCACAGTTGGACAGGGTGGATATGCAAGATTAAGGTGGTTTCCCTGCAGTGACCGATGGTTCCTGTTGTGCTGTTGTGTGTTGCTGCACTGTAGTGGAGCCAATGCAGTATACTGTGGGAGTGTTTCCCATTTAATTTTGTGTTGGTTTAATTTAAACTTCTGAAAATACTTTAGGACAGTAGGTGGATATCCAGTTGCATAGGATGGCTGAGAAGCATTTCATAGCAAACTAGATCTAAGGCAAATTTACTGTTTCACTTGTCTGCCTCTAGTACGAAATGTGAAATACACTGAGCTGTATGTCATCAACTCTCAGTTATAACAAGAGAAATAAGCTATGACAGGCCAATACAACAAACTTCAGATCTACCACAGCACACTTTTGCACTGTGCCAATTTATGTGGTACGGGTTATTTACTGGAACTTTGTTCATAGAAGCTTCACTAAGGGAAAAGATGCTTAAAGTAGGTGCTAGTAACTGACTGTTGAGAATGCTGACATCAGAATATCTTTTTGGTACTCCATTCTATGTACTTTAGTTAATATTACACCCTGCTGCTGTGGGAAAGTGAGTGTTGGGAGGAAGGATATTGGCTCCGTTCTTCCCACACTGACCACCCTCCTGGCCAGCTTATCCTGCTCTAAATCAGAGTACTTCTTGGACCTATTACTCATCTGATTTTGTTAGTTAGAATGCAAGGTAAAATTTTTCTGACAGATGGACACGTTTTATTCGATCAGGTGAAGATCTGATGAACTCTAGAAGGGTGGGACGATTGACAAAAGGAGAAGAAGAAACTCGGTATGATATTAGATTGATTCAGCTGTATTGCTGAACAGCACTTTTAGATGTAAGAGTGCTAGAGTACTCATCCTGATGTCAATACCCTACCTGTCCTCAGAGAAAAGGACAACAATTAGACTTTTAAGTTGTAGATCGTAAACAGATAGTTGAGCAGGAAAATCAAGTGAAATCTCTATAAGCAAGTCTCTCAAGGCATCTTTGGCCTTGCTGTCATTTCTTTAGTTTGAGATTCTCTCCAGTAGGTTTATGTATCAGTTTTTGTGATTGCAGAGAAAAGAGCATCTCCCCAGACAGCAAATTGTGCTTTTTATTCTGTTCCGGGGAGTGACTGCTGAGGAAGTTGCCAAGAGGGCACCCAGTGCAATGCTTTTCAAGTTGTTTTTGTAAAGACTGTTGACTTTTGGTACATTGTGGTGTGTTTGTACAAGATGGAAGCATGTTAGTGAGATGGGAAGGAGAATATCTTTTTAAAGAATCCTTGTTTAGATCTGAGGGATTTGATCTGAACTTTGGATAAGCCATAAGGTAAAAACACAAATGATTCCTGTTTTAATGCATGGCATTTTTTTCTTTTAATTAGCTTCAAACAAGTTGCTTTTGGCTGTTCACAGTCATACTCAGCAATCCATCACCAGTGGATGAAAATCTAGAACTGAACGCTTAATTACCTTACATTAGCAAAATGATAGAATTAATGGGCTTTAAATGCAGAGGAGGCATTCAGTAGATTTGGTTTTGCTAATATTGAAGCAATGTTCTGTTGTAAATTTTCACAAGCTGCACTGTTGTCGTAGTTGTTGTATGTGTTTTACCAATGGACACGAAATGTCTAGAGGCTTCCGAAGAAGTACAACAAAGCAAGGTTTTTCTGCTTTGGTTCTTGCAAATCACTTAGGCAATAAGCTTAGGTATTCTCAGTCTACAGGAAAAAACTTAAATTTTTCTCTGTTTTTATAGGATCCCACTGTATCTCATTGAAACAGGGATACAGTGACCTGAACGTTGTGGCTTTTTTTTTGTGTGTGACCATAGTAAGTTGTGGGAGATACTGTTTAGCAGTCATCAATCATGCTGGGATTTCAGGTGGTGTATTTAGTCTTATATTTAGTTAAGTCTGTAGTGCTTTTATGTACAGTAATGTCTTTTTAACTCTTTGAAGTTTACTATTATTCTGCTTTGAGCACAGCTGTATTTTGGAAACTATTTCTTGCACCTTTAGCGTGTTTAGTTTAGAAAGAACTTAACAAAATATTAAGTACTTTATTTAGAAAAAGTCTAGCAACTGCCATAGTGCGGCCCTGATATAGGGAGGCAAATATCCGTATAGTAGCTCTTTAATCCTTTTTGGCTGTTTGGAATTGGTCAAATTTTACAGAAAGTAAACTTCCTGCTGGTGCCAGGGACATCATTGGAACCATCTACTTCTTGAGAAAGATGGGACACTTCTTGCACACCGGCCTGAGTAAAATGTGTCCCTCTAGGAAATCAGAGGCACCGCCTACATCTAGATTCTAGGTCTGCTCTAGAAATATGGAAAATGCCTAAGTACATGTAAGTGCGGTACTGGGATTCTTATGAACTCTAGCAAACATAGAAATATTTTACTAGTTAACTTAGTACACATTTCCCCATGCATACTTCACCTCAGCGTGTGTTTTTTACGAGTTTAGCTTGATCTGCTTTCCAGACATTGTAAGCTAAATTGGAGATGAAAAGTTCCTGCTAAATGGTGAGTGGTTCTGTGTTGGGATTACAAACATGTAATTGGTTAATTTCTCTGATGTAGGCAAGGTCTATATTTTTCATCCTCACCGTTGTAGACACAAAGCTGAAAACGATGTAAAGGCTCAAATACTGGAAAGCTACTTCTAAGTTTGTGACTGTGGGAGTAGGAGAGAGAGATCACTTTATAGGACTTAATGTATCTTTTGAGCTTCTCTGGGTAGATACAAAGAAACGCAGTTTTGAAACATAGTAAAGAGAAATTACACATGTTGGGGAAGGATCAGGCTGCTAATCCAGATTTGAAGTTTATTGTGTAGCTTCGTGGGCCTGCAGGTATAATGTTTCACATGGAGAAAATCTTAAAATACCATTTAACAGTTAATACTTGGCATGCATTGCAGTCCTTGGAGATGTATCACACACTTTGCTGTTTAGCACAGCATTTATTTCTGAACAAAGTTAATTAAAGAATGGAAAATATATGGTTACATCGTCAGGTTATGTAATCTAACATCTAACACTAAGGTAGGATTAGCAATGCTAAGGTCATGTATGGTAGATTTTTTTTTTTCCCCTCTAATCTTATTTTATAAGCTTCCACATGAGAAAACTTGACTGTCAAAATATCCTGTTCTAAAATTTAATTACAGTTAATATTGCAACGATTAATATTACCAGCGTGATGCCTGATGGATTTGGTACAGTTGCTTCTCTGTTTGGAGAGTGGGATGGGATAAATAAGTCTTTTAAACCTATTTTTTTGTGAGTAAACACACCATGACAAGCAGAATAATTCTCTGTATATTATCTATGTTGCTTTTCTTAGGAGTTGAAGATGTAAAGTTTTCTTTTTTGCTGCGTGATGTTTCATATTTAGCAGTGGCTTACTTTCAGTGCTTTTTTGGTTGTACTGTTCTCTAGCTAATTGTACATCATCTTAAGTTTCTGCACGTTTTTTGTCTAAAATGCACAACTTTCTTTGGTCTGTATCAAATTTCCTTTTTGTTGGTGTCAGACCATTTCATCGGGTAATCAGGATGACTTTGAAGTTTGAGTCTCTCTGAATAGTTTGCAACCATTATGGTGTTGTCTACAAATCTTGTAAATTCATTAACTCCTCTGTCATCCAAATTGAAATTATTGAATGGACGTGGGTCGTACCAGTCCTGTCCCAGTTGGTCAGGTCATAGTATATTTTAGAGTCCCACAAAATATATTCCCAATTTTGCAACAAACCCTGATCAGCACATTTTAATTATATATATACAAATATAAAATTTATTATTAATATTTATAAATAACTACACCCATATTTTTGTAACTAAAAGTACATTACATCTCTTTGTTTTGCTTATGAGATTGTCAGGTAACATGGTGCCAGAAGCCTGCACATCAATCTTTATTTTTTATTGATTATACTTCTGTTTTTTCCCAAAACTTCAATGACTTTTTGAAGATAATTCCAAAGGGCTAATGAATGAGTAAACTCCATTAGTGTGTCTTAAATATAATACACCTTAATGCTTCCTGAAATTAGTTAGCTCATTCCTTCCTATTCTCACCTACACCCCCATCACCTTGTTAAAATTTAGTCATGGTAAAATGGTTAAAATCTACATAGTATGCTTGCAATTAACATTTTTTAAAGATAAACAATATATGATCTATATTTAAAAAAAAAAAATCATCTTGTGTTTAGAAGCCTTTCTTGCAGCCTCTTTATGTGACATCCTGACTGAAATGGGTAACATGGCCCTCTTGATTTTTATCTTTCCTTTTTTTTTATTGTGTGTTCTTTCTCAACTTTTGAAAATTAAAGAATTGCACAAGGTGGTCAAAGATTCCTGATGCATGGTTAACTGCTTAATTTTGTTAGCTGCTTTTTCTGGGGAGATTGTGCCATTAGTCATGTATGGCATTCTTCTGTCCTTCACTTGATTGTCTGAAATCAAACCTGATACAGTGTCCCTTAATTTGTTAAGTTTGCCCTTTTTTTCTTTTTTGGAAGCTGTCTTTCTGGTCTGCTCTATCTTTCATCTTTTAGAATAGTGAGCTCTTAACCTTTTTTTTTTTTTTTTTTTCTCCTAAGTTTTGTGTTCTTAGTTGATTTGTAGCGCTAAGAACCAAATTCAAGACAGTATGTGCCTGAAGCTTCATCCAGCTTCTGCAGCCGCAGTTACTTTTAATAAATTCTTACTATGAGATTGGCTTAGCATTACACAGTGCCTTAAGTCATGCTAAAAGTGTAATTTATTCAAATGCTGAAAGCCTACAGATGATAAGGTACACCTCAGTGCCTTATGCTAGGCACTTTATTTCAGATTTATAATGGTAATTTAGGTGGATGCCAGTGGAAATTTGAGTTTCTCAGGCTGTTTTATATTCATACTGTTTTCCTCTGTGTGTCTAAAACTGAAGCTTGGACTTCCATGTTGACATTCCTTAAAATGTATAAATTAATGGCAACACCAGTACCATATTTGATAATAAAAATGCCCAATTCTGCTAATCTTTCAGAAGGTTCAGTTAGTGTATAAAAATCACATTTCATGTAAGAATGTATACAGTGTGTAACTGTAGCAGTTCATATAGTGTAATACTGTAAACTTAAGTTTTCAACAGCTTTATGCTACATGCTAAGCAGGGAGAGTTTAGTAACAAATGTTTAAGAAGCTTAGAGTCCTCTCATACTGTTAACTAGCATTTGTTGAGCATACACACACATTTTTCTCTTCATACTTAATGTGATGGAGCTATGCAAGTGCCTTAAAATGTTTGTGACTTGGTATGTGGAGAATCTTACAAAGATGGCTTGGTTAAAACACTGCAGCACTTAAGCTAAGAAGCATAGATATCAATTAGTTTATGATTACAGGTGTGCTGTGTGGCATAAGATCTAATTCAATAACTTGCAAAATACTGTAAAATGAACAGATTTTTATAGAAAAAGACATTTCAATTCTAATCTGAAGCACAGGTGTTTAGTCCACTTGTGCTTTGATGATTAATGGAAATCAAAGTGTGAATTTCTGTGTTAAAAAGGCAGTAACTCCTGTTTTGCTGCTTGCTTCCAAAACATTTTTTTCCAACCTGAAGTACTTAGAAAAGCTTTCAAGTAGCTTTTCTTAATGGGTATATAAGAGTGGATGATATAATTTTTTAATCTATATCTTTAAGAAAAATATTGATCAAGAACTTGCAACCATTACAGTTTCATTCTTACAGCGATCTAGTGGCTAGCTCATAGTTGCATATTGCTATTTGTGTTACTAAAGAGTTTATCTAAATTGTAGACATCTCATTTGGTGGTTACAACAAGACTGCATCAATAAAAAGTGCCACCATTACTGCATAGGACTCCTAGAGCACCTGTAACAGCAAGGAGAAGAGCAACTAGTTGTGTGGTTTTTTGTTTGTTTGTTTGTTGGTTTTTTGTTTGTTTGTTTGTTGGTTTTTTGTTTGTTTGTTTGTTTTTTAAAACTAGTCTAAAGACCTTGCAGAAATTTATTTGAAGAGCTGTCTAGAGAGTTAGAGATGAGGGACAGCAATTTCACAAGTTGCTGAATCTTCTTTTTGCCATCCAGCATACATTGCTTCCTTTGTATAGGATTTTAGAGGAAGATAGTCTGGTTTACTTCACACAGTTGTCAGGACAATCAAGAATGCACTTCTGAAAATGCTTGTATGTAATGTTAATTTTAACTGCACAGGCTGTTCACAATCCTGCTATGGCACAAATACTATTTTTACTGTTTTCTTATTTTTATGTACATCAGCTTGTTCCTATTTTTTCTTTTTAAAAAAGGCAAACTCGTACTGTTTGGCTAGAAGTAAGAATACTTTCTCATTATATTTCTTCTTGTTGTCATACTTTATTTTGAGAAAATCAATAGTTAAATGCAGTGTTGATGTTTGATTTATATCACGGGATGGCTGCTTCATGCTCATTAATGTTAATTCAGCAGAATGGGGAATGATCCCGTTGTTATTTAAGCCATTGTTGTCTAAACCACTGGCCTCTGGATTAGTTCTTATGTATTTAAATTGAAAATAAAGATATGATTTGCTGCCTTGATTTGCTGTGTTCTGAAAGAGATGTCAGGGTCTGTTCTTGGAGTGATTTTTCTAAAGTATGTGAGAGCTTTTGTGAGAAGCTGTAATGGCACAATAGACTTTTCTAGTGATTGGATGACTTAAAAACTTTTATTTTTGTGGGAGTAATATCTGAAGCATTTAACTCATGAGGTGAATCCGAGTGAAGAATCTCAGAAACAGTTGTCACTGTAAGAAAATATACATCACTATATATTTTTAAGTGAAGTCACTGAATCACCTCTATTTGTTTATATCAACATGGAATGTTTTTGACAAACTGTTCATCAGCAAGAAGTGCATTATCTTTTTGACATATGATGAGTGTAGTTGCAAAATGACTCACAGAAGTGTAATCTCTATTTTTTTGTTTGTTTTTATTTAAGCAGAAACACTATGTACCAGATAAGGTTCCTTACAGTTGCACCTCAACAGGAGGGAAGTGTTAAAGAAGAACCAATTTCAGAAATTCAAACCAGACGGGCCTGGCAGTTTGACTGGGCATTAAATAAATTGGATAACTCTGTCAGAAAAACTGGCCGCATCCCTAAAGCGCTTCTACTAAAAATCTTCCATGAAATATGCAAAACAGGTATGTTGCTTCCAATTAAAACAAAAGCTAAATTTAAAGCTGTAATATAGCAATTAATCAAATCAAGGAAATTAATTGAAAGAGTTCTGATTTATATTTTGACTTTGAATGTTCTTAATCTGCTGCATATGTTCAGACCTTAAATTCTTTAGAAATGTTATTTTGCTTTGAATGCATGCATTTACTCTTCCAGGTTTATTTATCTTTGGGTATTTATAAGTCTTGTAAAAATTTGGTGTACTTTTAAGAAATCTTACCATATTGCCTTGCTTATTGTGGATTTTTAATCTGGTAGTATTACACCTTACTCATATACCTGTATTGTACGCTCTGAACAGGGATCATATTTATCTGCTTTATACAGTATATTTTTAAAATGTCTGTAATTAACTATCCTATCTTTAAGAGTTTATTTTTTTAAAAATGGAACTATACAGGGAAGAGTGGAGGTGATCCCCAGGCTTCTGCATTCGCAGGTAGCTGTGATTATTCAGGACAAAAAAGCTTTATTTTTTTTGAATAAAACAAAAATAAACAGCTGAAGCATTGTTCCTTCTGACAGATTCAATACCCCTTTGGCTAAAAGTAGCCAGAGTACATTTTGCAAACCAGGTACCACAATGGATGAGATTTGGTACCAGTTAGGGTGAATCAGTGGAGATACTTGCTAAATATACTCACTCAGTACTACTGACAGTATTTATCAATGACAGCATGTATTGTTTTGTTTTAGTTTCAAACTTTGCTATATATTGCTCTGGACTGTTAATAGCTTGTATACCTAGGATTGCGCTTTTAAAAGTTTTGCAGTTCACTGCTTAAAAGCTTAGTTTTCAATTTATGTTCTTTTTCTGTCGAGCTTTTTAGTTTTTTCTTTTTGCTTGTGATATCCTTTCTGGTTCTGACTGCTTTGTCTTCTTTACTTATAAAACTCTAATTTTCAACTGTGCGTTAGCAAGAATTTTATGTCTCTAAGCTTATCTGCAAATCACAGTTCTTCATGATATTTAGTTAGACAGTCTTTAGGAAATCATATTAACAGAAAGATTAATAGCTTAAAGTGGTTTCCTTCAACTTTCTAAGTATATTTAAAAAAAAAAAAGTGTAGAACTTCGCAAGAGATTTAAGTAGGATGCTATTCAAATAAATGACAAATATTTCCATGAGAAAAATTCAATCCTTTTTTTATTATGAACATTGAAAATGGATTTAGTGAAAGTGTGGGAGTTTAGTTACTGTTGTTTTCCTAGAAAGATTTGCCCGTGTTCGTATTGTTCTTCGATTTCTAATTGCAACACGGAAAATGCCCAAAGAAGGTGCTTGCTGTAGATCTTGTCCTGCATCTTTCCATACTCATACTTCCAAATCTTTTCCTGTTTCTTTTGCCTTTCAAGGTACTCAGTCACTGATATAACACTGGCATTGTGAAATTGGACATGTGTTGGGGTTTTTATTGTACAAACTAATTGTATGCAGGGATTGAAAAGTTAGTCAAATATGACTTACCTCACCACTCCATTATGTCTTCAGAGGTTTGAATCCCCATTTGCAGTTTGTACCTGCCCCCTCTCACTCTTTTAACTTACTCTTTTTTTTTTTCCCTCAATATTATTCATTTTTTTTCCCCACTACAGCTGGTGTTTCCTCTTACATAAGTTTACTCTGTATAAGTAACTTCTCTGCTGTAGGTTGTGCTCTTGAAACATGATTTACAACAGTAATGTGGTATCCTAGATTTGCTGGTCCTTTTTGATAGCTGAAGATCTAATTCTAAATGGTATATAGCTTTCTACTGTTGAGGGTTTTTTTAGTTTATTTTGCCATTATTTCGGAGCTATATAGCGGTATCTACAGCTTTGTATAATTAAAAATTACACTTACAGTGAGCAGCAGCAGCTAGAGATACTTTTACTGGCAACGGTTCCTGCCTCTACACTGGGCTGTACACAACTTCAGAGTGCTGGCATGATGAATGGGAAGCAACTTACAAAACATTAGTGATGCTTTAGACTTCAAGTCATTGTGGAAGTCTGAATCTTTCAAGTCTGCATGTATGTCTCTGAGATAGAAAACTTTACATATTCTGTCATTATTTATGTTGTATGTGAACATTTGTCTTGCTTGTTGCTAGATGAAATTACTTCTGAAGTATACCTTTCTCTGTGATAGAAAAGAGACATTTTTGTGCTTTTTTTCTTAACAGTATGCTGCTTTATAAAGAAACTCTTATTTTTATTAGAAATTGCTGGGTTTGCATATAAAGATGTGATTGAAAAACATTTTTGTGTCTCCAGTTTATTGGGTAATGTGTGATAGATTCTGCAGCTCTGACTTACTTTGCCTCAGGAGTAGTAGTGAAGTCCAAGAAAGACAGATGAGTTTCTAGTTAGTTTTTTGACATTCTGGGACTAGTGTAGAAGTCAGAGAAGGTAGACATTCTTACAGTTTTCTCCACTATTCTCTAAATGTAAATTATCTTATTTATTTTATATTGAGCATGGGCAGAAAAATGTAACTGTAAATGTGGAATGTCTCTGAATACAAACTATGGAATACTGTGGAATTGGTATGAAATATTTTGCCATGTTAGAAATTTACCAGAAAGTTATGTCAGTGTTAGGATGAAATGATCTCTGGACCTTGCATTGGGAAATTGAAAGTGCTAGATAATCTGAGTTTAGTATTTTGTGGTTTATTTTTTAAAATTTCTGCTTAGCTGAGCTCTTTGTACTAAATGGAATGTTTTATTGTGAATCTTTTTCATGATAACATATAATAGTGCCATTGTTTAGTCATTTGGGTTTCCTGTTCAGTAAAAATCTTCAGTCTTGGAGAAGAATCTGTTTGATACAAAATGATTAACTATTTCAGTGAACCAGTGTTGAATCTTCTTTCTAATATTAAATGCATAACTATTTATAAAGGAATTCGTGGTTGTGTTACACTTGCAGGGGGTCCAGGAAGTAATCAGACCTTGCTTTTGTTACGAAGTTGTGGTGCTCTTTTACCAGAGGTATTGTCACCTGAAAGAACAGAACTTGCCCATATGATATGGGACAAGATGAAAGAACTGGGTAAGTTGATTTTGGTAGTGCCTCTTGCAAGAACAAGTATGTGCTTTAGTTGCTTTCTTTGTAACAGAAGACTGAACGTGTTTTAATTGCCTTTAAGTGTTAGGTTATAACAACAAATACTCATTACTGAATAAACGCTAGGTTTTGTTGTTCAGGTGAGAGATCTATTTCTTATTCTGGGAGTTATACTGACATCTAGGGGTATTCATAATAAATATAAAGATATTTTTTGGTAACATGCTTAAATTGGACTTTTGCTTGATTTTGATTATTGTAAGAATGCATTTTACTTCTCTGATTGACAGTACCTTGATATCTGGTGGACCTGAGTATTCCTAGTGCTGCCAGCTATTTTATCAGATAATTTTTTAATTTTTAGGTAGTCATTTTTCTGTAGATGTTGCATAGGTGAACTGCTGCTTGATAGCAATATTGCTGAATCTATAAAATAAGTTCAGCTGTACAGACTGGAATAGCATGCACATGAGCATTGAAGTTACTGTGCTCTTGTTACATTTTAGCCTTTTATAAACACAGATGCTGTTAAATAGATGTCTGATATTTCACAGGTGGATAAAAGGAAGCAGTCATGATTATATATAAAGTTCATAAAGAATAAAATTGATATGAATTTAATTACCTGAGAAAACTATAAAATCCTGTTGAGTTTAGAGAATCTACACTCAGTGACTGTGCTTGAAATATTTCTTTAGGTGCTGTGTATGATACAAGCCATTATAATGCTTTACTTAAAGTCTACCTTCAGAACGAGCACAAATTTTCTCCAATGGAATTTTTGTCCAGAATGGAGGAAGCTAATGTGCAGCCCAATCGGGTGGGTACTCTTTTATATCTTCTTTCTTAACAGTGGTATCTATTTATTGGATGGAAATCATTAACTTCCCATTTTTGTTTTCTGTAGGTTACATACCAAAGGTTGATTGATGCTTATTGCAGTGAGGGTGACATTGAAGGAGCAAGGTATTCTTTTGCATTTGTTTAAAGGAATCTCCACAAAATCTTTCTCATATTCCTTACTATTAATGTTAAAACTCATTTCAGTGTAATTCTTATAAACTGAGGAAAGGAAAGAGGAGGTTTTAGGTATATTTAAACCAAGCACTAAAGAGTAGTTTCTTAGACACATCTGCAGCCTACACAAACAAAATAGAAATAAGTGATAGACCAGTGTGTTCAAATCAAATTGTATTCAAGTTGCTGAGAAAATAACTTGTTTTGTCATTTCTAGAACCAGCGTGAAAAAGTGTGAGGTTATGAAGGCTTACTGCCTATGTAAGAAAATGGCTACTCGGAAAGGCGTTTGAGAACAAAGTGGACTAAGTAGCAAATAGTAGTAATTCTAGTTTTTGTTGTCATTGTTACGCAGCGCTTGCTGGATATCTGTCTACCATCTTAATTTTAGCAAGGTTAAGTTGCAATAGTGTGTTTTCTGGGCATGAGAAATAAGTAAAAAGGAAGATAAAAATAAAAAAAAAACCATCCCCATCCTTGTGTCTGTATATTTCAAAGTGATGAATACAATTCATCTGAAAAAATGAAGAGCAAATTATGAACATATTATGCAGCATCCCCAAATGTAATTGCTCAGTGACATCAGCATTTGGTTTTGCTTGATGATACAGTATATGTCCAGCGATAGCTCAGTTTATCTTTTCAAAGGAAAAAAGATATCTACTAATTCATTGTCTTGTACTTTGCAGTAAGATTCTTGGATTTATGAAGAGCAAAGATCTCCCAATCACCGAGGCAGTATTCAGTAGCCTTGTGAAAGGTCATGCAAGATCAGGGTAATGTTTAATACTTGTTTTCTTTTGTTTTCTTTAGTTTCACTACAGTATAGAGTGATACTGTACAGAAGAATTACGTGCTGCAGAATAGCGTGATGTTTTTGAATAATAATATATAGAAGATTGTCGTCTTATACCCTTTTGAAGCAAAACAGGGCCATTTAACAAAGGCAGATTTTTAGTGTCTGAAAATCTTGGATTTCAAGACGAATTCCTCTAGTTCTGTATTTTTTTGAACAAAATCTGCTGCACTTAGTTTTGGACTTATTCAACTGTTAAAGTTGAAAGAGTATTGAAGTAATACAATAAATAAAAGATTTACACTTTCACCTTTCTGGATTTGCTTACTTTAAAATAAGTTTATGCTTGTTGCAGTCTTTGTTTCCAATTCTAATTAATTTAATGAGGAAATGTGGAAGTCACAATAAACATTATTACGATTAAATCTATTGAGGGTCTTTCTTCTGAATACTTGTAGAGATATGAAGAGTGCAGAAAATATCCTTTCAGTGATGAGGATGGCTGGTGTTGAACCCGGTCCAGACACCTATTTATCCCTGCTGAATGTGTATGCTGAAAAGGGTGATGCTGATAGCATCAAAAAGGTATTTCAAGTTTCAGTTTAAATACAACTTGTTTGATCTTTTGTTCCATTTAACTTCAGAGTGCATTGTAACCATGCAGGAGGAATACTGAGTGTTGTAACTTGTTTCCTCCCAGTCTGCAGAAATATTTTTTTTTTTAATCTGAATAGCTGGTTAACTGAAAGTAGTCTCATACTTTATGAAAAATACTTGTCTGTTGATAGTTGTCTTTCACTGTGAGAAGATATGCTTGCCAGTGAGTGATTTAATAATTCTGTTTGGTTTTTTTTTAGAGGCAAATAGTGCATGTGAGATATTCATATCTTTATTTATAAAAATACATAAAAAGTAAATATTGATTATCCGGCTCCCATTGAGCCATTCTTTAGCTCCCATTGAAGCCACACAATCTTTACAGTAAAACTGAATTTTTCTTGAGAGTTCATACCAACAGCTTAAGTATTCATGAAGTGCGGATAAGATAATGCTGCCTTACAGCCCTTTGTGTAGTTGATTTTTTTCCACGTTTTTTTTTATTAAATCAAAGAAGTATTCTCAACGGAATGAGAAAAGAAAATTGGTTTGATTTTAATAAGTAGTATCAGATGGGGAAGACCAAATCAAGAAAGAGGATGTGGGAAGCATAATACTGTTCTGTGACTTGCAAATTAAACGTATCTTCATCAACCAACCTTCTTCCAAACTCTAGCAAAAAGTTTGATTAATCATTCTTCCTTTTTCAAAGTAATTTCTTCTGCAAGTCATCTCACAATGGGAATACCTCTGGTGTTCTCATATATTATTAGGTATTAGAGAGAAACTATCTGTTATATCCTTTTTATCTATCTCATTTTCTGTTTACAGTGAAAGGTGTTTGGGGCCCTCTCTATAAATCTTGGGTGTTCTCTCTACCATATTCCATATAAAAACCCATGGTTTTAAAAAAAGGGAAAAAGAAATCTACCCTTTATTTTTAAAGTATCCTGGTTTGAGTCACTTCAGAGTTTATATTAAAGTTAAATTTCTTCTGGTTTACAGACTCTAGAAGAGGTTGAGAAGACTGAAGGTTACCTTATGGATCGGATTTTGATGCAGGTGATTTTTAGCCTTGCTAAGGCTGGATATCCTCAGTACATTGAAGATATTAAAGAACACATAAAATTTGAAAGAGAATTAATTCCAGGTGTGTCATTGGTTACTACAGCAGTGTTCTGCTACTCAGGGTGGAGAGGGAAAGCATTTTCTTTCTTTCTTTCCCCCCCCCCCCCCCCAACAATAATTAATGTTACCAAAATTAGGTAATTTTATACTTTTCTCTTGAATACTTAGGGAACAATAGTATTTTTGCCATTAATTTCATGATTCATTTGTGCTGCTTTAGATCACATTTTGTCTAAGTCAAACCAATTTTCATCATTTATATACAAAAATCTATCAATTTTTTAAACTTCTGAAATTCATTAAGGTTTTATAGGAAAGCGGTAAGTGTGGAGCCCTTTATTCAAACAACACTGTTGTAATTCCTGTTGTGACAGCTTTTTGTGAATATCATAAAAAGGGACGCTAAACACTGAATGTAGTTTTCTTTATCTACAGTTAAAATCACTTTTGGATCTCGGTATGCGTAATCTGACTGATAACTGTTAATTATACTTCATTTTTTTGACGTGTCTAGAAATGAGTTTCTCTTATTTAGTATCCTTCTGTCATACTGCAGTGGTGATGCTTCTGTAATTTTTGGCGTGGTCTTCTGATGGGAGAAGTGAATTCCATTGATAAATATAAATAATTCTGAAAAAGGTAGTCTCAAATTTGATTGGTTAATCATGATTAAAAGTATGCTAATGATTCTTGTAAAATATCTACTTTCCTAGCTTTCAATAATTTTAGTAGCTTAATGTGAAAATGCTTATATGCACTCCTTTAATTTTGTTGTTCTCTGCTTTTCAATTGCTAGATGCAATGAACCTCTGTTTGAAACTGATAACTCATGGCTTCGAAGATATAAGTTTCCATATTTTGAAGTCTTTTAATCATTTATCACGTGATAATAAGGACCAGGGTAGCTTCTTCTTGCAACATTGTGTAAACAGAGATACGGTATGCAGAATAGTAATTATTTTTTCTTAATATACTAAAACCAGTATATTTATTTCATTTAATGCAACTATGAAGATGGGAAATGGTATATTTTTTGCATGGTTCTTAATGAATAAAAGAAGGATTTTAATATTTCATATCAATTTGCATAGTAAATTGAAAGTCACAAAGGAATCTTGTTTGGCATGTGTAATATCCATTTCCTAAACATTAGAAGAATGACATTCTTAATTTGAGAAATTGAAAAATATATTTAATTTTTCAAATTCTTTGCAGCCTTTGAACAAGCTGAAGCAATTCTGTAGTGAGTTAAAAGAAGCAAAAATGCACTCAGCACCATTAACATTTATTTTGCGTTGTGCTTTGGAGGCCAACAAATCAGGTACTCTGCTTGTTTAGTTATTTTACTTATGCTTATTTAAAGTACTTGGTCACTGTTTAATTATCTTGTGGATGTTTTCAGCCTTGGCCATTGATGTGATGAAGTTGATGAAAGAGGAAGGTTTGCCACTCAGACCTCACTATTCCTGGCCGCTGCTAGTTGCATTCCAGAAAGAGAAGAATCTTGAAGGTTAGTTATCTGATAAATGCTCTGTAGCTTTATTGCAGACCTAGTGCACAGATCCTTATTAGAACATTGTTGTGAGATTCAGCAGACTCTTGAAAGTAAATGAAGACCTTGCCTCATGTCTTGTTGCAAACAATTTTTCATTCAGAAAGACTTTTTTAAAACCTCCTTTCTTACTTAATCATGGTACGGTTCTACAAATTTAAATTCTACCTTTGCAAAGAAAAATGTGAGACTGTGTTTAGTTATCTTCTTAACTCTTCATATTCGTTCTGCCTTCCATTGGTTCTTTTCGCTGCTCATTACCTTTTACAGAGTTTACTCCTGAAGAAACTGAAATCAGAGAAGAATTTAAAAGTAAGGTTGTGTTATAATAGCTGTTTTGGACTGCAAACCTAATCCTTTTTTCAAGCCAACCTCTTATTGTATACCTGTTAAGTCAAATGTGAGTTTGGTTACAATAATAAAAACTGCAGAAGAACTTATGTTGCTGAATGTGTGAGCCTGACCTGACAGCATACTGATTGAAGGACAGAAATGCTCAATCTTTGGGGTTCTTAAGTAGGTTTAAGCATTTAGCATACTTTCCCCTGTTACACATGGGGATGTCTACAGGATTATGAATAAGAATTGAACAAATATTAAATTTTAGAGTACAGTATCTAATTCTTTGGTTTGCGTTATTGGTAATTCAGAAAGAATGGTATTGTAAAAAGATGCTTTTAACAGAAGTACTTCCCCCTTGGGGAAACAAAAAACTGTCTTTTTCATCTTATCTCACAGTATAATGTGCTTTAGAATGAGATGCAGAGTTGTTAGTGTGACACTGGGTGACAAACAAAATGCACAAACAAAAAAAAGTGCTTTTAGCAGACTCTTCATATCGCAATTTTATCTTAAATATACAGTCACATTCCAGTTCGGAAGAAATGCTGAAACAAGTATTCCCTAATTGTTTCTGGCTATAAAAATGTCTCAAGTCTTTTTCAAAAAGCCTTTGTGAAAACAATATTCAGTTTTTATTAACTCCTTAGGCTCTGTTCCTGCTAGACTACTTTGCAAGTTTATCTTATCTGGGGTTTTCAGATGCTTGAAAGTTCCATGATATTTAGAAGTCTAGCAATGTTGTTTTAGTTGTGTCCTTTGTGACTTACTTGAAGTACAATGTTGCCAAAAATAAATAAATTGAAATCAGTGTCATTCTTCCCTGTGTGGGTGCTGCCTACTGAAAGAACATGCTTTCTGTTACTCCATGGAAAATTTCACCTCACTAACACAATTATAAGAGATGTCAGAAGTAATCTTAGTTTTAGATATTCTCACATGGCTCACAAAACTGAAGCAGTATCTGACCGTCGAGAGAAACTTAAGTCTTCATATCTCTTTTGGTCTTTGGCAAGGTCAGAAGTTGCCTTAATTTGTTCTCCTACTGTAGAAATTGACTGTGCTTTGGCTAATAGTTCATGCTGGAAGTCATGTAAGCAAACTGAGAGGAAAACTGATGAGGGAACTATCAATTCTTTGACATTTTCTAGAGAGCCTTTCTGTCTGCAAAGGCACTGGATACATAAACTTCTGTGTGTCTGTATGATAATACAGTGAATTTGCAAACATGTTTTTGTAACCTGGTACTTAGTCTAAGAGTTTGAAATGTCAAATGGGAACATTACTACTGTGTGCATACCTACAAAAGTCAGTGATTTTGCATTTCTTAAAATACATAAGATATCCAAGAAATCTCTTCTGCAGTGAAGAATCAGTGGAATTATTCTTGCTGTTTTGAAACAAGTTGTCTTGCTTTTTCCCATGTGTAAGCTCACATTAATTTTTTGAAATTTAATAATAAAAAAATGAATAAATGAGATCCACTATCGAAAAATACAACTGATATGCTTGAAGGAAAGTAAACAGGGGGGGAAAACCCCACCCACCCTGAAATTGTTTCACAGAAATAATAGAGCAAAAAATAATGCTGCAGTGAGAACCTAAGAGTGACAGCAGAGAGTAAATGAACAGAATGTTGCTTTCTAGCAGCAAAAAAATAATAGAGCTGTGTGAACAAAAGTATAGATAGACGCTGTATCACATCCCAGTAATGAGGTAGTAATTCCTTTCTCTATGAAGTAGTAATCCTGGTCTATTGTGTGTAATTTTGCATCTCTGTATAGGTAAGGCTGAAAATTGTTAAGAACTTTGAGGAAAAACTATTAAAAATCTGATGCTATGTAGACAGTGCACTAAATAATCATTAAGGAACATGGACTATAAGCAGCTACCTATTTAGAATTGCAGGGTACAGATGTCTCAATTGGTACGTATAATATGACCCAAACATTTATATAACTACTAGCAATATTTAATTACACCTTTATCTAATGTTTATTATAACAAAAGCTGACACTGGATATGAAAGAAAATTTCTTAGCTTCTGTGTTACGGAATGGAGTTTGAAATAAAATTAGTCATGAAGTGGTGGCTAAGAGGAAGGAAACTAAGCAAGGCCGTTTTTAAATACCCTGTAGGGAACTTAACCACTCTGAAATACCAAACATCTCTCTTCAGTCATTTTACACAGACAAGACAAATAATTTCAGGTGGACATTCTTGTTTTCACGTGCATCTGTTACAAGTTGATAATTACTTACTTCCATAGTATTTATCTAAGGAAATGCTGTTAGGAATGGAAAATGCTTGCAGGGTTTGAAAGATCAATATGCAGTAGATCTGAAACTGTTATCGACACTGAGATTCATCTTGTATCAGATTGTAAACTAAAAATAGGAGGGCCTAGTATAAATAAGCAAAAATGTTTCTTAGACTTGTTACTGAGTATTTTATAGCTCTCCTTCATCTTTCTATATTTTTAAAGACAGTTTTAAGTCTGTCGTGTATTTCACTTTTGTTTTCTACTAAACTGTTGCTATATACACAAAGCATGGTTAGTGAATGGTAATTCAGTGTTTACTTTGGGAAATAAGGGATATATGAATCTGAGTCCAGAGAGGAATAAGCCTTGTGATTTCACAAAGTAACTGCTTGAAATACTGCTTTGTAGACAGACTTCTCTAGCAAAGACTTTTCTGAGTGCATCTGAAACTATTAACAGCACAGCAAAATTGTATTAATTACTATATTGTTTTCTTGATTGTGACCTCACTTGTTGAACCGGAGGGTGTTTTCTTTTTTTCTTAGAGAACTGCTTAAAGCCCACTTTTACTGCCCTTACATGTGTAGATCTGTATGTAACTGCTTTAGAAATCCCCCCTGTTCTGATGTGACTGCTTTAGGAAGAAGGCACAACTTAATATGAGAAACTTAGGACATGAAAAGTGGACTGAATGCACGTCTCGCTTTTCACTTCTTGAGAAGGAGTGAGTTGCCTTGCTCTGCAGAAATACTATGACCATCTTGTAGCTCACCTATTCTGTATTTGTTCTTGGATATACTGATTCAAGGCTGGAATCTGTTCCGTTGGGGTGTTCGAGTGCTGTTTCCAATACTGACTAAAAGGAAAACGATAGTTTGGCTGTTGTGTTCCCTGTTCGTCCTCTTTCCAGTCACTCAATTATTTGATTATACTCAGCTCCTGCAGTCCTTGTCTATTTCAGCCCAAGATCTCAAAAAATTTTTCTTGATCAAGCAGGCAGATGACCAGAAGACTTTAGTGTGGGTTTTAGTCATACCCAGTATTCTGTGTCAGTGGTCTCCAAAGCGGGGTGTGCAAGTCAATACATTGGGGTGTGAATGAGCTGTTAATAAAATCAAATCACCAATTATATAATCCTTTTTTACTTTATATTTTTGTCTATGTTTTATAGTGTGCATAATATATCAGTACAGTAGTACATGTATATAGTTTCTAAATAAACGGATGTGTATTGGGGGTGTGTTCCCATAAAAGTTTGGGAGACCAGCTTTTTAGATAAACGTGACTGCTCTTGTCTCTCTTCTTTAGTCTATTCTTTGATGTGGGGAGGGAGAAGAGATTAGTCTATTTCCCAATATGAGGAGCAAAGAATTTCAAAAAGTCAACACATATAATGCTCAAATCCTATTTTATGCATGTATTTGACAATTTTATAGTATTTTGATCAAAGTAGGAATGTTTCATTGCTTTCTATTGTGGAAGATATTTCAGTGATAATACAGTAGTTCTGCTGTCGGTGAGGTAGAAAACATATGCAAAACGGTAGGATTCTGTGTTGGTTTTCATTGATCTTCTATTCCTCTCCCCAAATTGTACATCAGACATCTTAAAAATTAAATGTTGTGTGGCAGAGTTTTTTTTTAAATTTGTGCTTAATTTGGCTACATGTGATATTGTTGCTGCTATTCCTCTTTAATACGCATCTCACTGGTGTGATGGTGTTCTAATCTTCATACATGCCCCTTCCTATTCAGGAGCTGTGCCCTAGTAGACATTTGTGACAAATGTCTATGATGAAATGGTGATACTTAACAAGTCTGTTTTCTGCTCTGTTCTAGTTATAAGTTTGAACTTAAATCTACTGAGTTTATCACACCTTAATCACTATGGTGTCTAGTTCTTGGTATTCAAACTACTTCCTAGGGATACAGATAGAGTTATTGAAAAGGTTTCAGCATAAGAGGACAGTGCATTTTCTGGGAAGTTGAAAACATGAAATAGAAACTAGCTGTCAAAATTTGAAACGTATCAAGGAAGGTTTAATGTAATTAATTCTTTATTCATATTTTTGCAGATTCTGGGCCAAAATCAGTGTTTTGTTTAAGGCAAACGCAAACAGATGATGCGACTTTAATCTAGTGTGACTTGTCTGCATGTATTTTCAAGTGCTCAAAGGGAATTCACATTTGATTATTTGCACCATAGTGCACTGCATAAAATATTCATGGAAGTGTCACTTTTCCATAGGTGGCACTCCAGGGCAAAGACAGGGACTTTGGGAAACTTTACATTTATAAAGTAATAAGTATGAAATGCAAGTTGAAAAAAACATATGCTATTTGGTACTGGTGTCCTGCAGCAACTGACAAATCATTTTTAGACCAGCAAAAAATGGTAATACCTGTATTGGTTTTGACGGGGGTTCAGAGTTTGCTAGCTAGGGTTACTATAAGAAGTTTCTGCAAATCAAAAGAGAGTGAGCAATTTAAAAGTATGACATATAGTCTAAAACTTTACACTCTAATTGCGTAACTATTAATACTTAGTATCTGTTGTCTTCACATGCATATCTACAGTAGTAATACACAGTCTAGTTGTGTGAATTGGTCTGAATCGTGTAAAAGTTTTAATGTAGATTCACCGGGGCTTGGGAGAGTCACCCTTTCTCTGAATTTCCAGTTTGAAGCTGATACATTGATAGAGTAATCAACCTATTTGCTTACAAAAATGTTACTTATTTTAAGTAAATGTAGAGACATATTTTGAAAGCTTGCCTTGCTAATCAGGGTTGTATACTGGGAACTAAGCTAAGAATGTATTACGTACTGAAGAATGCATTTGTATCTTGATTATATAGTTTACACCAAATTTCAGATTTGTTTTTTATGCACGATAATATGGAGATTTTGATATCTAGCTCAAAAAAGTGTTTTGCAAACACGAGTAAAAGTAACTCATATTCACTGTGTTAAAAAATAACTTTGTCTACTAGCAATTTCCAAACTAGCCAAGGGTTTCATGTTTTGGATAGTACAGCACAGAACAGGAAGTTCAGTAAATCTATTGTAAGTTTCACAATTGAGAACTTCATTAACACTTAGAGTAAAAATGCAGGATTTTGCATGGCAATTTTAAGGAGGCAGGTTAAAGAGACCAGTCCTTTTTTTTGAAAAGCAACATCTATTTTTAAATGTTAAGTGTCAAGTTTTCATTTTTCTGAAATGCTTAGTGTGACCAATTTTGCCTTGACAGGTATCTTTGAGGTTCTCAAAGTAATGCACGAGTTGGGGGTGGAACTTGATACAGAAACATACACAGACTATGTTTTTAAAAATTTTGCTGATAGTGAAACTGCCCGTGCCCAGCTGAAGGTGAGTTTTCCTTTAAAATTAACAAAAATGACTATTGCATAACTTGTTTTTCTGTGTTCTCTGTGAAGGCTTTAGATCCCAGTAGTGCTCTAAACATGAACTCGGTATGGTGAAGTTTGTTCAGAATATGTATATTACTGCTGAAACAGTTGTTGCGCTGATGGTTTGTTTAATATGTCGTTCTCTGCTGCTTTTCTTGCTGGGTTTCAGAGCTAACCAAAATATTTTGCTCAAGACTTGCTGGCTTTCTGTTTCCTGAAGTGGAAAACTAATTCAGTTACGTCCTTTTTGTACTGAGAATTAGAAACATTACAATTGTTTTGAGTGCTTTCTTTTTTTCACCTTGCTAAAGAATTCAGAATTACAGACTAGGTTTAACTGTCCTGCTTCTTCTGCCTTTGGTAAATTTGTCTCTTGCAATTGATTTCAATACAAAAGCTGGATAATTCTTTATCAGTAGCAACTTAACTAGCTAGCTACATAGACTTCTGTAGAGCACTTTTTATGTTCTCAGCAGCTATCAAGACAAGAATGCCAATGTCCTTTGCAAAGGAAGTATTTCAAAATACGAAGTATCATGTCTTCTCTGTGTGTACTTCCAATGATTGATTGCTTTATCTCTAGAAAAATGACTGCCTGTTTGAAACTGTTGGACTGTCTGTAGCAGAAATAAGATATGAAGCAGCACATGGAAGACTGAACAATGTTCTTTCTCTCTGTAAGTATTTTTCGTGTTGCATGTTGCTACATGCTTGGTGGTACTGTTGATTGGTTGTAGGCTGAGATTTACATGTATTAATTTATGAGGTTTAAAGATAGGTGGGAAACTTGAGCAAAGCTTTTATTACGTGAGGTCTTCTATGATGAGATGTCAGACTGTTTGAAACTACCAATTCTGGACAACATGTCATGGTTAAATTCTTGTTAAGTGTTAAACCTGGCCATGCAAGATATTTATAGTTTTACATGCAAGATATTTATAGATCACAGCTTCTCTGTGACTGTGGTAGGATTATGATCCTCTTGTACTTAGAGGGCTTAAGGAAACAATTTGCCTTCCACGATGACCGAGTTGGTGCAGGATTGTTCTTGCAGCATCAGTTACAATAGGATATCAGTCTAACTATGGATCTGAAGTACTACAGAATTAATAATGAAAGAACCAACTTTAGAGAACCGATTGGCACTGATGTTAACCTGAGGGAGTTCTGCTGATCTGTTGGTCATGGAAATTATGTGTATAAATTTGATGGGTTAATTAGGTGATCAAGTTGCAACATCATGAATTAATCACTTTTCAAGAGTTTTCTCCAAAGGCTGTTCTGATGCTCAGTGCTTGCAGATGTATGGGATAGAATGATTTGCTTGGTTAAGTAGGAATACATGTTTATCTTTAAAATGTAAAATAAATACATGTTTTTATTTGCCTAGTATACTGAGACAATAATAAAACACCAGAATTTAGTCTAAATCTGATACATAAAGATCTCATTTTTAAAACAGTGTTAATTGTCCAAGGTTTAGGGAAAATCTTATGCAGTCTTTCGCTGCAATTGTCATAGTTAACTGCTTTATATAACAAATATAGAAATATGTAGTCTGTACACCATGACCCTGAGAAGCTGTTGCATTGAAAATGAGAAAACTGAGTATTTACTAATCAGTGATTTAATTTCTCTATTAGAGATTTATCAATTAGTGGATCTTTAAGATTCAACTTAGATTCTGCCACTATTTTGTTTCTTATTAAAAAGCAAAAAACAAACAAACATGAAAAATTAAATACCTAAAATAACTTTGAAATTTTTTTGAAAGAGTAACTATTTATTAGGAATAATGAAGTTTCTTCTGGGAAATGAAATAGATGTTTGGGGTTTTTTTTTGCCTGTATCAAAATGTAGACCCACCTCTGCACACTCATTTTGGTTAACTGAAATAGGTTTTAATGTGTTATAAGGCACAAATGTGTGTGCCTGGTATATGGTAAATGTATATCACATCAAAAGTACAATACAGGCACATATAGTAGGCTGCATTCTGTGTTACTGTCATGAAATTAGTCTCACATAGAGTATTATTTAGCTGTTGTCTGTGTGTTGAATTTAAATCTTGTAGTGGTGTTTCTGTTTACAAAGACTAGGGTTAATAATTCATGGAGACATACAAAATTTCTTTTGAACTTGAGCTTTAAAGGAAGCTACTCATGTAAATAGTTTACCAAGCTGAAATGAATGCTAGTAAATCTAATTAGCACCTATGATAAGGCACAGATATTTAAACAGCTGATTTTTTTTTTTTTTACTTTGCTCCTTTTGCAGTTATTACAAAGAGGGAAGAATAGGTGCAGTACAGAAAATAGTTCAAGATGTCTCATCAGTGTAGTTGGGGGGAGGAAAGGTTAGTTATTAATGCTGGTTGCTGTCTAGGTGTATTGATTTAGCTTCTCATGCCTTATAATGTATAGATTTCTGCTACTGACAAGATAAAAACTATGAAGCATCAGCTGAGGAATCTGGGCACATAAGGCAGTGTACATGAGAGCTGCTTTTTCCCTTTATCATGCCGTTCCATTCCACTTCATTGTCAGCCCCTTGATTTTCTCAGACTTGTTTGTTGCTAAGGAAACCAGGTTGCCGATTGTCAGCAGCAGCTGAGCATACTAAGATGCTTTTCTGCTCATCTTTTTATGAGCAAAAAGTTTAATATACCACTGAAGGAGGATTTGTATTGAGGGTTTCTTGGAACCAACTTTACATGAGATTTTCAAACTGAAATAAAAGGTCCAATATTTAAAACTTTCCATTTTCCAAATGCCTGGAGCTAGATTAAGGAGTGTTTTTTTTTTTTTTTTTTTTTACTATGTTGTTCTTGCTTTTTTATTTTCCAGGTTCCTACAGAGCTGGTGTTTTTATTTCTGTTCTCTTCTATCATGTGCAATATTGTAGCCCTTGCTGAAAGGGCCTGGTGCATTCATGTTTCTACAGGGGTTAATTCTATTGTGGTAATGAAGTCAGATGATAATAACTTCATACAGGACTTAAATGCATCTAAACTGTGGGTGTTTTTACTGGACTATGATGCTGGAATGAGAGACAATACTTCTATAGGAAGGTGACAGAATGTCTTAGAATATTTAGTCAAGAAATGATGCAAAGATGAAGATGTAGGGCAGTAACTGTAAATGACCTCTCAGGGACATGTAGTTTTCAGTAATTTTAAAGTTTTCTTTGTGTTCCACCAATATTGTAAATACCAACGTTTAGAATTGTGTATATTCCTCTTTTTTCCCCTTATGTTTAACTTAATTCAGTGGATAGCACTTTAGACGGAGCTACTTTTTCTTTCTTGTCAGGCAGTTTACACCAGCAGAAACAAACACCTAAGAAAGTGTCATCAGTTTTTGGTGTTTTTTTTTAATTAAAAAAACAAATGTAAGGCAAAATTGTAAAACCTGTTTTAAGGCAGATACTTAGTCTGAAACAATTAGCAAGCCATTTGCCTCAGGTGGATCTTTTTTTGTTCCAGTGCTAGTAGCTCAAGTTTTCTTGAATAGGATTGTTTGGGTTTGGTGTTGCTTTTGGGAACATATTTTCTTTGGTCTTGTACTTATTTACAGATAAGATGGTTATTCCTATTACTAATTTATACCAAAGACTAATGTATTATCTATTGACTTTAAAGGCAATGAAGAGGTAAAAAAAATATCTCTCTTTGAGAATATTGATCCCTTTTGAAATGGAGCAGATCTAGAGCTGATAAAACCAGGACTGTTTCAAATACCCTGGTATTTGAAATTTTGATTTACAAATGTGTGTCAGCTTTTATTAAACTAATTAAATAGTTCTTCTAATGACACCCTATTTACACGACCTACCGACTTGTTGCAGTTCAGGAATTTACAATGACTGTTTAGAAACATGTCTTTCATTTACAGTGTCTTCAGCAAGCACACGTCCTGTTGATATTCGTCATTTTAGAAGCAGCCTCATTTGGGGTTTTAAAAGGTAAGGTTGCTATATGAATACCTTTTATATATATTTTTTTTTTCTCTAGCAGAATTCACTCTCTTTTGCCTTGTTGAGCACAAGTCTACACAGTCTTTCTCCCCCACTTTTTTTTTTTTTTTTTTTTTTTTTTTTAATTTAAAAGTAGGGTCCTGGGTGTAGCAGATCTAAGGGATATCTTTGCTTCTCTCTGGTTTCCTTGCCTCTGCTATATATGAGTGTACCTTTGAAGTATTACAAATAGTAGATTAAAAAGGACTTTACTGTTCTTGTTTGTTCTGTGGTATTTGACAGTATATAAACTTCTCAAGGTAGTAAACATTTAGGGTTTTATCTTCATTTGCTTTTTTGTTTATAAACTACAATGCTAATATAAGATTTCCCTAAAGATTATCACTATTAACCATTGACATAAATGGGTGCTTAATGAAGACAAAATACCAGTAGGAGCCAGGCATGTTCTGCTACATCTTACAGCTCTCTGTGCTCTCAGGATTAATGAGTCCTGAGTGCTCACGCTTAACACCTAGTATTGTGCTACATTGCCATGACTTTGTATTCACAGCCATATGGTCCTGTTTCCCAAGGAGGGTTCCTTGCTAACTTGCAAGATTGTTTTAAGCTTACGCAAGTATATGTGAATTAACAAGAATTTCTAGCATTCACTGTTTGCCCTGGTCAAACACTTAGGACTGTGAAGGATTTTTTTTTTTTGCAGCGTACCTACACCACTGGGAACCAGAGAGATCACTTAATACTACTCAGGAGCAGAGTCAGAAGGCTGATTTTGTTGACTAAGTTATTTCCTAAAGTTTTGTAGTGGCTATAACTATGTTTAGATTGGATATTAGTAAAAACTGTCAGGTGAATATGACCAAAATAATTTCCTAGTAATTTCTATCTAGCTGTTTCTGCTTTACCATGAGAAAAGGAATAGAAAAAGCAAACCAGTGTTCAAATTGGGTTTGTTAACTAGGCATTAGCCAACTTTGACGTCCAAGGGACAAGTGAAATAATGTTTTAGATGCAGTAGGGATATTTTACTATGCCTTTTAGTAGTCAGCCCCAGAAGTGTTTGTTTCAGATGTATTAATTACAGTAACAGATTTTTTGAAACACTTTTTCTCTCTGTGAGTGTAGATAAATATTCAGTTAAAGTAGGACTTGCACTAGAAAGGAAGCCATAACAACGTTTACCACGCACAACCAATGCTACCATGAAATGACCCTACCACTGGAGAGTTGTGCAGGTGTCAGAATAGGATTTAAAGTATTTTATGTTATCAGCTTGCATTGTGAAAACTAGCTGCTGAAGAATCATACTCTCCAAGTGAAACAGTTACTCTCCTCAGCAGTGGAGCAGTTACTGCTGTTGTGATTTCAGTAGTTATTGGACATTTGGGCTAAAAACTTGGAATTCTGATGGAAATCAAGTTTGGGTTGTTTTTCGTTGGTTTGTTTTCATGGGGTTTTTTTGTGTTGTTGTTCTGTTTTTTGGGTTGGTTTTTTTGTGTTTGTTGTTGTTTTTTTTTTTTTTTTTTTAATTCAGCTTACTGTTTCCTGTTTCCACCCTCTTCTTGCCACTTATGTGGCATAAGTTTTTTTTTTAACTTCTTCAGTATTAGTCTCTCATTTGTCTTTATTGCTACCTGGCTTTAGAAGCTATGTACAAGGTTGGCTGTGCCTGAATTTCACCCTTACATTGTTTCTGAAAACGTTCCAGTTCATGTTTCCTTTTCTATTTTAAACTTAATGACTAGAACAGCCTGAAAATGAAGCTTGAGGGTATGATAGGATAGAAGAAAAGAGTATTTGTTTATTTGTAAAGACGGCAGCAAAATTTTATGACTAAATTTAGGTCCTCAGTGTTCAAATGGGCAGAGTTTAGGACTGGCATACAAAAGTACAGGGTGTGGACACCAGGGACCCATGAAAAACCTCTGTGGCAGGCTAGTTTATGGATTTCTGTTGAAGCTGCTCTCCTCTAGTAACTACTTCAAAGTATTCCCATTCTGTCTGCCTGATGTACCATTACTATTTCAGAGTCAAGTACTTTAGGAAATTGATGCATTTGATATCTGCAGTTCATTGTCATGCTGTCAGCGGTGGAGCGAGTTCAGCCAGGAAAGCTTAACTAACCTCACAGATAGCTTCCCCTGCCCCCCACCCCATGTGTGGACCTGCATTTGACTTGTTTTCAAAAACAAGTGGCAGTTGCACAAAAAATTTAAATGTTTCATAGGCTTGAACCTCCTAAACAAAATCCTGAACTTTTGGAAATGCTTTCAAGCTTCTGTGCAGCTGTTCAGACTGACATCTTATTTTCCTCATATGAGAATGATAGGAAGATAAAATAAGGCCGTAAGTTTTTGTTCCCTTAGCCTTGCTTATGTTAATGCTCCTTTATAGTTGTCAAAAAGTTCTGTCTTCTAGTGAGAATTTTGATGTTCTACAAATGATAGGAATATGTCAGGTTTTTTATAGTTCAGTGAACTGGTTAACATTTAATCTTTGGTTATAACCTGATGATGTACTCCCTATCAGTGCTCTCTATCAATTTCTGTCCTGTTCTATGAGGGGAGAAATTAGTTCTTTGTTTTGTTTTCTATTTTTAAAAAATATTACCTATTTATCTCACTATAACAAACACTATACCTTAAGAGATTTGATTACTTTATTTTTCGCATGGTATAAATGCATTTATAGCTGCCTGTAGTTATCCGTCTATACCAAAAATCTAAATTTAATGCACAGGAGTCTAGGTTTTTGCTCTAGCAAATTCCACATATCAAATGTTTTCTATGTAAAGTGCAACTTGAGTGAAACTTATTTTCTTGACATGATAAATAGAATGAAGTATAAACTAAAGTACAATTAGGACATGTTAAAAGACTGAACTAAAAATAGAACTAAAACATATTCTTTGTAGTCCTAGTTATGTGTTTGGATTGCTGCATTATTTCAAGTTACCTAGCAGAAACTATGACCATATGCAATACAGTAAAAAGTGCAATATTATTCTGTACAAAGTTGTTTTAAACAGTATCTGACATTTATTGTATTTTATTTAAATAATTTAATAAGATACTCAGTGTTAATGATCTGTGTTGGGGTTTTTTTTTTAATATATAACAGTAGAATCATTTTCTTGCTTTTAATTTGTTATCCTTTGCTGCCCTCTTCAGCTCAAATGATGTACATCTTTGGAGCAAGGTAAGTGGGATAATAATGCTGTAAATAAAATCAAGTTCTTTAGGCACTGCATGTTTATGATGCATTACTGTAAATCTGAATTCTGAGCCCAATAATTGTAGAGCTGATTAATTTGAGCAAGACATGTCATTGGCAGATTGTACAAGTGTATGAAACTGAGTTTTCAAATTGAGCAGTTAAGTTTAATTGTGAAAAATCAAATGTGGTGTTACCATGTAGTGTAGCTTCTTCTACTCCAATTTCTAGATCAGTGTTGTTATAGCTGAAGGTGTGTATATATATTACATATATATACACATATGTAGTATACAATTGTAGCTTCTGGAACAAAGCTTGCCATGGCTGTGCAATCTGACATTCTTTAATTCCCTCTCCTGCCTTCCCTAAACTTTCTTCTTATCACCACACTAGTACTAATAAAATAATAAGGCACAATTAGAATTATAACATTTCTGTCATGTAACTTAAAACATTGAAGGCAAAGCCAGATAAAACAAATCATCTGCATGAAGTCAAGGGGAGATGACCGATCATCTTGCCTTTCCTGGTATGGGCTACATTAGAAAGACACTGCAATATAACTTTGTCAATAAATTTTCCAGAGCACTAGCATACAGGAGATCTTGGCAGATATTGCCTGGGATGTGGTTACAGAATTTGGGAAGGGGTGCATTGTGCTTTTTGTCTTTCTAATTCGATATTGTACCTGCTGACTAATAAACTAGTACATGGCTTTGAGTATATTTTAGATTTTACACAGAAATCTTGGAATGAAATGGAAGTTGTAATTTGGAAAGTCACTGATTAATCATTTCTATTAATCAGGTACAGCTTGAGGTGCAGGTTTTTTTGTATTTTATTATCGTTTTCTGTTGTGTGAAGACTATGGTGAGAAGATGTTTTTGTCCTCTGCCTCTATCCTTCCCTTTTTGCATCTAAAAAATAAAAAGGGAGGGTGGGGAGAGAAAAAAAAGCAGATCTCTTATTACTCCCATTATGAAATTAATTTTGAAGGACAGTCAGAGGACTGAAGTAATGGCAGTCTGTACCTGAAGTATTAGAGTTACTTTTGCTGTTGTCCACAATGGAAGAAAGATACATTTTGTTATCTTTGCTAAATTTATGAGTAAATAAGCGTATTAACCTTCTAAAATAAGAAATGCTAACTTGGGAAATAAACAGATATTTAGCATTAGAAATAATCACACTTTTTTTTTTTTTTGTAATCCATCCTTTTTGTTATTCTCTGAGATTTCATTCAGAACAGCTGTGTTATGACTTTCTTAGATTTTATTGTAGTTGTAGGTTCTTCTGTGTTGATTTGTCATAGGAGGATGAGGGCAAAAGGACAGAAGCAAGCAGTAGTTTAACTATGCGCAGTGCCCGTGGTGTTGGTAGAATCCGAAGTGATAGAGTATTTGTACATCTGGTATTTTCTGACTTTGTTTATCCATTTTCATTAACAATTGAAGGTGAGGGTTCCTTTTTTTTTTGTCATTACTTAATACACACCACTCTGACAGTGGGAATGCACATCCCTCTAACTTCTTTGAGATTGCATTCTAGAATCATGCCAGGTAAAGCAAAATTCTTGAAATATTTAAAATTTCAGTTTTTAACAAAACATGATGTAATTTACTTAAGAACAGTCAAATGGATTTTTAAAGTGATGTAGTTTAGGTTAAAGTTCTTGTAGGTTGGATGTGGGGGCTTTTGAGTAAATGCTGCTTCTCCTCTGATGAAGTAAAATATGTATTCTTTCAGTTTGACTGATGGAACATGTGCTAAATTTAGTGAAATGCAGTTAATTTTTATGGTTGCATATTTTGTCATTCAAAACTGCACTTATTTACAGCAGCTGTACTAGTTATCTTAAATCTAGTACAACATGGTAAATAGTGTTCCCCTGTATTCTTTATATATTTGCTTCTTTCTGAATAAATTAGAGGAAGAGATTTATGAGCCAATTTCAGTCTTTTGGTAAATTATATCTAATAGCTAACTTTCTGTAGAATTATACATAAAAAGATTATTAGAGTGTCTGTCTTAGTGCCATACCTCAGAAAGCATTTCTGCTTGCAATGTTTTTTCAAGAAAAACCTATTATTTACAAAAAAAAACTTCTTTGTATTTCTTAGGGAATTACTATGATGTGGTAAAGAATAATACTTTAACAGAGAAATGCTTTATTATTTTGAGAATTCAATTTCAGATACTATTTGTCCTTGCTTGCTTCTTTTGGCTGCAATGTACGATTATTCTGTCTTACCAGATAACAGAACTGTTGTACAAGGATGAACGTTATTGCCAGACGCCTCCAGGACCAACTGGTAGAGTTTCAATTTCTGTGATTGTAACTTATCCACAAATCCGTTCTTCTGTGTAATGATGGGTTTGAGGGATTACAACAGTAAACGCTGATTGCTTCTTTTCGAAAGTGAAATTTGAAAACATGTTGGGTAAAATCCTGATTCAAATAATCAGAGCATATTTTGCGAGATCCATGAGATCTTTTTTTAGAATTATAAAACAGATCTTGCTGATAACGATTTATTTTTCTGAGTTTAATAACCAAAATAGAGATTTAGAATGAACACAGTATAGTTTTTTAAATACTTTCAAAAAAAAAAAAAAAAAAGACAAGCAGTCTTTCAACCTAGTTTTGCGTTCAGTGGCTCTTCTGATTTTGTGAAGCAAAATGGTACTTAACATCCCAAATCTTCTACCTTGATATAAGTATACTTTTTCTGTATAACCCGTTTTTTAAAAAGAGGAGGTTTTCCCTCCTTGAGGGGGGCTGGAAGGGCAAGGGAGTTTGGGGAAAGCTAACCTTTGAGAAGACAAAAATTGCTCTTCCTCTTCTCAGCCCCAGGACCCCATGTATTTTTGCACTTACATAGATGAGAAACTTATCACTCTTTGCTAAAAACTGTTAAACTTGATTTTCATTGGTTAATAAACAACTTCTTCAGTACTAGTTGATCTAATGGTTAAAGTATTTTTTATGTTTTTACACTAATATTACAGTACTTAACATACCTTTGTAATGGAATATAATGGGTAAAATGTACAGAATAAATATGCAAAGTGTTAGAAATCTGTTTTCTCTTTTGAGCAATGACAAAATATTTGTGGCAACTATTTGGGGTAGCGGACAGGAAAGGGGGGGAAGGCCTTGGGCAGTACCACTTCTGTCACACAGTAGTGGAAAAAATAGATTGAAGTAAGATTCTGTACTGAAAAGCTGTCACTAGGTCTGAAAATAATTAATATTCCTTTCACTCACCAGTTAGATATGTGCTCCCAAACCACATAATCTCTATGCCTCAGTGATCATTGTTGCCATTTCAGAGCCTCTCATCAGGGTGACATCTCACACCAAAATGATTTCTTATAAATTAATCTTGATAACATGACAGTCTCGGTAATTTTAGTGGAATGCTTTCTCTTGTTTTTTTCCACAGAAGCTGTTGGCTATTTTCTTTATCACTTGATTGACAGCATGAGTGACTCAGAGGTACAGGCCAAGGAGGAGCGTTTGAGACAATACTTCCATCAGCTGAAGAAGATGGTACCATTTCATTTTTTGCTACATAATGCCTGTCCTGCCTGACATGTATCTATTAGATTTGAAATTGCTGCTTTTAAGTACAACCAGACCACTTCTCAATGACATGCAAGAGCTGGAGACTTGAATTACGTCTGAGATAATTTCTGTTAGACAAATTTCAGTTTGGTTGTGTTTCAAAACTCATATAATTTTTTCCCCACCTCTTGGTACAGAATATAGTTATCCCTCCAACCCACTGCAGCGGCATTTGCAGACTACTGGACTCCTTTCAAGTTCCTGAATTAATTAAGGTCTGTGGTTCTATAGCTACTACTTTGAAGCTAAAAAATGGAGTATCTGTACTCTGTGAATATATTCTCCTTTGCAAAATAAATATCTTTATGCAGTGATTATATGTAAGCCTTTTAACCTTTCCGTGATTTTTCACCGTTGAAGCTGTTTTTATTTCATATGTGAAAGAGATACATTTAATAAGTGCTTTTTCAAGTCACTGTAATAATGCAGCTTTTTTTAGCATTGCAATTTATAATTAATTTGAACATTTTTAGCATGATTTGCTTACTTAAGAGATTTGAACTTGGGGAGGGATTAGTGATATCTTTCTCTTACTACATTTTAGGATGCAAGGTTACTGTCTCATAAAAAATCCCTGTCTACAGACAACATTGCAGAAGTAAGTAAATTCAGAGATAGTTATGCTTGTTCTTACTGTAATAATAATGTTTGGGTATGAGTTTTAGATGAAGCGTAATCACTAGCTTTCAGATCATGCAAGTATATTAACGTTATTTAAATATACCACTGAAGTTCAGAGGTTACTTTCCAGAGTTAGGAGTAAAGGCTATCTAGGTTTTCACATAGACCTGGTGTTTGACCTTGGAGTTGGCTGAGGTTTCATGCCTCAGTTTCCCTGTCTGGTAAATATTTTTTTTGAAAGTTCTAGTTAGTTAACAGTGGTGATGTGAGGCTTAATTCATGCTTGTAAATTACAGTGATCCACTTGAGTGGCAGGAACCATATAAATCCATACTGCTTCTAATGGTGGAGTGTCAAGTCTTTACATCTCTGATCTGAGCAGAGTGGAGATGGGAAAAGAAACAGGTTTCTATTCCCTACTTCCCTGAACACAAAGAACTGAGTATGAGAGAAAGAGTAATGTTGACGTTTGTAGATATCCTACTTAATGCTTTTTTTACTGCATTCTGACTCAAATCTTCAATTAGTATGTAGTGTTTAAACAGATAAAAGCACCTTAAATGATTAAAAAATTTCTTAGAGTATGAAAGAGGATTATTTTGTCTGTCTTTTATTAAAGTGATCCGACAAGTTGTTCAGGGAAGGGTGTTTTTGCAATTGACATTCTTTCTGTTACCTCCATTTAGAGTGCTAAATCTGACGTGTCTGCTTTGGAGAAGAAACTAGAAAAGCGAAAAGCTGAAAACCAGCCTATTACAGATGTCTTGAAACAACTCATACATGCTCTTTGTGAAGAAGAGGTATCTTAAGCAATGCAGACATAATTGGAAACACATAGCTATATTTTTAAAGGGACATAAATGACTGTATTATGGAAAGACGTAGTTAAGCAAAGACAAGTGCAGTGCTTGAGGTTTCATGGTTTGATGCTTATAAATCAAACATAAGTGCAAAAAGCAATTAAATCAAAAGGTTAACTAATTTCAGCAACACCTTGAATGGCATGTTTTGGGGTTGCTGAAGTTTGTTTACAATAATCTGCAAAGTGAATGATAGTAACAGCTGTGATAGGTTTATCATACATGCCAAATGTCCTTTCAAGCCATGGCTCCGGTCTCTTCTATCTAGATTGTCAAGCAACTGATACATGCACTAGTCATTTGCAATTCAAATATTGCTAGGTTGTTAATGCAGGGATTGAAATTCCATTTTCCTGCAGGAGGAAAGCTCTTCTGAGATAAAGGGTCTCTTGCCTCCATTCGGCAGGCGTCCAGCTGTAGTTTACATTCATTTAGTGTGTGTCTGTAATTTGTGGGGTATCACCACACTTTTATTCAGTTTCTTGTTCAGTATGATCCTGCCTATAAAGCTGTATATATAGGAACCGTAAGTCGTGCAGATGATAGCACAATATTCTCTGTTGCTTTAGAAAGAGTGATTCTCAGCTGTCTGTCTCTACAATTTTGCATATGAAATAAGTCTAGAAGCAAACACCATTGCAAGTTTAAAGTGGTCAAATGTATGAATAGGAATGTATAAAGAAATAAGCTTTCTGTGGGATCATTAAGTTGTATCTTTTTCTTTAGAAAGTAGTTTTTTATATGTTTGGCCATTTACCAGGTGAAAATTCTTATAAATTCCAAGTAAATAAGACCTATTTTAGAATTTAGGTTAATCATCTTTATGGTGTCTGTCTGGATTAAAAAAAAAAAAGTCTTACATTAAGACATGCTAGAAATACAAATGTAAAGCAAGAAAATTTATTTCGAAATCTACTTCAAGTTACTCTAAAATGTGTTTTAGGAAAGTACTAATTTATGCAAAATAAATTTCATTCTTAAAATTTGCTAAAGCATTACATCACTGTATTTTCAGGTATGATCTTATACTACTAAGAACACTAAAGTAGTCATGTAACTATACACTGAGCATGTAAGAATCGTAATGTCATATTGACTTTTCCTCTAGTTCACATCTTTGCTTTGTTCCTTTTTTAGAATATGCAAAAAGCCCTTGAAGTGAAAGCCAAATACGAACCGGACATGGTTGTCGGTGGCTATGCAGCCTTAATAAATTTGTGCTGTCGCCATGATAATGTAGAAGAAGCAATGAACCTGAAAGAAAAAGTGTAAGTACACCGGCACTGAAACATGTCAGAGAGATTTATGCTGATACACAGACCTTGTTGAATTAAGTGGGTTGAGTATTAACCCCCTCATCCATTTTTAATTAGTTTTCCCTACCAATGTATGTGCATTTAAAACAGTCATGGATGTGTTTTTTTGAAACAAAAAATTAGCTTTGTACAACTGAACATTAGAAGCAGCTACTTTGCATGGTCAGAAATTTTTTTTTTTTATTTTTTTAAAAAAGGCAAATTGCTATGTAAAATCTGTTTGTTTTTTTTTTTTTTTTTTAACATACATAGTGTCAAAACTGAAGTTTGGCTTAACTTAAGGGAAAATAAAGTACCTGTATTGTGTGTTAGAAAGCACCTAGAATGTGCTTAGGATATGCTGCAGCTATATTGTCTCTAGAATAGCAGTGTTTCTGAGTGGCGTTATTTTAAGACTGTCAACAAGCATTCTACTTTGAATTTTTGTTTTCAGAGCTTTGTATCATAGCTGTGAAAATTAGCTCCCAACTAAAACATGCTATGCATGACTTACTCCAGAGCAAATTCTTACAGATAATCTGTTTCCCCCTTCCCTTTTTCCCCTGAAAGCCTCCTTTCATTCTGATGCTACAGTGAATATAGAATAAGTTATGTGTTACTTTCAGGTTCTCTCTCTCATATGCACTCACAGAGTATTTGCTTTGGTTTTATAGTAGGTTAGCAGGCAGGTGCTCATTACACCTTGCTAGTGTTTGAAATTATGTGAAATGATTGAGCTATGAATATCAAGCAATTTGCCACTCTTCAAATAACAGTACTGTGTTGGTTTTGGCTGCACTACTGCTCTCACATGATCCCCATAGCAAGCTTGAATGATGGAAAATTGAGTCTTCTACTGGAGCTTCCCTGCAGTATCACATTTTTACTGATCTGCCTCGAGTGTAGCATAATATTGCTAAGAAGTGACTCTCTTGAATTATTACAAAAAGAAACAACAGAGAAGGAATGAATTTTAAAACTTCCAGGAAAAAATCCCAAACAAATACGTAGCAGAGACTTTAAAATAGTAGTTTTTAATTTGTTACTTATAGGCAAATAGTTCCATGTTCTTTGTTGGAAAGAATATAGTCCTGCCCTGGCCTTGTGGATTGAGTTTTCTTCCTGGGCTTCTAGGAAATACTTTATTTTATGCAGTAAGTACCAAATAATTAATTAAACCATTTGGCTCTTTAAATAGAGGTTTGGGGGGTAGGAGGCTGTGTGGATAATATTTTTAAATTGCATCTTAATGATGCATCTTTTAAAATCTATCAGATTTTTCCTTTAATACTTACTATAACTTTTAGCTCTCAATGCTGTTTTTTGGTTTTGCAGCCATAAAAATAAATCTTTAAGCTGAATCCATAAAATGTGACTGTCTGTTGATACAATTCTTAATGTTTTAATTTCTAGCTTCCATAAGAATTCACCTGTTGCTCTTGACACTGGAAAGTACGTAGCGCTGGTAGAAGTCTTAGGAAAGCATGGTAGACTAGAAGGTAATCCATTTGCTTTCGTTGTGTGTTTCTGCTATATAATGAAGGTATCTTGCCTCAAGAATAAAAATGTGAGTTGATATTAATGGTATATCATGTCCTGAAAAGTGCTTGAACATTTTGCATACAAATTTGCATGTGAATTCAACCAGAGATGCTTGGACAGTGCAGGCCATTAGTTTTAATGGATTGGCAAGCTTGTCATTTACATTTGCACAGCTCAGTGCTTTTTGCATTTCTGCAGCTAGTTTTTATTAGCATTGCTGTTTGGATTGAGTTTGAAGATCATGACTTATGGCACAAATTGCGTATGTGCCTAGACTAATGGCTTTGTTTTTGCTTAAGAAGGTCTGAAGGCTGAACATAAAACCTATAAACATAACCTTCTCATAAGAGCCAAGTACTGCAAAAAATAATGTAACTTTTTATAAAGTATATATTTTTCTGTTAGTGTTCTTTTATGTATTTGTTACTGAATTTTAGAGTCAATCTGTCAAACTGCCTGGAAATTTTGACTTTTAATGAGCGTTCTGCAAACTGCCTGTTTTGTATTTCTAGATGTTTGCATTAAACTGTTAGCTCTTTAATTTCTGTAATTTACATGATTTGTTTGATCTTTAAAAGAATTCTAGACTGTCATCAACTTTAAAAGGTGATTCTGAATACCAAGTTCTATGGTTTTGTAGATTTAACACCATAAAAATGTGGTCCAAGCCTACACACAAAATGTTACAGTTTTATACAAAACACTATACAATAAAACAAAAAAGCTAATACATTTCTTTTCTTGTACAATCTTTCTTTGAAATTTGTCTTGACTTCTTATCAAGCTTATTGTTAGAAAAATAATAAGCAAAGCTGATGTTTTCCAAATCATAATAAATCAGATCATGACCACTTGTACATTAAAGCAGTCTGAAAAGATTAGCTTGCTTTTAAGAGCATAAATGTCCCTCAGAAAATAAAACTATTCATAAATGTAGCCAAATGTAAAGTGGCCAAAACATTCTGTCTATGCAATAATTAAGAACATTCTAAAAATGCACTTATTCCATACACCAAAATGTTTGTTTCTGCCTTACTAATGAAGCTTAATGAACCTAATGTTTTAACATGCAGTCTGTTAGAAAGCTTTCATTGGCTCTCCTTGGCTAATTAGTATCGACACAGCAAACAGGCCCTATCGGTATCAGACCATTAGTCTGGCTGTATATACAGTGTAAACATATCTTTATTATCTGGCCTCGTGACAAGCCATCTGCTGAAGAAACAATGGAGTGATTTAGCAGATGTTAGCATTGAACGATAAAAGCATCCATTTAGTAGAATCTTGCAGCTATAGGGCAGACTGTACAGGGTTATGTGGTGCAGAGTGGGCACACAGTTCCTATCTATAATTTGTAGTCAAAGTTGCAGCAAAATGATAAAACCATGCTATTGTGGATTTATAATTGTAGTCTCGTTTAGAAATGCAAGTAGTAATTAACTTGAAATCGGCATTATACACCAGAATTTACATTCCTGCTGGGTTTGAAATGCTGTTTTAATAGCAGTTTGTTTTCCCTACATGAAATTACCTAAGGGTCTTTTGTGTTGTTTCATTGTAGATGCTATTAACATTCTAACAGAGATGAAAGAGAAGGATATTCATATCACAGATAGAACAGTTGCATCTTTTTTCCGCATTCTTAATGCTGCTGCCATGCGAGGTGAAGTTGAAACAGTGAATCGATTACATGAGACGATTGTGAATCTGGGGTTGGCAGAAACTGCTGTTCTTCATTCCCCTCTGATTACAGTTCACCTTGAAAAGTAAGCTATGCTTGGGCTTTAGATGAAACAAGTTATTATATGATATTTATTTGTTATTTGACCTGTGTGTGCTGTACACAGCTGCACATTCATGTTTGAAAGTGTTGATGCATATAAACATGCATGCAAATAATACTTAATTGATCTAGGATTAGTAATAAATATGTTTTCTTAAGTTAGATAAGTCTGTTTTCATCAGTTCTACATTGCATCATGGTCTTTGGGAACAACAGTTGCAGTTTATGGACACATCGGAGATGAAGTGACTATATATTGGAATATGCTTATGAATTAGTTCATTCTAAAGTCTGTTTGATAAGATAGATATTCAGAGAATTATAGGTATATTCTCAGCTCTTGTGGTTAAGTTGTATGTATTTTCCCATCAAAACAGCATTATTTTGCTGTGCCATCCAGTACATGTGTGGTGAGTTGAAAAGCAGTTGTTGAACACTGAAATATTTTTAATTCACATAGTTCAAATAATTTGATGTTATTGCCAATAGACTGCTATGTTGCTGAATTTACAAAGTATTGTCTTGTTTGTTGTGATAATTTTTTTTTTTTTTCACCCATGATTACTTTAAGTACCTTTTAACAGGGAAGAGGAAGTTCATTCATTCTGGCAGGAAGTATCTGTCATTCCATGCGTCACGTTCCTTCGCATAAATTTTCATTATGAGGTGTAGGATATTTGAATAAACGTATGTGTGAACTATATAACAATTTTTTACTAAAATTGTGCCAAGAGACCCTTTTCACTTCCTTTACAACACACACAATCCTTTTAGTTTTTCTTGTGTCATTTATGTAGTTGCTGGATTTTAACCTCTTGTAGCTAGAGTGACTGATCAGTTTCTTGCAGTTTGGTTCATGTATGTGAAATGTTCTTGGCTTAAATATAATAGCTATGAAAAAGTGAATTTTTTCATAGTATTGTGTAAATCAGCCTCAAAGATGCATATTCATGTTTTTGTTAACATGTAGAGTTTTTTAGTTCTTGTAAGTATTCTAGGTATGCAAGATCTGTTTAACACTTTATTCAAAGTTCTTGTCAAAAAGATGTAACTCTTGGTAGATGCATGTACATTCTCTTCTAAAAATAATGTTTTAGTGTAGAGGTCAACAGTTGAGAATATAGTGTACATCTTATCAGTCAGCAACACTGCCTTGGTTGCATCACAGGACGAGTTTATAGGAGTAATTTAACTGCAATCATATGTAACTAATGTGTTGGAAAAATATCTGATATGCTTTGCAGTGTGCAGTAAGAGCAGCTATATTTTACATAATTGCTTTATGCATGTTGATGTGCAGGTTGTACATGGTGCTTGCTACTTGGGTTCTTTTCACTTGAGCTAGTATATGGTGATGTAATGAAATAGGTGTTCATGTGTGGATGCAAAGGACAACAGTAAAGAGTATTATTTTAGTTTGATTCCACATTCTCTTGAATTATAAATGTTTGGTAAAACTTTCTAAAAAGTTTTTTTTTAAATAAAGGGGCTTTTGATGAGACTAGATTTTTAAAGGAGAAAGTAATTCCATTCTGTGGAACTGTATGGCTACAAGTCATTGATACTCACCTGTATATAATTGTATTGTATTTATATATATGAAATTAAGCTCATTCTCTATGTTTTTTTTTTTTTCTGCCCTGTGAGTGGAAAGACTTGCTTCCTCTCCAGTGTTAGACAGAACAGAAGGGAGAAGCTTTTTCCACATAGTTTGCTTGGGAGGAAAAATTGAATTTCGTGGTTTGTTTTTTCTTTTTTTTTTTTTTTTTTTTTTTTTTTTTTATATGCTAAGAGTTTTTGAAAGTTAAGAGTGACTGAAATAAGTGTTAGTCATTTCTTTCAGCAATGCTTACTATTTGCCATCTATTACCTCAAGTATCATGCTGAAATGCTGTCATTTAGCTGCAGGTCGTCAGCATGCCTCTGAAATTAGCACTGGGATGTTTTTTAATGTTCCACAGGAGTGGTTGTGCTAGTGTTTTGTGTTAATTTATTTCAAACTTTGTAATTGCTTGTAAAGGTATGTGGTTTGCTTTAGAAGATTTCAGCAACTGCAGGTGTAAAATGTTTTTATCTACCTCTTTTGGCTGTACTCAGTCCTGACTATTCTGAAGTTCTTGTTAAGTCCTAGTGCATGTTAAAAGTGATAATTTGCAGCAGAGCATGGAAAAGAAAAAATTGTTGATGGTGAACAGTGTAACTTGATGAAAACTAACAAAATCTAATGTTCTAGTAGAATGGGCATTTTGCCTTTAGTATTTTGAGAAAATTTAACTGAAGTAACTAGAGAGAGAACTCATACTGTTTTTTGTTTGTTTTTTGTTTTACTGTGAGTAAATTTAAGGGGAACCACCCCCCTGCTCTTAACTGTGTGATCTTTGTGACTCTGAATAGTTTCTCAAGATGGTGAAATCACATTAAAAATTGAGAAAGTCCACATATGGAACCTTGATCTGTCGTTCAAGGTGATAAACTTGCCTTGGACAGTATGACAAAAATCTTAGTTTCTAAAATCTGCAAGGATGTGAAGAGCTTGTATTTTTTCTTAAAACGTGTCTTACTTCTGAGCTGGTTCTTCCAACTGCTAATAATTGGAAAAGACTCTGTTACCTACACCATAGAAAATTTACTATGATTTTAAGGACTATAGTTTTTGGCTCTTACCTGCTTTACCAACTGTCAGGGAAAACCTATTTGAAGATGAGCCATTTAACAAAACTGAAGAGGCTTGTGAAGCTAACCTGCTCCTGTGCTGTATGATACTTTGATAATACATATTTACAGGATGATAAATTAACAGATACAGTACCTATTGATGCTTTTTTTTTTCTTCCTCCAAGAAGGCTGTACAAGCCAACTTCGTACAACCAAAAACAGGAACATGCATCTTAAAAACTTGATACGGTTCCTGTCTCTTCATTAGCATAAATTTGTTTCTGCTCTCCTTGAATAATATCACCTCTGAGAAAAGAAACAAAACAAAACATGTTCAGGTTTGAAATTTACTGGTTCTCTGTATCAGAAGTGCTCTTAAGCAGAGGGAAGAAAATCTGCAGGTAAACTATGAAAATATTATGCTACAGACTATGAAGAAAATATTTAGTAGTTTTAAGTCAGTGAATGCAAGCAGTTACTATCTGTATTTGAAACTATCAAAAGGCTGGATTATGTTGCTTTAAAAATGGTCAGTGTGTTTTAATACATGGTTGTCCAGTAAAGCATTGTGTGCTGGTTTGTGATTAATCTTACATAAACCCATTTTGCTTTGTTTCTTATGTAGTAGTTACAGTGTGATTCCAGTGCCTTGCCAGTGTTTCTTCTGTTATTTTCATGGAGTTAAATTCACCTGTGGTTTTGTTTGAGATGACTCTGTAGCACATAAAAGTTAACTGACTTGTAAATTTACTTTTAAAAATAGGCGTCTCTTTAAATTAGGTGATATTGTAGTTGGGGGGAAATTATCTCTAGTAGGGGAGAGTTTTTTCTAATTTTTAACAGCTTTATTTCAAATATTTGTGTTACGATGCTTTACGTGTTGCAATGAAACTAGGGATATTTGGCTCTCTTAATCCATTATTGCAATTAGGAATTTAGCATCATCAGTGCCAATGGACAAAAGTGTCTCATTTGCCCTATGGGGACAGGACAGTGATAAGATGATTTTTCGTCAAGGATCATTGGGTCGTAATTAAGTTACATTCATGGCTATTGCTTTTTGAAGGATGATTGGTAAATGACAGGCTTCATGTGCTTGGTACGGACAGTGTTCACTAGGGTTTTTTCTCCCTCTGTCAGAAAATCCTGTTGAGTCTGATAATGTAAATGTGGCATTTTATTCTGAACAAAAGAGCAGGGAAATGAGCTATCTTGTCTAATCATTCAGTTGTTTAACACCGACTTCCAGTTTAGACTCAATTGGCTGGAAAGCACTTGACATGTGAAGTTAGTGCTGTTCGGAACGCATGTTTGAGTAAATTTTAAAGTAAGTGACAGCTAAATTGTACCTAGGGAAATTACAAAGCCTTCAACACAGTTAATTTTTTGGGGAGGATTAGTTGTAATTGCAACACCAGTCTCCTTGAAGATTCCTTAGTATAGCAAATGAACAGAAAAACATTTAGCTCTTTCAAGAGCCCGTTCTCTTTTAACAGAATAATTTTTGTAAAGCTGCTTGTACCTTGCTGAATTGACTTCCCTCTACACTAACATCTGCTTCAGATTTGTAGAGAGGGATTTGTTTTACTAGTCTACCCTCCACCCCCACCCCAGAGAGTCCCTTTTTTCTTTTTACCTCTCCAGTGATTTCAGGTTTGAGAGCTTTTCAATCAGTAAACCCCTTAGGTAAATTGCCACTTCACTAAAGCTTTATGCATAATGTTGCAGCACTTCATTCCAATTAAAATCAATATTTGGAGTCTTATTTTTATCAGGCAGACTCTCTGGTTGGGAAAGTTGTTTATTACAAGTAAAAGGGTTAGATTTAGTGCTACGTTCTTGAAGCACGAGGGGAGTGGCTTGTTGAAATTGAAGGGGGGTTGTTATATCCATGCATGTTATAGCCAGGGCTGCTACAGAGTGTGTTCTACAAACACTCAGACATCAGAGTAATTTTGTGTCTTCAAATAGCTTCGTGTGAGTAAAACTGCCCACACAAATATTTCTGAAGATTGTGCCCATAGTATCTTGGTCTTCATAGGCATCCTAAACAGAAACCAAATTAATCCAAAAATTTATGATATCCTAACTCTAGCATCAGTTTAGTTGAAAAGTAATGCCATAGTAGTACTCTTGCGGGATTGAGTAAGGGCCAAGCATAATACAGTGATGACTGAGGCTCCTCCTGTCATTCAAAAATAATAGTGTATCATCTTTCTTAAAAGAACAAGTTTGAATGAGAGGGGAAAAATATACCTAATCTCTAAGTGGAACAGGTATTAGCCCTGAAGAGATAGTATTTGTTAGTGATTTAAAGCTGTAGTATCTGGCCAACTCAAAATGAAGCATGGATCATCTGTGCTTACATTTTAAATACTATTTTGTCCAAACTGACACTGTAATGAGATTTTTCCAACATGGCTATGAGTATATGGGATTGATTTTCTTTTAGACTTGATCCATATTAATTAAAGAGTAATTATTTAATGTAGTAGTGTAGTACTTTGGGAAGATAAAAGGGTGTTCAACGTGAATAAGTTTGTACCGAAAGACTGCCAAATATTTTAAAATGTATGACTGTTTGTTAGCTTAAAATCCTTATATCTAAACAGCATTTTCTTAAAATGTGGAAAGTCTTTTTGTGCGGTTGGTTTTTTTGTTTGTTTGTTTTTTTTTTTTTCCTGTGGTGAGTCATAACAAGAAACACATTAAAATGTTACTTATACGCAAAATTTGAAGCCTACAGGAAGTTCCTAATTTTCATTCATTTTCTAACAGGATTGTAAAAACTGCTTACAAAAATAGTTGCTGGTACTTACTTCAAATTAACTGCAGTTTGTGACAATTAAGAATTACTGCAGGTTGTTGAATAAATCATATTAAGTAGAACCGTAAGCTTGATAGTTTTTTCTTTGCAGTAGTAGTACAAACAATTTCTTTGTAGAGGCTAAACTTTTATGACTTTTATTGTTTTATAGTTGATTGCCAGTTTTATCACGTATCTGTTTTATAAACCCCATTCTCTAGTAAACTGTGGGTGGCTAGTTGGTTGCTTGAATGCATCTGAACAAATTTATCAGATTTTGATAGATATAAAACAAATGTCTAATAAATCAGTGTGTGAGATACTGACCTGCTTAAATGCAGAGCTATTCAGATGCCTTTGAGCAGTAAGTACCAGAAAAAAATACAGTATTTCCCCTTTTGGTATCTCAGTTCTTTGCTGACATTTTTTCTCTGCTTATACAGTATTAATACCTTCAGAAGTATACATTTAGAGACTAGAAAACTGTTAATGTTCGTGTTTGAATGACATTCCAATTATTCATTCATTTATTGATAGCTTTGACCTAAAAACAGTCACTTTAATCCTTTAGGAATACAGCTGAGACAATACTATGGCTGTTTGAGCATCAATCTGAAAAGCTAGATTTATCACTGAAAACTTTAATTTGAATGTATAAATGTTGTTGTGCCTCCTTAGAAATTGAGTAGTTTCCTGTAAAACTGTTTTTTTTTAGATGTTAACTGAACTTGCATCTAAAGCAGGAGAAAAATACTGATTATATAAAGCTTTATATCTGTCTATGGTAACTACCATAGTATTTCTCTTTTATGACAGTAATCTAGCCTGCAACATCTACTTGCAGTTTTGAAATTAACCTGTAATTTAGTCTTCACCCCAAATGACAAAAATTCAAATGACTCCATGGGGTGCCAGAAGATGCATTGTAAACAGGGCTCAGTAAGGGGGATAAGGTAGAAATCCATCATCTTAGGTTCATTTTCAGAATGCCAGTATTACTGAACAAAATTAATTCTTCTTTATTTTACTCCTTAAAATTTTAAAAATATCAGCCTAGCTGAAGATAGTAATATATAGTAGTCTAGATAGTTCATTCTTTGAAAAGGCAAAATTTTGCTGCACAAGAAATGTAATGTGAGGAGAGGATGTCTGAATTTGGCTGGTTTTAATAGTAACACCTTAATTTGTTGAGATTCAGTTGATCAATAATAAAGTTGCTTCAGGAATGCAAAATCATTATTTCAAGTCAGCTCTATTATGGCCTTTGGCTGATGCTGTTAAGTGATTTTTTTTTTTTTTAATTTGTTTATTTTTTTTCTTTGCCTACCTCCACCACCCTTTATTTGATAAACCTTTTGAAATCTAAAATGCAGTCTTATTGACTGTTTGACTACTTACTACATTTTGTGGCTCTCATCTTGGTTTGTTTCAGTTTAAATATTACCCTTCAAAGAATAACTTCACATATTGTTTTACCAGTGTTGCAGTGGTTATCCTCTGTTGGTTTGGGTTTTTCTGTTTGTTTTTTTTTTTTTTTTGTTTTTTTTTTTTTTTTTTTTAGACTGGGTTGCAAACCTTTGAAAAAGGGTCTGCAGCAGGTGATTTAGTTCTGTTAGTTGCACAGTATAGAATGTTAATTTATATTTGTTGTTAATTTAAATTCTAGATCTGGTTATTTTTGTGGATTTTCAGTTTTGCATTTTGACTATATATGATTCTGAAGGTGTTAATACTGTACATGTAGGGAAAAATTCAGTGAAGGTCTAAGATAACAAAATGGAAATACTGTACTTGTTACTGGTACTTACTGCTCAAAGGCTTCTGTATAAGTGCCTTTAAGGAAGTCAGCATCTTATGTACTAATTTACTAGTACCATGGATATATACTAATGCCATGGGTCCATGTGACATGGATAGGCCAGTATAAAATACATTTTGGTACCTTAATATATTTTGTATTTAATTGCACAAATTACGTTTTTATTGCAGAAAATATACATTGGCTTCTGACCTTTATATAAAATGGAAAAATGCTAGCCTTTCAATTGTGATGAAATGAAAATCAACAGATGATTTATAGCTAGACTGTTAAGGTGTCAAACAAGTATAAAGCAATCTATGTATAATATAATATGCACAATATTACTTATTAACAACAAAAATAGAATTCTTAAATGCAAACAAATTTCGGTGGAGTTGGGTTTTTGTCACACTAATACATAGCAGAATTTAAGGATTTTACTGCAGAAATTAAGTGCATTTGATGTTGAAGAGCAATCACACCTTTGGTTTATTTGTAGTGAACAGTAGTCATGCAATCAAAAAATATACAGCTAAGAGGTTTAAGCATAAATCTGTAGTTCTGTTTTAATTTCTGTGGCTGTCAAGCATACGTGGTATTTGTTTGTAGGAGAATTTTACCTGTTTTTTTAAAAATAACTAGCATATTTTAGGGGGTGGGGGGAAATGCATTCTTGAATTATAGACTGCTGAATGAATTTTCCCTGAAATTTTCAAGACTAAAGTGGGTTCACCATGCACTGCTCCTGCTTGGAATGCTTGTTTTTATTCTTGTTTTATTTCATTACACAAGGGATGACATGCCTGCAGCTCTGGAAGCTTTAATCCACTGTTATAAGAAGTATGGTAAAATTCTTCAGCTTCATAATATCTACTGTAGACTGATAGAAAAAGGAGACGCGGATCTTCTGCAAAAGGGTTAGTTGCATGTAGCCAAATGCTGTCTGGTTATATGGAGTGTTTCTGGAGGCTTTTCTTCCAGGATCTGTATATTATTTCTTTCAACTGAAAGAAAAAAAATACTGTTTGTGTTTATATGTGTAACTTTAAAGCACTTAAATGATGCCTACGTTCTTCAGATTGAAAATTGATATTAATTTGAAATGTAGAAGAATCCAAATGTTTGGATAAAACAGCATCAAGCTCTCAAAGATTAGTGCTAATACTTGTTCTAGCTATATATATTACACAACACGGCAGTAAAACAACACACATTTGTTTTCCAAATAGTTGTACAGTTAAGAAATCCTATAGCACCACTCTCCACAAGTAGAGAATGTCAATATATAGTTTCTCTGTTTTGTTGCATGTAATTCAAAATGTAGTGCAGATAAACATAAAAACATTTTAAACATGCTCAACTGCAAAGCTACAACAAATTGTGTAATATGTTGTAATCATTCTGTATGTTTCAAAATTAATCTCTCTACAGCTTATTCTTGGAATTTTGTGATGCATGGAAAATATTAATATTATCTGACTTGTATATTAAAATACTTCAGTATATTTAGTAAATTAATGAGGTTTATTTTCTCTTTAGTTTCAGATTTTATAAGCAGCGAATATGGTGACATGATGGCTCTTTATGATCTCTTCTTTGCCTTCTTGCAAACAGGAAAATACAAAGAGGCCAGGAGGGTCATTGAGGTGGGATTTTAACGATAGTACTCTAATCGTGCAGCTATTTAGACTCTTAATTAGAAACATTTAAAGTTTTTAACCTTTAATTAGACTTATTCTGATTCGTGTTAATAGAATTCAATCCCAATAATAATAAAAAAACCTCAACGAGCTTTATTTTCTATAATTACAGTTCAGAAGAGACAGTCTTGTTGTATATTGAAATGGTTTCCTCACTTTTTCAAATTTGCTATTACATATCAAAATGATATTTGCATATTAAATATTGGATTGTGGAACAATTAAATTAAACTGGCATTCCTGGGTGTAAAGTTGCTAATCCTCTTTCCGAAGGAATTCTTTGTTCTTAAAAGCACTGGAATTTAATTTGCTGCAGACCATGCTCAGATTTATTTGTAATGCTTGTCTACAAGTTAATCATCCAAACAAGTGCTGTCTGCTACTGTTTGGCATTTAATTTAGCATTTCTTCTCTCTCTCTTTTTCAGGATAGTAAGCAGCTTATAGGAAGTGGTAGGTGACAAACTTGGTCTATTTAGGATTAGTATATTTTATCTAGACTTGATTGAAATTGTGCTTACTGAAATTGATAAGTCAAAGGGGCAGCTGTGGAGTCTGCCCAGATTGTGATTATTTTTCTTCTTAACACAGTTGTATGTTTTTAAAATGCTGCATAACTTTTCCAGTTAATGTGTAGGAGGAGGCATCTGTAGAAAAAGTAATACTTTTTCCTCATCGTTTTTGTTATGTACATACACAAATCTATAATGTAATTTCGGGGTTATTTTCCTTCCTAAAACAAAGTATGTTTTTTTTCCTAATTCCCCCTAGAATATTTGAAATACCAGTTATCCCTACTTAAATTATCTGATAGCATTCTTGCATTTAGAAACTCTTAACTGAAAATCTGCTTGTTTGTCAGTGGTGGAACAATACTGTCCTTCTGTGGGGTGTGTGGAAATTGCTAAGCACAATGTTGAAGCATTGATATTTTTGTTCTAAGAGGGTTTTTTGGAGCTCAAAGTCTTACAGTACAGAAGAATAGAAATATCAGTATCTGACAGAAGATGACACTGAGGACTTGAGTTGTTCTTATAGTGATTAAAGCATATAGGAGGTACAAGGATGAAATCTGATATTTGGAAGAAAATTGTAGCCAAATGAGTAAAACTGGTACTTTGTGTGATTTAGCAGCTGTTTCTTTGATACTGGCATTTAATTTCTCAAAACTTAGATTGGTGGCTGCAGTTCAGCAGTCATTAATATGATAGCAAACAAGCTATCAAATTGTTGGGGCTTTGAAACTTTTGTCATTTTCTTTATAGGTGTAAAGTTATTTCTGCAAGTATTCAGTATTTGGTGATTGATCATAAATTATTAGTAACCGCAAGCAGATACTTGGCCATAAATCTGAACACCTGATATGTGGAGATTAAATGGAACTTTTCCTGGATTTTTATGCTATATAAAGTTGGTTTTCTTGCTCTTACCTAACTTTCATGAAGTATGAATTAGAGCTTTGTGTATACTGTTGAGAAAAAGGGGGTTTAAATTCCAGAATTTTTAGGAGTATAGGAATTTAGCTAGGAATAATATGCATGTACTTTACCAGGGGATAAAGTGGCAGAAAATCAATTATTAAATGGTGTGTTACGTTTTAAGTATGCTTTTACTGTGTAACAGTATGTTAAGTATTTTCAAATAAATTTTTTCCACAGCAGGGGAGGAATCTTAAAGTTGCTATTTTGTTGAAGAAGAAAATAGCTTTTATTGTTTTAAGCCATAAACAAGTTACTATTTGCTTTTTTTGTTTGTTGGGAAGTTGAAGCATTGATCAGTACAATGTGGAAGGTAGAGTACAAGGTGTATGTATAGCCCTTTCTCTAGTCTAGTGGTTTTTGCAACTAAGTTACTTCTCTTGTTGGTCATCTCAGATTTTTTCTATTTTCCTTTCTTGAGAAATAATATTCAGTGAAAGTGATCAATTGGTGCTGCTTTCTCATTTTGGACACTGCTGAATATTAGATTACCTTTCAGCACATACTTTTATCATGTATTGCTGATTATGGTGATCAGTTAATTTTAGTGATGTGATATCTGTTTTGAAAATATCTATGGAGTTTATAAAGACTATCTAAAAGGGTAGTAATGAAGCTGGCAAAAAATTTCCTTAGGAGCTAAGGAAATTAAGATGATGGAGGATATGGTTGTTTAAATGGGGTGTTATTCACTGGAGACCACTGCCTCTGCCTGCTCTTGCTCTTTTTAGAAATCAGAGGTGCACTAGATCCTTATGTGAAACTTAGTGACAACTGCTGCTTTGAAAAACTTGAAACTCAAAGCCCCAGGTATAAGAAAATAAGTCTTAAATCTCAATCTGTGGTAAAATACTACTGGATGATAATAGTGGGAAAGAAAGAAGAGTAAGATTTGAGTAAGATTATAAAAATTAGGTCAGAGCTGTGTTTGTACATTATCCAGTCACAAATGTGTTGTGCAAGCATATATATATATATATATATGCATATATATATATACACATATATATATATATATATAAGCTCATGTTTTGGGATATTGTTATAGCAAGAAGGCTGAAAGCTCTGGGGCTCATCTGCTTGCTGGAAGGATAGCAAGACTAAGCAGAGAATGATAGTATAAAAGTCCATGAATGGTGAATAGAAAGAAGATGAGGCAAAGAATGCATCTGACTGATACTAGAAGTAGTAAACTGAAGCATCTGGAAGTTGGGTGTTGTGAGTCTCTTTTTGAAGAAATGCTCAGTGGAAGATGAGCTGTGATTGAGAAGACTGAGGGGAAATGCAGCTAAATTCTAAGGCTTCACAGAGTGTGGTTGATAAGGTAACGGTTTGCAGTGTTGCTAGACAGCCTTGTTAAGCTTTTGAAAGTCTGTTCTCATTTGTTCTGTGACAGGTAGCTAGAGAAGAAAGCCTCTCTGAGGCAATACCTCCAAATGAAGTAGCCTTGGCTGCTATGTAAAGTAAAAGTCCATTTTATTCTAGCTGTGCCTGGATATTCCTGAGCCCTTGAAGTTATGCTGGTAGATAAATGTGCTGGTAGGTGCTCTTTTGCTTTCCACTGGGAACAAGTTATGCCATTGGGTGCTCTAGTACATCAAAGCGTGATTTAGTCTTCAGTTCTTAATTGCAACTCCACTGATAAGTTAGCCTTTGTCTTGAGTCTTTCAAAGGTGATCATGTCAAAACAAAGTTGGCACATGTCTCTTCTTGCCCCTTACTATAAGGTCATATACTAGCTTGCTTTCCCTTGGAGTGGCACGGCATGATTTCTATGCTATCAAATCACAGGATCATAGAATGATTTGAGTTGGAAGGGATCTTGGAAGTCATCTAATTCCAATTCCCCTGCCATGGGCAGGGACACCTTCCACTAGACCAGTTTGCTCAGAGCCCCATCCAGCCTGGCCTTGAACCTGTCCGGGGAGAGGGCAACCACAGCTTCTCTGGGCAACCTGTGCCAGTGTCTCACCACCCCCACAGTGAAGAATTTCTTCCTTGCAACTAATCTAAATCTACTCTCTTTCCACTTTAAAGCCATTACTTCTTGTCCTGTTGCTACATGCCCTTGTAAAAAGTCCATCCTCATGTTTCCTGTAGGCCCCCTTTAGGTACCGGAAGGCTGCTTATAAGGTCTCCCCACACCCTTTCCTTCTCCTGGCTGAACCACATCAACTCTCAGCATGTCTTCATAAGGAAGGTGCTCCCACCCCTGATCATCTTCGTGGCCTCCTCTGAATTTGCTCCGACAGGTTCATGTCCTTCTTATGTTGCCTGCCCCAGAGCTGGACACAGCACTGTAGGTGGGGTCTCATGAGAGTGGAGCAGAGGGGCAGAATCCCCTCCCTTGACCTGATGGCCACACTTGTCTTGATGCACCCCAGAGTACGGTTGGCTTTATGGGCTGTGAGTGGTCATTGCTGGCTCATGTCCAGCTTTACACCCACCAATACTCCCAACTCTTTCTCCGCAGGGCTGCTCTCAATCCCTTCATCCCCCAGTTTGTATTTGAGCTTGGGATTTCCCTGGCCCATGTGCAGGTTCTAGTTATCTGGAAAGGCAGTTTGAGTATTTTTCCTTCAATTTTGTTTTTCATAAAAAAGAAAGTTAAGTCAATGCATTTTGACTTCAACTAAATCAAACTACATTAAAACCAATGTAGGCTAAAAGAAAGGGATATGGATTTTCAGTATATACTATTAGGGAAAAAGTACCTTCTAGAAAAATATTTTCTTTACCTGTCTTCTACAATGTTGTCTTACTTTGAAAATAGCTAATCAGATTTTGTCTTGGAGAGAGGTCTTATGTAATTCTTCCTATGTGTTGCTCCAGAGCTTCAGGTACTAGATCAAATAGTCTGTAAGAGTTGCTTGGCCTAGTATTCTTTTAAGTCTGGTATATAAAAGGTAAGAGAATTTTCTAGAGCCTAGTCCCCCAAATCCTTCCAGTTCACAGCTTCTTACCTGTTGCTGGAACTGGACAATTGTAATTCCTTTACATTTACTCAGTTGTTAATAAAATGGCAGTCAACCTGACTGGGCTGATGGGTGAGAGCTGGACTGATGTGAAGATCATCCAGGAGAGTGGGAAGGAAAAAGGGAATGTTACACAACCCTGGTGGAATCTGCTTCCTCTCCCTCTCACCTCTTGGTTATTTTGTTTGCATGCTGCATGGAGGTTTGAAGATTTCACTGCTGACTGTGGTTAGAATATAGTTGTTGTCTGTCATTTTGGTCCAACTTTAATTACTTGGTCATACCTGAGTTTTGCACTGAGATCTCATACTTGCAGCTGTTCTACCTGCATGATGGTTGAATATCTTTAGACTTGCCCTTTTTCCTTCATTTATTATTCATCCTGAATGTAATTACCAAAATACTGTCTGAATCTGTGTGTAATTAAGCCAGTGTCCATGCTTGGCTCTTTCTGGTACAGCTGCAAGATATACATCATTAAGAACTGTAACAGTCCTGCAGGAGACTATCAAGCAAGCCCTTCTATAAATCTGTTTAGCAGAAGTCTAGACCATGTTTTAATGAAGTAGAAATGGAGAATTTACGCTAGAGAATGCAAGGGTTTAAACTGGTCTTAAATCCATTTCTGCACTGAATTGAAAAAAATCATTATACCTTAAACTGTATTTCATTGGACAGCAAAATACTTCTGTAAAAAAGCCGAAACAAACACCACATTAAAAAAGTGTATCAGGTCATTGGCATTTTTAGTCAGGAGATTATGGACTGCTCTTATAGGAACTAGGAGCTGATAGAGATGTTCAACCATCTATTATTGTTTGACAAATACTTCTTGAAATCTTTCTAGATCAAATTATATCATCTATTAAATTAAAATTGTTCTGTCAGCGAAAAGAGTAAAAGCTCTCATTTCTGCTTTGTTCCTAGTTTTGGAAATGAAGGCTGAGAAAGGATTACTGTGTTTAGGATACAGGGAAATATCTCAGAACTGTATAGCAAAGTTTTTCAGAAGAGCAGCCTGTACAAGTTTGCTACTACTAGAGGAACCTCCCTTGAAAAAGGCAATGCATGTAGTGCATGGTTTCAGCATTCTTTTAACCAGATTTTAATTGTGTGATACATTCCTTATCTTCTGCCCTCGTACTAAATATATCATTTATATTTAATAGTTGAATATCGTAGCATATCTCAAGACACTTATGTGAAGGACTGAGGGGCAAATGGTTGTGAAATATTTTAATGAAATGTGTTCCAATGTGAATAAATACAAGAAAAGGCATTTCCTGCTGAAATTCAAGACCTGACAAAAGAACTGTTTTGGGTGAGTTTAGTGTACAGGATTATATCTATCAACAGATGTCAAGTTAATTCAGGAGGTAAATAGATTTAAGCAGAGGAATTGTGACATCCACTGTCAGCAGACCTCAAGATACCAGTTGCCATTGGATTTAATCTACCATAAAAACAATGAGAACATTTCTACTTGATACTGAGAGATTGCAACCTTCTTTCATCCAGATTGCTTTTTTTTTCTAAGAGTCTACATCATAAAATTGAGTCTTGCTGATTTTATGCTGGAGATAAACTATGGGGAGAAGATGTTTTCTTGTTTTGTGACAGCAGGATTTAGGGTTTTTTTATGTGTAAATTAATGATTGTTATATCTAGTGTCTGGATTTACCTACAAAGTCTTATATTTGGTCCCATTAAGAAAAGAGTGGAGGGGATTAGGGCAAAATTTAAATATTTGTGAATGTTGAATGCAATTTGTATTAGATAATGGTGGTCTGAGATTGAATAGTAGTTTGTAGGGGGTGTAATAGCTTTTATTAGAGTAACTGTATACAACTGAGAGGGAGGGGAAAGGCTGAAGAGCTTTTAGGCACACAAGCTCTGTAATTACAAGAAAAGATTATGTATTTTTTTCTTACTATTGAGTCCTGTTAGTCTAATAAAAGCATTACTTCTCCTTATGAAACTGGACTCTGATACAGCTATTAGTGAAGTTGGATTTTGTGTCCATGCATATGTGCATCTGTGCATGTAGGTTGATAAAAAAAAGGGTGCTTACTAGACCAGTGCACATTATTTAAAACTTCTTAAGTACTGCTTTCTTAAAAGAAAGCAAAGTAATGTGTTTCAAATAAGTAAGTTTTATAAAGGAGATGACTACTGAACAAATCCCTTACAGAAAGGGAGAGAGTAATGAGTTTGGAATGTGGGATCATGGCAAGAGCTGTGTATCCTTTCTTAACTCCAGGGACTTTGTGTTAGAAGGAAGATACTAGTGAGTTTTATAATGCTTTTTTCATTCATCATACAACATAAAACCACATTACAATGTAAAGAGCAAATTTTTGCTCGGTTTTGGGTCTAGAACATTCCTGAGGATTTTGTTTTGAGCAGGGTTTTTGCATATTTTTGATGTCCCCTTTTCTTCCAGCATGATTCTTGTTGTGAAGTTCTCTTACTGTCTAATGATTTTTATAATAATACTTTACTGTATAATTTATCTTGGAAATAGTACTGTTGGATGTGAAATATTCCAGTAGTGCTTGAACATACATCAGTTTCGGTTGTTGTGAGTGATGTTGTAAAGCCCTTTCCTATTTCCTTTTTATTTTAGTTTTGGAAAATAATCAAGTTTCCTTAAATTTTTCTTTGTCTGACTAATGTAAAGCAGCATATATTCCTGTTTCAAGTGAAATAAATAAAATCACAAGTATTTACTCCACAGATAGTAATCATGTTGGTGAAGTCTGTGAACCATGTAACCGACAGAAGCTTTGAGGCAAATGCATTCTTCAGGGAAAAAACCCCAAACCAATAGTTAAACCGTTCCCAGTGGAGACTAAGTTCTGTATTTTCTTATTATGAACTACTGCTGGGTTTTATGTAAAAATAAACATAGTAGAAGTAGGCTAGTTGCTACCTTGGGTGATTGTAGGATAGGCAGAAGGGAGAGCATAGCTTGAATTTTAATCATTCCCAACAGGAGAGTTAGGGAGGATAAATATGTAGAGGTGTGTGTCTCTGTGTCTTTCATTAAATATCTGGTAGTGCAAATAAAACACCAAATACACTATAACTGAGTAGGTTTTGAAGGCATAACTTGCAATGGAGTAACTCATAATTTTCAAAACTCAAGTGTAGCATTAAGAATACATTATTAAACATGAAAAGTAGTCATATTGAAGGTACAGATTCAATTGTATTCATGCTTTCATACAGTTACCCCTTGCCCAAGAAGTTTTACAAGTGTCTGGCTGTTTCAGATGAGCTTCTCATTAAATAAATCAGTTTTATGGGGGTTGGGGTGTGTTTAGCCATATTTATTCATGGGCAAAATTGTTTACAAAGAACAAAAGCAATTACTAATTTTTTAGAGAAATCCCATCTTAGTTTGCAGATTGCAGAGTTTTCTTTTGCGTAGAAAGAATAAAGTGAATGAGTGTATCTTTCCATGCGATCACCAAAGAAACCATTTTTGAAATCCATGAGAGCTAAACTTCTTTTAAGGTGGAAAATGAACTTGTAGAAAAAAATATTACTTCCATTGCCAGCCATATATAGAAGTAGCTCGGATGTCATCAGAGTAGTACAGTGACTGAAAGAAAAGCTGAGCTAGAGAGGTGATGTATTTTATTAGGTAGCTGATATGATTGCAACAAGGAAGATGATTTTTAATGCACAGTTTATTATTAGATCCTTCAGTCTTTAAAGATGCATCTTTTATAAACTTTTGGACTATTGCGTAAAAGTCGGTATTTTCAGAGCCAATAATCAAAATATATTTTTTCTGTATAAATACAGAAGACTTTTCTGTATATCCCACTATGATACTTAAATTATGCTATGAAGATTATAAGAAATACAGCAAAGTAGTGTATGTGTTTCATACGTAAGAATTTTTTTTCAAATAATCATAGTGTAAATGTTTTAATCAGTATTTTGAACTGATGCATTGCTATTTGAAGTGAAGGAGTATTTAAGAGGCAAAAATGTAACAAATGTAAGATGATTTTAACCCTCTCACCTATCAACTAGACTTAGGTGGCTACTTAAGGTAGAGAAATTTTATATCTGCATATTCTTTTGACTTTCTGATTAAGCAATACACATACTGCTTAGTAGAAGTGAAGACTTCTGCCAAGAATTTTGACATAGGGGAAGATTCAGGCATAGCATACAGTGTTTATGCTATAAAAAACTTTGTTCAAGTAATCTGCCATGCAAAAATATTCCAAGGTACATGGAATTTCTGAGATTTTCATAGACATTTTTGTGGAATCAGGGAAAAATCTGTCTTTAAATAAAGAACTTCCCATCAAATGTTCTGTTTTCTCTGATGCTTATGTTAGAGCTAACTGTTAGAAATGACATATATCAGTTCTTATAGCTGTCTGTTCAAGGCTGTCTGTCTGGAGAAGTAACGCATTTTCTTGAAAGACATTGCTTTGGCATCTAAATCTCAGTAACTGGTTCTGATACTGGTAACAGAAGTCTGTTATGGCTGTTGATGTAACTCATCATGAAATGTTCTTTTTCCTTTAGCAGCATTAGCTGTCTGTTTATTATTACTGCCTTTTCCAGACACAAACAGAGGAACGAATGAATCTACCTGTCCAAAAAATACCACCAGAAAGTGCAGCATGGACAGCTTTTATAAAATTTGACTGCTTATTTGCAATATGTTTGGACTGGTGATTATAGCAGAACTGTTTCCCTAAGAAGAGATTGAACTTTGGGAAGAAAATATAAGGATTTGTAAAACCGAAAACATTTAGGGAGGGCAGAGTTAAACTTGAATGGTTAGAATTGGTGTGTTATTCACAGTGAAGTTATATCGTGAAAGGCTAGAATAAGTTGTCCAGAATATGTAAAAACTATTTTGCCAAAAAGTTCACAGTAGTAGTTTGTGGAAATGCAGTGTTGGAAGGTCAAAACAAGAGTCATCAATCTTGTGTCACATATACCAAATGAACAACACTTCCCTGACTGTTAAGTAATTATACACCATAAGCCAGCTATAGCAAAAGTAGTATTGTTTTGGGACATTCTCAACTCTTAGTTTTCAGAAAGTCGTCTTTTTGAATAATACCACAGGGTTTCCAGTAAGCATGTTGGTTGTTGTGGTTTTTCTTCAAGTTTTGTGTTGAAAGAGAAAAAGGTTGATTTAGGCAAGTAGAGAGAAGTAAGTATTTTCCATATGTTCTCTGTAAATAACTTACTTTTTTAAATAGGTTTTTTAAAAGGTAAAAAATAGTATTGGTGTCTTAGCTGTAGCAGTTACAGAACACTAATGTAAAGAAAAACTTGAATATTTCTATCATTACCTAAAAATCTGGAAAAACATGTAATAGATTCCTTTCTGACAGGTCAGTATTTTCCCAGACAATCTGTTTTCTTTCAGCTATAATAGGTAGAAATTAGCTCAAAAAAAAAATGTTAGTTTAGAAAAGATATGGCTGGTGGTTGGACCCCTTCCATCACCTGTCTGAAGTGACCGGTTCTAGGAAGGAGGAGAACAAATCAAATGCTTTCAATGAGTTAGGATTGTTGAATTCGCATGATGTTTGAGTGCTGCTTGGCAAGGGTTCTTCTAAAGATGCAGCATGATTTTTCCCCCTCTGGTTAGTTTTCCTTTCTCTGTGTGAAGGTATAGAATCAGTGAGTGATGTAGTATAGGGTTGTATGTTGGACCTCAGAAAGATAATAGCAAATGTGATCGAAAGTATGGAATGGTTTCTATAAGAGGTATGACTAAGTAGATGAGTTTTGCTTTGTCTGGAGAAGAAACAGTGAATTATTATATATACCACTCATGAAATGAATAGGAAATGGAGAGGATAAATAAAAATCAGTTGTACGTTGTTTTCCAGTACAAAATCTAGGGGCTTCAAATGAAGCTTTGAGAAGCCAGGCTGAAAACAAACTAAAAGTGGTAGTATTTCAGTTGTTTCCTGCAGAAGAGAGTTGAGGAAACCCATTGCCAAAAAAATTTAGGAATGATAAATCTGATGGGGTTGCAGGGGCAACCAGAAAAGCTTGTGGAAGAGAAATAACTCACTGGAAACAGTGTGACCCACCTCAGATATTTGGAGAGTGAGAGCGCTAAGGGTGATGTATTGCTGGGGTTTTGTCGTTGTATATTCTCCTATGGGCATTATTAGTGAGAAGATAACAAGCTAGATGAACCTTTAGTTTGGTATGGTACAATTGTTTTATATTCCAAGAGAATATAAAAGGCAGAAAGCTTCCATGTTTAGTTCATATGCTGTATGAATTACTTGAGACTCTCAATAGCTGTTTCATTCTTTAAAGCAGGGAATGTGTGGAAAAAAAAAATTTAAAAAACCCTAAGAAAACAAAACACAAACACTCAATAATAGATTGTTGTTTTTTTTTTTTTTTCCCCTAGTCTATTGAAACAAGCAAGATCAAGATTGTAAATGGGAATTTGGGAGAGTAATTAGAGTAACAGATTTTTATTTATTTTTCCCATTTCTTGCCTTTTTCTATTTTGTATTTTACTCTGCTCTGTTTTAGAAAGTCTGCTTCCTGCTAAATGCAATATTTAAAATTCCCTAAGATGGTAAGGGATAAGCTACAAATATGGACTATCAGGCAAACCCTGGAGATTTAGTTAATCTGACCTAGATGTTCTTTTGACGATTGAGACCTGCAGTATGTGAAAACACTTCTCAATTTCAAAATGAAACGCAAAGATATCTGTTGTATAACTCAGCTGTCCTTGTAGTGACAGACACATCAATCATTTCTGAACAGGAAAGGATTTACTATAAAAAGTTTGTAGCTTTGGAGCTGTTGAGTTCATTGGCATTTGGATCCGCAATGATATTGGAAGTTGTAAGTGAATTCAGCATTTGAATTTTGCCATGTCCTAAAGAGGATTAGCTACAAATGCGGGCAACATGCTTTCTTCTTTTTCATTTCCAAGAGCCTGTTGTGTAAGCTGTTAATTCTTGACTTAGTTTTCAGCATATTTTATGTGAATCTGCTTGGTAACTCTTAAAAAAGCACTGAACAGGTACTTATAAACATCAATAACTGTAGAAAAAGGATCTAATTGGAAAAAAAGCAAGTACCTGGAAAGCAAAACTGTTTATATATACCACTTCTGAATACCTGAGAAGCCACTATTTTTCTGTAACCTCTTGGGTTAGGGCTATTTTTATAGTACGGTTTAATATACAAAGATGTTCCATGTAGAAGAACTGTGGAGTAAATGTCCTATTTTTTAAAAAACCTTACAATGATTGCACAAAATTTTTGGATGATTGGTAGGATTATATAGCCTAACATCTACTCTGCAGAACACTGCTATATATTTAATGAATTTTAACAGTTTTGACAGATTTTGCATGGTTTTCTGGTGTATGCTGGATTAGTTCAGGAAGATGTAATAATTCTGTGCTTGGAGAATATGGGAAAAGAAGGTTATCTGTGTTAAAAAGAACGTAAATTGACTTTTTCAGTGCTAATTGTTTCCGTTGCTTTGGAACTCAAACTCAGTATCTCAGCTTTTTGTTCAAACTGCCTCTTCTATGCAAAGTGGTGCTCAAATTTTGGAAGTTGCACTTCACATTTAATCAGTAGAGATTTCTTACAATATTAACAGCCTAAAAGCCCTCAAGAGTCAACACATGTTTCTCTGTAGGGGTGAACAGACATTTCCTTGGAATCACTTTGAGCTATATTAATGTGAATCTGCACACCTGAAATGAAAGCATAGTCCTCTCTGTTTTAGCACAAGGATCTTTTACAATAGAGTATAAAGAAAGTAAATCCAAATACTCTGTGGGAGGGAAGTGTAGGAGGTGAAAATGATGGATGCTTTGCACAGAGGGGTTTTTTTTATCATCTTTTAAGATACGTTGGACATAAGTACTGGCATGCTTGTAACATGTTTCTTTCAAAACTTCGAGTTTTCCAATGTTTATTTAAGAAATTTAGGTGGAGGAACGTATATTTTGATTATGGTCTGTGGTGTTGAGAAGGTGTAGTGTGGTTAGTCTATACCAGATGGGGTTTCCAAGGATTGAAACCTTTTTGAGAATGGGTATTCCGTGGCTCTAGTCCTCTCGAAACACCAAAAGAAGGAAGAAGCAAGGGCTCATCAAACCTGAGAAAATTAATAACAGAAAGAACTATGTCATATTGGTGATTATACGTCAGTTCCTCCATGTACACACACTTAAGAATA